>NC_053500.1:128819829-129129829 GCF_905171775.1 Rana temporaria
GATCAGTGGGAGCCCAGAGCGTGTACTCTGCCATGTTGCCTGTCACCAGATGTGGATTGTCACTTACCACGCCACCTGCCACACTGCTTGCCACAAGATGCGGAATGTCACTTGCCACGTCACCTGCCAAACTGCCTGCCACAAGATGCGGAATGTCACTTGCCACGAGACCTGCCACACTGCCTGCCACAAGATGCGGAATGTCACTTGCCACGTCACCTGCCACACTGCCTGCCACAAGATACGGAATGTCACTTACCACGCCACCTGCCACACTGCCTGCCACAAGATGCAGAATGTCACTTGCCACATCACCTGCTACACTGCCTGCCACAAGATGAGGATTGTCACTTGCCATGTCACCTGCCACACTGCCTGCCACAAGATGCGGAATGTCACTTGCCATGTCACCTGCTACACTGCCTGCCACAAGATGCGGAATGTCACTTGCCATGTCACCTGTTACACTGCCTGCCACAAGATGCGGAATGCCACACTGCCTGCCACAAGATGCGGAAAGTCACTTGCCACGTCACCTGCCACAAGATGCGGAATGTCACCTGCCACGCCACCTGCTACACTGCCTGTCACCAGATGTGGAATGTCACTTGCCACACCACCTGCCACGATGCGGAATGTCACTTGCCACACCACCTGAAACGTTGTCTGTCACCAGATGCAGAATATCACTTGCCACGTTGACTGTCACCAGAAGCGGAATGTCACTTGCCACGCTGCCGATCCACCCATCCATCACTCTCATCATATGCTGGCTGCCTGGGACACCTGCTGTAAAGAGGGCTCTGACTGGGACACCTGCTGTAAAGAGGGCTCTGACTGGGACACCTGCTGTAAAGGGGATTCTGACTGGGACACCTGCTGTAAAGAGGGCTCTGACTGGGACACCTGTTGTGAAAGGGGCTCAGACTGGGACACCTGTTGTGAAAGTGGCTCTGACTGGGACACCTGCTGTAAAGAGGGCTCTGACTAGGACACCTGCTGTAAATAGGGCTCTGACTGGGACACCTGCTGTAAATGGGGCTCTGACTGGGACACCTGCTGTAAAGAGGACTCTGACTGGGACACCTGCTGTAAAGGGGATTCTGACTGGGACACCTGCTGTAAAGGGGATTCTGACTGGGACACCTGCTGTAAAGAGGGCTCTGACTGGGACACCTGCTGTAAAGGGGGATATGACTGGGACACCTGCTGGTGCGGTATTAACCCCTGCTAGCAGGCGATAAAGGGTTAATACCGCCCGCAATGCGCCTCTATAGAGGCGCATTGCGGGCGGTATTGCTGCGGCTTCCCATTGTTTTCAATGGGAAGGAGTGGTGAAGGAGCGGCATACATGCCGCTCCTCTCACCGCTCCAAAGATGCTGCTGACAGGAGATTTTTTTGTCTCCCGCCAGCGCATCGCCTCAGTTTGAAAGCCCTCGGGCTTTCACATTGAGTCTGCAGTAAAGGAGTTTTTCAGGTGGGATAGCAGCGCTATTTTTAGCGCTGTACCGCCTGAAAAACTCCTCAATGTGAAAGGGGCCTAAAGGAGGACTCTGACTTGGACACCTGCTGTAAAGGGGGCTCTGACTGGGACACCCGCTGTAAAGGGGGCTCTGACTGGGACACCCGCTGTAAATGTGCTCTAAGTGGAACACCTGCTGTAAAGGGGGCTGTGACATGGACACCTGCGGTAAGGGGGGACTGGGACACCTGCTGAAAGGGGAGGGGGGGCTCTGACTGGGACATCTGCTGTAAATGTGCTCTAAGTGGAACACCTGCTGTAAAGGGGGCTGTGACATGGACATCTGCGGTAAGGGGGGACTGTGACTGGGACACCTGCTGTAAGGGGAGGGGGGGCTGTGACTGGGACACCTGCTGTAAAAGGGGCTGTGACTGGGACACCTGCTGTAAAAGGGGCTCTGACTGGGACACCTGCTGTAAAAGGGGCTGTGACTGGGACACCTGCTGTAAAAGGGGCTCTGACTGGGACACTTGCTGTAAAAAGAACTCTGACTGGGACACCTGCTGTAAAAGGGGCTCTGACTGGGACACCTGCTGTAAAAGGGGCTCTGACTGGGACACTTGCTGTAAAAAGAACTCTGACTGGGACACCTGCTGTAAAGAGGACTCTGACTGGGACACCTGCTGTAAAGAGGACTCTGACTGGGACACCTGCTGTAAAGAGGACTCTGACTGGGACACCTGCTGTAAACAGGACTCTGACTGGGACACCTGCTGTAAAGAGGACTCTGACTGGGACACCTGCTGTAAAGAGGACTCTGACTGGGACACCTGCTGTAAAGAGGACTCTGACTGGGACACCTGCTGTAAACAGGACTCTGACTGGGACACCTGCTGTAAAGAGGACTCTGACTGGGACACCTGCTGTAAAAAGAACTCTGACTGGGACACCTGCTGTAAAAAGAACTCTGACTGGGACACCTGCTGTAAAAAGTACTCTGATTGGGACACCTGCTGTAAAAAGAACTCTTACTGGAAAACCTGCTGTAAAGAGGACTCTGACTGGAACAGCTGCTGCAAAGGAGGACTCTGACTGGGACACCTGCTCTAAAGGAGGACTATGACTGGAACACAAAACCGTTTAATTTCACTTGAAGATGAAATCCGTGTGTGCAGAAAAAAGCAAGCCCAAGTTTTACATTAAGGAGGTAAGTGTTTTTTTTTTTTTTTTCAATATTCATTCAATTATTCGATACACACAGACAGAATTCTCACCGCTCCAGGTGAGCCTCGTGATGATCAGGGGTTGTTGAACCACCAGGGTGCTGGCAATGCGGTAATAGCAAAAAAACAAAAGAACAAAAGCTGGACAGCCGCACTCCAAAATTTTCTTTAAAAGAGATGTCTTTATTTTCAACTGTGCATACAGTCACTGCAAGCCCACAAAAATCAGTATGGCCAACGTTTCGCACTGGCGTCAGTGCTTAGTCATGGCTAGCAAGGTTCACACTACAAATGAAATATATACACAAAACATACAATCATGTGATGAAAAGCCCTGCCTACAGCAGGGAGGAATCAATTAAGTTAATCAAGCAGTAAATCAAACGGCACTTTAAACAGCTGAAATATGGGTTAAACCTCCCTCAAGTGTGTCCCTTTGTAAAAAAGGGAGAAAGCGTGAAAAACACATATTGATTTGTGAAAAACCTGTGTATAAATGAAAATCAAAATGAAATGACAATGAAGATAAACAAATATATAAAAATAGAAATACCCATAAAATTACTTATAAAGTTTCTCAAAATCGGACCACAACATATATGTATAGGTATAGTCTCACTTAAAAAATAAGAAATAATTATAATAATAAAAAAATTCTCTATTATGTGTATACATGTACATATATATATATATAGAAACGCTCTCACCCGTGGTCATTTAGTGACTCAAAAATGCATAAGTTATTGGAATAAATTAATTAGTGAAGCCAAAATAGACCTATTTTAGGGAATAAACTGTGAAATAGCAAAATCAAATAATAAATTGATGGGAGAATCGCTACATGAATGGACATTAAGTTAAAGTTCAATAGTGAGTAAGACCTTATAATGAATGAGTCAGTGAAAACAAAATCATATGGATATGATGTGCGTGAACATCATGCAGGTAATGACAACATCTGTTAAGGTGCCTTACCCAATAAATGTGATCGTGATGAACATGGTAACGGTTATTTTACCATTAGGTAGATGATGATCTAGTGCAAAAGTCTGAGGTCAAGTGTGGTAATGTGCAATCGATCTGTCTAAATATTTATCCATTCAGAGGTCTAATACATGAATGTAAGAGTATACATAATAAAGAAGCTGGTTATGCTCTGAAAGAGAAGACCAGCGACCATATACATATAAGTGTTGGTTTTTTTTTTTTTTTTTTTTTTTTTTTTTTTATTTATATATATATTTTTTTATTTATTATCCGGTTAAGGAACTGTGTGAGTGACCTCGCACAAGTAAAGAGTGTGAATAGACATCTCTATACGTTAAAAAGACATAATAGTCGCGAGGGCAAATGTAAATAAGAATACAAGCAAGTATGGATGTGATCCTGCATGAAAGTCCGGTGTCAATCATCGATATTAAAAACAAATATAAAAAGATTATTATACCGAACCGGACAATCAATTGGATCTTATAAGGAACGGGGCTAGCACATGAATAGAAAAGAAATTCAAACAGATAAATAAACAAGTGCGCAAAAAGCCCGAGAACCTGTGCAATGGTGTGGCACCTGGTTATATATGACAAGGGACAAGGGTCGACATAAGTCAAACTGTCTATAATGGTACCTCATCAGCCATACAATGAAACCAGTATAGCGTACTGCTCCTAAAACCCAGGGGAAAAATAAAGAAAAAGGAAACAAAGATTAAAGAGGTATAAAAACGCAAAATTGCGAATAGGTATATCTAAAATAGGTTTTTATATAGTATATGTATAATGAGGGACGAATACAATACCCATATGAATATGGGATGTGTAACATAGATTGTATAGAAATGTGTATGCTTCATAATGAAGCGCTAATTGAACCTAGGGGTGGGGGGGGGATATATTATGAGAGGTAGATGAAAAATGATGCAGGATGCACTAATAATATTGGTGAAGGTGAAGCTGTGTAATGTGTCTCCAATTACAGTAGAAGAAGACTTGTATATGTTATCACCTCCAGATATGGCATCAATCCAACCGCTAATGCCTGATTAAAAATAATGTTTAATGCATAACCTGCATGTTCACCCGACAAAAAACCCCCCCCTCCCAAAACCCCCGGTAGAGCCCTCGTACCCTGTATATTAACAGGCCACACGAGAACCCATATATTAATTTATGGTGTCTTGATAAAAATTATTACCAAGAGCCATATGGTGACCCGCCTGTTCGTGAATGAGATATGCAAAGTATGGACAGTGCAAAGGTGAGCAAAATTGCATAATTATGTAAATATGAATGTAGTCTCAAACTTAAATTGGGGAAGTTACACTGAAACCCGTATGGTAGCCCACCTGCCGAAATAAACAGCAGGTGAGCAGCAAGTGGGTAATGTAAATGAGTTTACCATTAACAACTTGGGTGTAAACCATAGGAACAAGTAATAGAGCCTCAACAAATCAAAAAAGACACTTTGTGTTCCCACAAGATGACAAGTATAATATTGGGTGTGGGAACATGGTTATGTACGTGTGATGATAAATACATTAGAAAAAGAGGACAAAAACAGTGAGTATGCCAAGCAGAGGGGAGGGGGGGGGAGAGAGATGTTACTCTCAATCATGGAAATGGGAAACATCCCAATCAAAGTTGAGGCCCCAAGGCTGTCTAGAATTGAGGTGAAATATCCAATATACCTCCCGTTTACAAAGAAGTTTGAATCTGTCCCCCCCTCTAACCGGACACACAATCCTCTCAATACCCTGTATGGACAGGCTGGAAATGTTTTTGTCATGTACGTTGTTCCAGTGCCTGGCTACATTGGTATTGTGATTTTTGTCAATGTCGTACAGATGGTCACTGAGTCTGTCACGTAGTCTTCTAATGGTCCTACCAACATATTGGACATTGCAGATGTTGCAAGTAATTACATAAACCACAAACTTAGTGTTGCAGTTTATGTATTGCTTAATGTAAAAATTTCTGCCACTGGAGCATGACCGTATAACTTTACCAGCTCCCATTAGGGGGCAGTATCTGCACCCATTGGTGCCGCACTTGAAGGTGCCCACAAAGTCCAACCAAGTTGAAGAAGTGGGTTTGGACTCAAAGAGACTAGGTGAGAGAACCCCCCCCAATGTGGGGGCTCGACGACTGACCGTCTTAATACCCTTCGACAGAATGGATGTGTAAGACGCATCACTATACAGTACAGGCAAATATTTGATAATGATCTGCTTAATTTTGTAAAATTCCATACTGTAAGAGGTAGAAAAGATCGGAGCTGGCTCATTGTTCATGGAGTTGGGAGATCTAGATCTAGATCTCCTGTTGTCCAAAAGTGAGTCTCTTGGAATGGCATTAACCCTACGAAGGGCATTGTTGACCACAGTGGCAGAGTATCCCCTGTCTTTAAACCTATGAGCCATTTCAAGAGCTTCACTCGTAAAATCCACAGGTGAGGTGCAAAGTCTTTTCAGGCGAAGGAACTGCCCATAGGGGATACTATTAATAGTATGCGGAGGGTGAGATGAGTCAGCTCGTAGCAGAGCATTACCTGCAGTACTCTTTCTGAATAAACTTGTGGAAATAATACCATCAGCCCCAGTGAGTTTTAGATCTAAGAATTCAATGGTAGTAGGTTGTAGGTTACCTGTAAACCGAAGATTGAGCTCATTGTCATTGAGATAAACTAGCCACTCATCTAGATCTGCAGACTCGTCGGAAATGACGAGGAGCAGATCGTCGATGTAGCGACAGTAGATGACTGTATCTGAACGACGGGGGCTGGTACCCCCAAAGATGCGGGACTTTTCCCACCATCCCATGTACAAATTGGCCAGGGAAGGTGAGAACTTAGCCCCCATGGAAGCCCCGCACCTCTGGAGGTAGAAGACCCCGTCGAACATAAAGAAATTGTGCGTTAACAAATATTTAAGAGCCAAAACAATGAACTCCTGTAAGACTAATGAATAGTGACCCGACTCTTTCAAAAAGTGAGATACTGCCTGTAAACCTAGATCATGCGGGATGCTAGAGTAGAGACTGCATACATCGTAACTCATCCATCTGTAACCATGTTGCCATGGAACCCCCGACAATTTGCACAAAAGATGTTTGGTGTCTCTTAGGTAACCAGGAAGAACAGACACAAGTGGCTGCAGCCGGCCATCCACCCACTCACCGAGGCGCTCGTTGAGCGACCCGATGCCTGCCACAATCGGTCTACCAGTTAAGGGAACTAGTCCCTTGTGGATTTTTGGCAGATGGTGGAAGACCGGCATTATGGGATATGCTGGGATAAACATTTTACTATCAGCTTCAGAAAACTTTAACTTAATGTCCATTCATGTAGCGATTCTCCCATCAATTTATTATTTGATTTTGCTATTTCACAGTTTATTCCCTAAAATAGGTCTATTTTGGCTTCACTAATTAATTTATTCCAATAACTTATGCATTTTTGAGTCACTAAATGACCACGGGTGAGAGCGTTTCTATATATATATATATGTACATGTATACACATAATAGAGAATTTTTTTATTATTATAATTATTTCTTATTTTTTAAGTGAGACTATACCTATACATATATGTTGTGGTCCGATTTTGAGAAACTTTATAAGTAATTTTATGGGTATTTCTATTTTTATATATTTGTTTATCTTCATTGTCATTTCATTTTGATTTTCATTTATACACAGGTTTTTCACAAATCAATATGTGTTTTTCACGCTTTCTCCCTTTTTTACAAAGGGACACACTTGAGGGAGGTTTAACCCATATTTCAGCTGTTTAAAGTGCCGTTTGATTTACTGCTTGATTAACTTAATTGATTCCTCCCTGCTGTAGGCAGGGCTTTTCATCACATGATTGTATGTTTTGTGTATATATTTCATTTGTAGTGTGAACCTTGCTAGCCATGACTAAGCACTGACGCCAGTGCGAAACGTTGGCCATACTGATTTTTGTGGGCTTGCAGTGACTGTATGCACAGTTGAAAATAAAGACATCTCTTTTAAAGAAAATTTTGGAGTGCGGCTGTCCAGCTTTTGTTCTTTTGTTTTTTTGCAATTATTCGATACAGTTTATTTTTCAGGGGTTCCCCGAGATCTTAAACCTTTTGCCAAGGGATCCCCGAAGGCAAAAAGGTTGAGAAACACTGCCCTAAGAGTTCCTTCACTGGAACTAAGGGGCCAAGCCCAACCCCTGAAAAACAACCCCACACCATAATCCCCTCCACCAAATGATTTGGACCAGTGCACAAAGCAAGGTCCATAAAGACATGGATGAGTGAGTTTGGGGTGGAGGAACTTGACTGGCCTGCAGAGTCCTGACCTCAACCCAACCTTTGGGATGAATTAGAGCGGAGACTGCGAGCCAGGCCTTCTCATCCAACATCAGTGCCTGACCTCACAAATGCACTTCTGGAAGAATGGTCAAACATTGCCATAGACACTCCTACAGTAAATCTACTATGGGGCGGTCGGTATTTGGGTAATATGAGGACAAACCTAAACAATCTATTTAAATTGGCTTCAAAAAGGGTGATCTTGGGGTGCAGAGCACTGCGCCCTGAGTCCACCGACTTGTGACAATAGCAAATCAACATTCGCTATTGTCTTCCTGCTTCTTTTCCCGGCCAATCAGGACAGGAATCTGGGACCTGGATGGGGTAAGTGCAAGGCTGGTGGGCTTGCAAGTGGGGCTGGTGAGCGGGCTTGCAAACGGAGCCGATGATTGGGGCTCGCGGGGGGCTACCTGGGACCTGGATGGGGTAAGTGCAGAGCTGACGGGGCTTGCAAGTGGGGCTGGCGAGCGGGACTGGTGAGCGGGCTTCCGAGTGGAGCGGGCTGGCGGGGGGCTGCCTGGGACCTGGATAGGGTAAGTGTGGGGATGACGCGGATTGCAAGTGGGACTGGTGAGTGGGCTTCCGAGTGGAGCGGGTGAGCGGGGCTGGCGGGGGGCTGTCTGGGACCTCGATGGGGTAAGTGCGGGGCTGACGGGGCTTGCAAGTGGGACTGGTGAGTGGGCTTCCGAGGGGAGCGGGCAAACGGAGCTGGGGGGCTGCGCCCGGGACCTGGATGGGGTAAGTGCAGGGCTGGCGGGCTTGCGAGCAGGGCTGGTGAGTGGGCGAGCTGGGCTGGCGGGCTTGCGAGCAGGGCTGGTGAGTGGGTGAGCTGGGCTGGTGAGCGAGCGAGCGGGGCTGGCGGGGGGGCTGCCCGGGAGGGCTGGTTGTCTTGCAAACAGGGCTGGCGAGAGCGGTTTTGTGAGCGGGGCTGGTGCGTGGGCGAGCGTACTTGCAAGTGAAGCGAGCGGGGGGCTGTCTGGGACCTGTATGGGGTAAGTGCGGGGCTGGTGAGTGGGACTGGTGGCCGGGATTCCGAGCAGAGTGGGTGAGCGGGACTAGGGGGCTGCCCGGGACCTAGATAGGATAAGTGCGGGACTGGCGGGCTTGCGAGGAGGGCTGGTGAGCCGGCGAGCTGGGTTGGTGAGCGGGCGCTGGAGTGGAGCGGGTCTGGCGGGGGGGCTGCCCGGGACCTTTATGGGGTAAGTGCGGGGCTGGCGGGGTTGCGAGCAAGGCTGGCGAGCGGTTTTGCGAGCAGGGCTGGCGAGCGGTTTTGCGAACAGGGCTGGCAAGCGGTTTTGCGAGCAGGGCTGGCGAGCGGTTTTGAGAGCAGGGCTGGCGAGCGGTCTTGCGAGCAGGGCTGGCGAGCAGGCTTGCGAGCAGGGCTGGCAGGTGGTGGGTGGGTGTGGTTTTTGTTTATCCTCCCCTCAAAAATAAAAATGGAGCACCAGCCGCCCCTGGTCCCGATACTGACCAAGGAGTCGGACAATCAGTGCTGCTGAATGAGGCCTTAGTGGACCCCATCCCCAGCGCGGGTTCAAACATCGGACACATCACTCAGCGTATGAAGTAACAGGGACATGTTTCACAATTGACATTCGGCGATAGAATTATGAAATGATAAAGTGATTCAGTGTGACAACGTATGTTCCAATAAAATAGTCAAAGACCGTTCCCAGCGATGATTCGATGAGTCAGACATCTTGTTAGTTGGGTATTTCGCTCAGTATGTGCCAGCTTCTGCCGCGGGAACCTGTTATCCCGGTTTTTCAGAGCCGTATTGTACAAGGCAGCCAAGGTAAACGTAGGTAGGCTGAGAAATCACAACTCAAACTGGGACATGTCCTTACATCTGTCCTTCTTCTCTTATCTTATATCAGATTAAAGAGGAACTAAAGTCCCATTGAGGAGATTTTCCTTCACTTCCTGTCCCATAGCCAAAACAGGAAGTGAGAGGAATCCCTCCAGGTGAGGGAATCCCCAGAACTAGTTCCTCCATTAGAAGATTTCCCCTCTATTATTGTTTTGGGGACAACCCAAAATGTAGGATTTTCTTTCACTTGATGATAATGACAAACAGGAGAAATAACGGGGGCACAGACAGCAATAAAAAAAAACAGGGGCTCTAATCCCTAAAAAGTTTTGCCTTTAGTTAGTACTTTAACCACTCGACCTCCGGAAGATTTACCCCCCTCCATTTTTTGCTTTTTGACACTACGGGCCAGATTCACAGAAAAAGTACGCCGCAGTATCTGCTGATACTCCGGCGTACTTTCAAATTTGCCGCGTCGTATCTTTATTTGTAACTCACAAAACAAGATACGACGGCATTTGGCTAAGATCCGACAGGCGTACGGCTTCGTACGCCTTCGGATCTTAGGATGCAATACTTTGGTGCCCGCTGGGTGGAGTTTGCGTCGTTTTCCGCGTCGGGTATGCTAATTAGCTGTTTAGGCGATCCACGAAGGTACGCGCGTTCGTCGCATTCTCTTACGTCGTTGCTAGTCGGCTTTTCCCGTCGTAAAGTTGCGATTGCTATTTAGGTGGTGTAAAATTAGACAGCCCATGTTAAAGTATGGCCGTCGTTCACGCGTCAAATTTCTAATTTTTTATTGCGTAAGTCGTCCGGGAATACGAAAGTACGTAACGCACGTCGCCGTTCAAAACATTACGTCGGGTGACGTAATTTCGCGCAAAGCACGGCGGGAAATTTCAAAACGGAGCATGCGCAGTACGTTCGGCGCGGGAACGCGCCTAATTTAAATGGTACACGCCCCATTTGTCTTATGTCTTAGTTTTATCTTTTTATTTTGTATTTTATTTATCTACTTGACCTCCAGAAGATTTACCCCACCTTATGACCAGGCCATTTTTTGGCACTGCATTTTTTTAACTGACAATTGCGCGGTCATGCACCGATGTACTGAAATTAAATCTATATCATTTTTTTCCACACAAATAGAGCTTTCTTTTAGTGGTATTTAAACACCACTGCATTTTTTTTTTTTTTTTTTTTGCACGATAAATAAAAAAAGATGGAAAATTCAGAAAAAAAATTCAGAAAAAAACATCCAGTAAAAAATAAAAAAAATTGAATTTCTTTATAAATTTAGTCCAATATGTATTCTGCTGCATATTTTTGGTACAAAAAAATACCAATAGGCGTATGTTGATTGGTTTATAGCATTATAGCGTCTAAAGCTATCGTATATATATATATATATATACACACACACACAATATAGAAAATATATATATGTGTGTATATATATATATATATATATATATATATATATATATATATATATATATATACTGTATACCTTAGATTGTAAGCTCCTCAAGGGCAGGGACCAATGTGAATACAGGTATTTGCTCCCACTTCCGGGCATAGATCACCACGGTGATCGCGGTGGCCTACTCTGCCCCCCCCCCCCGAGCTGTCTTCTGGGAGACACACATGTCCCAGAAGACAGCAGGGACCAGTGGGAACACGCAGCGCGAGTCGCGCGTGCGCAGTAGGGAACCAGGAAGTGATGGTGGCGGCAGCACCCGAGAGCTGAGGAAAAATATTGTGAAACTGTGAAAAGCATGCTTTCATTCACAGAAGGAGCTTACTGGTGAAATGTTACAATATCATTAGTAGAACATTTTCACACTGATACATTGTATACTTTTCATTTATTTTGTACAATACTGACTGCCTCCTACTACATCAGGTAATAAATAATGGATGTGTTTTTTAGTAGAGATGCTGATGAATATGTGTCCTCAGTCACTTTCCCTGTCTCAAAGGGGAGATGTCAGGGGTCTGCTTAGACCCCTGATATCTCCACAAAGCGCCCCCCCAACACGGCTGATAGAAAAAATTATAATAATAAAAAAAAAAAATTGTAATAAATAAATATTTAAAGGTTAAACTGTAAAAAAAAATAATAATAATAATAATAATAAAAAAGAAAAACACTATAACTGTCCACTCCGCCCCCCCCCCCAAAAAAAAGAAAGCATTGTAAAAAAAAAAATAATAATAAAAAATATATAAATTGTAAAAAATAAATAAAAAAAATGTAAAAAATTAAATTGTAAAAAATAAATACTCATACAGTTCACGCCTCATCAGTGCCCATCAGTGCCACCTATCAGTGCCCAGCAGATCTGCATATTAGTGCCACTGTCATATGACATTAATAAAATAAAGTATCGGTATCCGGTATCAGCAAGTACTTGAAAAAAAAGTATCAGGTACTTGTACTCGGTTTTAAAAAAGTGGCATCAGTGCAGCCCTATTTTTTTGTAAATTTACTTAATGATTTATCAAATGTTGTATTTATTTTTTGCAGCATTTACCTCACATTTTTAACAAATGTGCCATATTTATCTCACAGTCAATATTTTACTTTCATTTATTGACTCTTTTTTTTTAACTCATGTGATATTTAAAAATAAAATATAGAAAAAAACATTTATCACATGCGATATTCTTGAATGAATTGACCCTAAAGTCCCATATCTATGGCGCAAGTAGGGATGAGCTTCGAGTGCGAGTCAAACTCATGTTCGACTCGAACATTGCCTGTTCGCCGAACAGCGAAGAATTTGGGGTGTTCGCGGCAAGTTCGAAAAGCCACAGAACACCCTGGAAAAGTCTATGGGAGAAATCTAAAGTGCTAATTTTAAAGGCTAATATGCAAGTTATTGTCATAAAAAGTGTTTGGGGACCTGGGTCCTGCCCCAGGGGACATGTATCAATGCAAAAAAAAGTTTAAAAAAAAAGGCAGTTTTTTCGGGAGCAGTGATTTTAATAATGCTTAAAGTGAAACAATAAAAGTGAAATATTCCTTTAAATTTCATATCTATTGGGTGTTTAAAGTATGCCTGTAAAGTAGCACTTGTTTCTCGTGCTTAGAAAAGTCATTTAAAATCGCTGCTCCCGAAAAAAATGCTGTTTTTAAAACTTTTTTTTGTATTGAAACATGTCCCCAGGGGCATGACCCGGATCCCCAAACACTTTTTAGGACAATAACTTGCATATTAGCCTTTTAAATTAGCACTTTAGATTTCAAACGTTCGAGTCCCATAGACTTTAATGGGGTTCTAAAGTTCACACAAACTTTTAGTCTGTTCGCAGGTTCTGGTGTGAAGCGAACGGGGGGGGGGGGGGGTGTTCGGCTCATCCCTAGGCGCAAGTAGACACTGCTTATCATCTGAACCTTTTCTGTTCATTAGAGTTCCCCGACATTAGCAGTGCCTCCCTCCGTGGACATAAATGTAAATGTTTGGGCAGCTTGAGGGATTATGTTTACGTCGTTATCTGGCCAAATCTCAGTAAATGCCTGCATGTCCTATCACCATCTGAGGTCTAGGGTTCAGTTTCTCTTCTTTTTTTCCCCTGGAATTGTTTTAAATTGGAGGTCCACAAAAAAACAAAAAAGAAAAAAAAATAGCCAAAAAGGCTCCAAAAATTGTGAATTATTTTTTATACTTACCAGAAATGTCTGTTGCTAGGCAGATCATCCTAATCTGCCACTTCCTATTCTGCGGTTATCTTCTCTCTTCTCCTCCTCGTGTTGCCTCTTGGGAAATGGGGAGCGATGTCTTCTGGGACCTGTGTGTGTCCCAGAAGACAGCCACCCATTCACAAAGCGCTGCACGACTCGCACATGCGCAGTAGGAAACGGGCAGTGAAGCCGCAAGGCTTCACTGCCTGTTTCCCTTAGTGAGGATGGCGGCGCCAGTGTTCTGCCGAGCTGGTTCCTCCTATCGATATGGTTCCCTCTTGACTGCGCAGGCGCAATCCGAGCGAACGGAAATCTCCGAGCTTTAACTGCTGTTCGGCAGCTGTAGACGCGCTCACTCCCGATGCTTATTTATACACGCCGCTTTATTCTTCACGCTGCTCTATAACAGGAAGGGGCAGCAAGGGGCGGATCAGATGTGAGGCCCCGTACACACGTCCGAGAAACTCGACGAGCAAAACACATCGTTTTTCTCGTCGAGTTTCTCGTTCGGCCGTCAAAAAACTTGTCGAGCCAAATTTCCCCATTGCCCAACGAGGAAATAGAGAACATGCTCTCTATTTGGCTCGACGAGTTTCCCGACGGGTTTCTCGGCGAAAAGTGTACACACGACCGGTTTTCTCGGCAGAATACGTCTCCCATCGAGTTTCTTGCTGGATTCTGCCGAGAAAACCGGTCGTGTGTACGGGGCCTGATATTGAGCAGTGTTTTTTTGTTTGTTTATACACGCCACTCTATACAGCAAGGGGCAGCAAGTAAAAGCACTGCTCAATATCACATGAGGCTCCACCCCTTTTTCCGGCCCTTGTTGCGGCGTGTAGTATAGAGCGGCGTGTAGTATAGAGCGGCGTGTCCTCCGCCCCCTGCGGCGTGTGAAGATCACATGAGTCTCCGCCCCGCTGCGCGGCGTGTATAACCTGGAGCGAGCGTGTCTACAGCTGACAATTAGCTGTTGAGGCTCTGAGATTTCCGTGGCCTCCTACTGCGCATGCGTCGCACCTGTGCAGTTGAGGCCGGAACCTATACGATAGGGGAACCAGCTCGACAAGACACCGGCACCCGATCCGAAGGATATATACTGTATATAAATTAAATGGCAAAATTAGAGCACACCAGCCTCGTGCAATATCTTCAATAAAATGTTATTAATAAATACTTCTCATACTCACAGAAGTTCTTGTAAAGAATGCATTTAAAAACAGGGCATCTATCCAAGTACAGATTCCCTCAGTTCATCAGAT
The DNA here is from genome assembly GCF_905171775.1 of Rana temporaria. Lineage (NCBI taxonomy): Eukaryota > Metazoa > Chordata > Amphibia > Anura > Ranidae > Rana > Rana temporaria. Next base: position 128,834,615 of record NC_053500.1, read on the forward strand.
GTACACAACCAATTATAGGACTCATTCAACACCTTGTCCCTGACTTTGGAGGGCAGGGACAAGGTGTCATGGAGAGCTCTCATGAAGAGGGTTTTGCCCTTAAAACGTGTCATAAGGAGCTCTGATAAGGTGGGGTCTGCCCTTGAAACGTGCCAAGGAGAAACCCTACTGAAGAGGGTTTTGCTCCTGAAACGCATCAAGAGCCCTGATGAAGAAGAGTTTACATGAAACCTCTTATCAAGAGCTCCGCTGAAGAGGGGTTTACACTTGAAACCTTTTATCAAGAGCTCTGATGAAGAGGGGTTTACACTTGAAACCTTTTATCAAGAGCTCAGATGAAGAGGGGTTTAAACTTGAAACCTTTTATCAAGAGCTCTGATGAAGAGGGGTTTACACTTGAAACCTTTTATCAAGAGCTCTGATGAAGAGGGGTTTAAACTTGAAACCTTTTATCAAGAGCTCAGATGAAGAGGGGTTTAAACTTGAAACCTTTTATCAAGAGCTCTGATGAAGAGGGGTTTACACTTGAAACCTTTTATCAAGAGCTCTGATGAAGAGGGGTTTAAACTTGAAACCTTTTATCAAGAGCTCTGATGAAGAGGGGTTTGCCCTTGAAACGTGTCATTGAGAGCTCTGGTGAAGAAGGTTTTGGTCTTACAAATGTGCCAAGGAGAGCTCTGATGAAGAGGCTTTTGTTCTTGAATCATGTCATCAAAAGCTCTGTTGGGAGGTGGGTTTTGCCCTGGAAACATGCCAATGAGAGCTCTGTTGCCGAGGGTTTTGCCTTTGAAACACATCATCAAGAGCTCTGAGGAAGAGGACTTTGCCCTTAACACATGTTATCAAGAGATCAGAGCTCTGATGAAGTGGGGTTTGCGCTTGAAACGTGTCATCGGGAGCTCCTTATCCTAACAAAGAAAAAAACAAAAACTGTTTCGGCTTTAAGCTTGTCTGTGGACCTACAAAGTTTCATGTTAATGGCGCAAGTAGGCACTGCTGACCATCTGAACCTTTTCTGATCATAAGTGTTCCCCAACATTGGCGGTGTCTCCCCTCCATGGACATAAATATAAACGCTTGGGCAAACTGAGCATGTGCAGTCATCATTGTATTTTGGAGTTGGAGCACACGGGCCTCGTGCAAAATCTTCAATAAAACTTTAATATCAAATACTTTTCATATTCAAAGAGATGCTTGTAAAAAAAAAAAAAAATTAAATTATGTGTCATCCATCCAAGTAAAGATTGCTCAGCTCACCGCTTGTAAATAACTATAGAACCTGTGAGCAACACCTTGTCTGTGCCCTTGAAAACTGTCACCACAAAGAGCTCTGATGAAGGGGGGCGGAGGGGGGGGGCGGGGGTTAGTTGCCCTTGAAAAGCATTATATAGATCTGAATAAGAGGGTTTTGACCTTAAAACGCATCATCAAAAGCCAGTTGTGGCCCGTCCATAGAGGGCACATGGGCGCTGCCTCCCCTATCCATGCGTCCGGCCCCACTGATCTACATATCAGTGGCACTGGACCATGTATTTAATTAGGCGGTCGCCTAAGGCCTCAGGCTGGTGTAGCGCCCCCTTGCTTTCAGTATGGGGACTACGCTAAAGTTAGTGGGGAATGGGAGAGTTACTTTGCTCTCATTCACAATTTATTTAAATTGTGACTTCTGTCATTCCAGAAAAGTCCACTGGGTCAGTCTGTGCTCCAGGGATGCATTACCATCCCTGGCCAGCAGTTGGCCCCAGTGGGGTTCTTGCAGAGTGAGTTTTCCTCAGCAGCCAATTAGAGAAGTTTCTTCCTTGCAAGGCATGCTGGGGAGGAGTATATCTGTGACAGGTGTCATGTGTTCTAAAATCTTCACGGGGTCCCGTTCCAGGTGCGGCATCCACCTTCAGGGTGCGCGCATCCATGGACCCCGCCAGCGCGGCCCACCTGGCCAAAATTGCAGGCTACACAAACCCTCATCCGGAGGTAAAAGGGGATCCCAGTGACTTACTGGGTTCCCGGTTCTATTGAGAGGATTCCAGGCTGGGTGCCGTTCGATTCGGGGATCTGGTGACCGGGATGCTGACAGGTACGCTTTGCTGTCCCCCGGTGGCCTATGCTAAAAATACTCGGTTGAATGAATGACTGACTTGTATAGTGCTACACATGCAAACTGAATCGCCTCTAGGCGCTTTTTGCAGCCAGTGTCTTCCTGGCTGGTGTGGTAATTTACCCCATAGGATCTCGACACACTTGGGACACACAGTTGTACACACATATATACTGGGCCAATTTGGACAGGATCCAATTAACCTACCAGCATGTCTTTGGAGTGTGGGAGGGAACCGGAGTACCCAGAGGAAACCCACGCAGAACATGCAAACTCCAGGAAAATGGTGTTGTGGTCCGGATTTGAACCATTGACTCTTTTTGCTGCTAGGTGAAAGTGCTAACCACTACACCACAGTGCTGCCGTTCTCGAACCTTTACGAGTTCATCTGAGCTGTCTCTGAGTATTTCCAAAGCTCTCCGGCGCCCTCCCACCTCTGGCCACATGCGTTATTGCATGCCATAGAAGTCAATGCGGAAACAAATAATTTTTGTTTCCATTGACTTCTATGGGGAAACTCGCTTTGATATGCAAGTGCCTTGGATTACAGGCATTCTCCTGGAACGGTTTATGCTCGTAATCCAAGATTCCACTGTCTTTAGATTATAGAACTACCTACAGCTTCATTCTACTACCAAAAACCCTTGGTGATTCCAAAGGTATATAAACTTCTTTTAGACCTTCAAAATATGCGCACTAATATGACCAACTAGAATGATAATCCTCATGAAAACGGATCATATGATTTATCACAGCAAGATCGAAAAGCAAGCATAATTCGTTCCAGAAACATGCTTGTAATCCAAAGCACTTGTATATCAAAGCATTTTTTTTACCGGGTATAAAAGAGAAGAGAGGCACCTCTAAGTGTAGCAATAAGTTTCTAAATGTTGTACCTTCATTAAATGTAACCATCTAGCTACACTTAAGCCCCGTACACACGATCCGAAAATCGTACGAAAAATGCTGCTTTCGAAACGATCGTACGATAATCGGATTGTTAGTACAGAGCTTTTCGACAGCCAATCAGGACAGTCCATCCGATTTTATTCTATCGGACATGCACGGAATTTTTTTCCGTACGATGCCAGATCGTACGATTTTCGATTAATCAGTACAGCTGTCGTTCGAAAATGCAATACAACACATGACATCACTTCCGATTTTTTATTCTGCCGTACGAGAAATTTTCGTGACTTTAGTAAACTCATCAGATTCGACATGAGATTAGCATACCAAAAAAAACGGTCGATCATTCGTCCGATAATCGGATCGTGTGTACCGGGCATTAGAGGCTCCTCTCTTCTTTTTTATACTCAGTTGTGACACGACGCTACTCTTATATCAAGACATCGCTTGTATATCAAGGCAAAATTTATTTAAAAAAATGTGCTTGTCTTGCAAAACGCTCTGAAACCAAGTTACTCTCAAACCAAGGTTTTACCGCACTGATAGAGAGACGTAGCCTTCTATTTGTACTGGTGATGAGCGAAAGTGATGGGAGGTCCAACATTTTAGTATTCAGTAATGTCTCTGACCTGCAACCTGACCCTTAAAAGAAGTTTATTGTTGGGTCCTGGAAGGCCGATTCCCTCGCTGTTTGCTGTGGTTAAAGGCGCTGACCCCTAAGTTACTTCTTTGTTCTGTAGTGATGTAGGAGCCAACAAGAGGAACCACAGAGTGCAGTGCATGGTGGATTCCACGTGAAGAGGTTGTTGCTTTGTAAGAGAGCATGTATCAGAGGAACTGGGTTACGTGAGGGATGGACAGGTGAGTATAAAGCCCATTTCTTCTGCAAGTAATATATTGTTACATATTGTTTCCCAACTACAGAGTCCTCTGTTCAAAATTGATCAATCTGCAATCAGTTTGCAATAAGCAAAGCTCATGCCTCCTGGTGTGTCAAACCTCTGCGGGGAGACTACTGCTTCCACACACAGAGCTATGGTCCCTCTCTGCAGGAACGCTGGCAGGGGACAGGTTTTTAACCACTTCCATACCAGGCACTTACGCACCTTCCTGCCCAAGCCAATTTTCAGCTTTCAGCACTGTGGCAATTTGAATGACAATTGCGCGGTCGTGCTACACTGTACCCAAATGAAATTTTTATCATTTTGTTCCCACAAATAGAGCTTTCTTTTGGTGGTATTTGATCACCTCTGAAATTTTTATTTTTGGCGCAACAACTTTTTTTTTTTCCTGTTAATTTTTTTGTAATAAAGTAAGTTTTATTCTTAAATTATGGGCACTGATATGGCGGCACTGATGGGCATCGATGAGGTGGCACTGATGAGCACCGATGAGGCGGCACTGATGGGCACCAATAGGCGGCACTGATAGGCGGCGCTGGTATGCTGCACTGATGGGCACTCATAGGCGGCACTGATGAGCACTCATAGGCGGCACTGATGGGCACTCATAGGCGGCACTGGGCACTCTTTGGCGGCACTGATTGGCACTTATGGATGGCACTTATGGGTGGCACTGATGGGTACTTATGGGTGGCACAGATGGGCACTGATAGGTGGGCACTGGGCATATATGGGCACTAAGAGGTGGCACTGATGGACACTGAGGGGTGGCACTGATGGCATTTCTGAGAATCATTTCAGTCAGTGCCCATGTTGCCAGTCAGTGCCCATTTGTGGGCACTGATTGGCATCGATTGTGTTCAATTAATTTTTTTTATTGTTTTTTTTTTTGTTTCTATTTTTGCTCTATTGAGCACCGGGGGGCACTCCCTGGTGGTCCAGTGTTAGCATTCAACGGGAGGATAGATTTTTTCGTCGGATATCCGATGAAGCTGACTTTCATCAGTCTTGCCTACACACCATCAGCCAAAAATCTGACCGTGCCAAAACGCGGTGACGTAAAACACTACGACATGCTGAGAAAAATGAAGTTCAATGCTTCCGAGCATGCGTCGACTTGATTCTAAGCATGCATGGATTTTTGACCGATGGAGTTCCACACAGACGATCGTTTTTTTCTATCGGGTTTTTTATCCATAGGATAATTTTAAAACATGTTCTATTTTTTTTCACTGGTGGAAAACAAACCGATGGGGCCCACACACGATCGGTTTGTCCGATAAAAACGGTCCATCGGTCTGTTTTCATCAGACAAACCGATCGTGTGTACAGGGCTTAAGATTTCTTACACTCATCTATTTTTTTGTGCACCATATACACACCAACAGTTAAAGAAGAATGTCGTAAACACTGGTATTTATGATATTCTAATGTCCTACACTTAAGCCCTGTACACACGATCGGTCCATCCGATGAGAACGGACCGATGGACCGTTTTCATTGGTTAACAGATGAAGCTGACTGATGGTCAGTCGCGCCCACACACCATCGGTTAAAAAAACGATTGTGTCAGAACGCGGTGACGTAAAACACGACGACGTGCTGAAAAAAACGAAGTTCAATGCTTCCAAGCATGCGTCAACTTGATTCTGAGCATGCGCGGGTTTTTAACCGATGGACGTGCCTACAAACGATCGTTTTTTTTTCTATCGGTTAGGTATCCATCGGTTAAATTTAAAACAAGATTGCTTTTTTTTTTAACCTATGGATAATTAACCGATGGGGCCCACACACGATCGGTTAGGTCCGATGAAAACGTTCCATCACACCGTTCTCATCGGTTTGACCGATCGTGTGTACGCGGCATTAAAGGTTTGTATCTGCAATCAGCTTGTCTTCCAAGACCTTTGTATCCTGATAGACTTGTGTTTGACCAGGTCGTCTTCTGTCCCCTTCCTAATTCCCAGTTTGCTCATTCTTAGTCTGTCAGCAGTAAAACTGATCTCCCAGCCCCGACCTTTTCCCTGTCCTTGCCCTTTGAACTGTCTTTGCTTGTATACTGTATATAGAGAAACCGCTCACTGGGGCTGGCCTGGGAAAATGGCATTCATGTGTCATGTTGGCTGGTAGGCTCCCCATTCCTAAAGGTGGCTAAGGACAGCTGCAGACAAGGCTCTGTCTCTAAATAGGGATATACAGTACTCCAGCCTTTCTCAACCTTTTCAACACAGAGGAACCCTTGATGATTAAGGGGTATTGCCTCACTTAAAATGTTTAGAGTGTAGGGGTGGGCACCATCATCCTATAATTCAACAGTGGGAGAAGGGGGCAAGTTATTAACCACTTCCCGCCCGGCCTATGGCCGATTTACGTCCAGGAAGTGGTTATGAAATCCTGACAGGACGTTCTAGAACGTCCTGCAGGATTTCATGCCGCGCGCGCCCGTGGGGGCGCGCATCGCGGCGATCGGTGATGCGGGGTGTCAGTCTGACACCCTGCATCTCCGATCTCGGTAAAGAGCCTCCGGCGGAGACTCTTTACCACGTGATCAGCCGTGTCCAACCACGGCTGATCACGATGTAAACAGGAAGAGCCGTTGATGGCTCTTCCTCACTCACGTCTGACAGACGCGAGTAGAGGAGAGCCTATCGGCGGCTCTCCTGACAGGGGGGGTTCGCGCTGATTGTTTATCAGCGCAGCCCCCCCTCGGATCGCCACACTGGACCACCAGGGATGCCCACCCTGTTGCACCAGGGTGGGCAAAAAAAAAAAAAAAAGCCCCCAAAAAAAAAAAAAAAAAAAGTCTAAAAAAAAAAAGCATTAAAAAAAAAGAAAAATGATGCCAGTCAGTGCCCACAAATGGGCACTGACTGGCAACCTGGCAAAAATCAGTGCTGCCACCCCAGTGTCCATCAGCGCCACCCCAGTGTCCATCAGCGCCACCCCAGTGTCCATCAGTGCCACCCCAGTGTCCATCAGTGCCACCCCACAGTGCCCATCCATGCCCAGTGCCCACCTATCAGTGCCCATCTGTGCCACCCATAAGTATCCATCAGTGCCGCCCATGAGTGCCCATCTGTGCCGCCCATGAGTGCCCATCAGTGCCGCCCATGAGTGCCAATCAGTGCCGCCTATGTGTGCCCATCAGTGCCGGCTATGTGTGCCCATCAGTGCCGCCTATGTGTGCCCATCAGTGCCGCCTATGTGTGCCCATCAGTGCCGCCTATGAGTGCCTATCAGTGTCGCATACCATCGCCGCCAATCAGTGCCACCTCATCTGTGCCCGTCAGTACTACCTCATCGATGTCCATCAGTGCCATCTCATCGGTGCCCATTAGTGCCGCCATATCAGTGCCCGTAATTGAAAGAGAAAACTTATTTACAAAAAAATTAACAGAAAAAAATAAAAACGCAATTTTTTTTCCAAATTTTCATCCTTTTTTTAGTTGTTGCGCAAAAAAAAAAATCGCATAGGTGATCAAATACCACCAAAAGAAAGCTCTATTTGTGGGGAAAAAAGGACGCCAATTTTGTTTGGGTCCAGTGTAGCATGACCGCGCAATTGCCATTCAAAGTGCGACAGTGCTGAAAGCTGAAAATTGGCTTGGGCGGGAAGCTGCGTAAGTACCTGGTATGGAAGTGGTTAAGGGCTACTCCAAAGTATTGCCCAATAACGCCTGTGTTATTTGAAGGACTATCTCGGTACCCAGAAAATGAAGCAGGTTTAGATAAAATGTATACATTTATTGAAAAAAAGATTAAGATTAGATTGATCAGGGGTCAAGTCCTGGGGAAAGAAGTGTGGGAACTCCCACCCAAGATCCACTCCCCCACCAAAAAAAAAATAATGATATGCTCATATGTATAACTACTAAACCGCATGTTTTTTTTTTTTTTTTCGATCCACTTTAAGCAAGTTCTTTCTAAATCCCGCGATAACTCGCGGCAGACCTCCGCAATGTCTCCTGGGAACAATGACAAAAGCTCCCAGGAGACATTGCGGCATCGAGGAAGTGACGGAATACCCGCACACTACCCGATAAATCCAAATACAGGAAGCGGCCAGTGACATAAAGTATTACTAAGGATCACCTGCCCCTGACAGTGACTCGAGCTGGGCATCGCCGCTTAGTGAAGGATTGGCTCGAGCGGCTCGGCTGCTCTCAGCTGCTCTAGTCCTGCAAAGGGAACTGCGTTCCCGCTGTGAAAAAAGTGCAGGAACTTCATTCCCACGCGTTCCCGCAGGACTTGAGGCCTGAGATTGATGCTCATTTTGTCAAGGGGAATCGGGTAGTTTTTTTTAAAATCGAAGCCGTACTTACCGTTTTAGAGATGCATCTTCTCCGCCGCTTCCGGGTATGGGCTGCGGCAGGGCCATCTTTACCATAGGACTACCAGGGGCAGCTGCCCAGGGCCCTGTCACTGTTGGGAGCCCAAAGCAACCCCCTTTGGAAAAAAAATGGCAACCCCCCTTTTTTTTATTTCTTTTTAAATAAAAAGAAATATATTTTTTTTTATATTTTTTTATTAAAGGGCCAATTTTTTTTTTAGGGGTCCCCAGGGGCCCGGAGGCCCCCAGGGCCCCAGATGGCAACCCCCCTTTTTTTATTTATTTTTAAATAAAAAAAAATATTTTTTTAATATATATTTTATTTTTTTTAATTAAAGGGCCATTTTTTTTTTTTAGAGGTCTGGAGGTCCCCAGGGGCCCGTAGTTCCCCAGGGCCCCAGATGACAACCCCCCTTTTTTTATAGGGCTGCTGTGCCTGCACAAATGAGGGCCGCCCAGGACCATGGGAAATTGCTTGTACAGTGAGAGCAGGAGGAACTCAGGGAACATTTGTACCCTCTTGCAACTAATGACCCCATAAGTGACTTGTATTATGCCAAGGCCGGGGGTCACAGCTGTCATTCCTCGGCTAGTGTAGATGAGAATGCAGCTTTTCAAACACGATCTGTGCTGGAATAGCTGAATAGGAGGACAAGGTTGAATTTAGGGGGCTAATAGTCCCCCAATGTCTCAATAAAGAGGACCTGTCATCTGCCTATGCTGTCACATAGGGGACTTGTTAGCCCCCTATAATAGCAGATAAGTAAAAAAAAAAAGAAAAGAAAAAAACACACCCTATAAAAAGCGCAGCATAGGGCAAGCACGTGTATGTAAACATCAGCTGCGCCACACATGTGAGGTATCACCATAAACATCGGCATGAGAGGAATAATTCTAGGGCTATAATTCATGGTTACTCAGACCAAAGAGTTTAAAACCATCCAGCGCTCAGTCCAAAGAACTTCTCAAAATGACTACGGCATGTAATGATTTCCTCAATGCAGGATTTGTTGCGTTTTTATTAAATGGTTGTGGTGGCAAAGCACTAGGCCTTTGCGCCCTCTTGTGTGTGTTTTTACAGTGTAATTCATGGTTAACTCTAAACCAATCACCTGTCAGCTCCTAAACAGTTTACTACTGTGTGGAGAATTTTGGGTACCTTCGTTTTTTGCAATTTCACGAGAATGTGCAATTTTAAAGCTTAACATATTCGGTATCTATTTACTCGACGCAACCCAATCCTTTATAGTTTACTAAAAAAATTAAAGTTTTTTTTTTTTTTTTAAATAACAAACATGTCGTACTCACCTCCACTGTGCGGCTCGTTTTGCACAGAGTGACCCCAAACCTGGTCTTCTGGGGTTCCTCGGCGGCTGTCTCGGCTCCTCCCCGCAAGAACTAACCACCTTCATGCAAGCTTGCATGGTGATTAGTTCTTGCGGGCGCGCTCCCGTGATACAGCCGGTGGTTATAGCCGCTCACTGTATCACTTCGCCCCGCCCAGGGCTGGACTGGGACAGAAATTTGGCCCTGGACTTCATCCAGACTGGCCCACTTTTACAGGTCTCTCCTATGACGGCCGGACAACTCCCGCACCCTCTCCCCCCCCCGGCCACCCAACCCCCCTCTCCCCCTTCACTAGCCGTTCTACTTTATTAGAGTAGAACAGCTGGTACTGGTACTCTTATAGGCAGTACCAGTGGGGAAGCTAGACATTATTTCACCCGGGGCAAAGAATCAGTTCGGTGCCCCCCCTTATGGGACAAGATTAGGCAGAAGTGAGAAACTCACAGGCCATAGATGTTGAGTCAGCTGTCTGTCCCCTCCCCCCATGCTCCTCTGTCGTCGTCCCTGCTCCTCTGGTCCTCCCCCTGCTCCTTTGTTCCCCCCAGGTGAGCGATGCGGGGAGGAAGAGACAGAGGAGCGGAGGGGGGCGGCAGTCTGCTGTCACTGAAGCCGGCCCACTGAGCCATCGGCCCACCGGGAAACTCCCTGTAGTCCCAATGGCCAGTCCATCCCTGGCCACGCCCCCCAGCGCGCCGCGTCATTGGATGTGATTGACAGCAGTGCAAGCCAATGGCTGCGCTGCTTTCAATCAACCAATGAATGAGCCGAGAAGCCAGCGCGTTCACGTCGCGGGACTTTCAAGGGGTCAGGTTAGTAAACGGGGGGGGGGCTGGGGGGCCGATAATGCTCGGATGTTTTTTCACCTTAATGCATAGAATGCATTAAGGTGAAAAAACATGTGCCTTTACAACCCCTTTTAATACAGTATAATATTGGGTTTGTTTGCATAAAAATGTATTTTAATGTTTAATCTCCTGAAAATATGCATTTTATATATAGCTGCGCAAAAATTATTTCTCATACAAAATTGCAACTACAACCATTTTATTCTCCAGGGTTTTTGCTTTCAGAATATATATGATTTTTTGGGATTACAGTAATTTCTGTCAAAAAAAATAAAAATACAGATTTTAACATGTGTGGGAAAAAATTAAAAAAATTGCTGCAGAAGTGATTCTGACACCACAGATAATAGAATATTAGTAATACTTACCTGTCCCATCTCTCAGTTCTTCACTATCTTGAGAGAATGGCCAAAGAATCTTTAATAACCGACGCACTACTGTACTGGATGCCTGGTCCTCCATCTGTGCAATGGCTCCACCTGCTGGTCACTACAGGGAACAGCACCACAAATAAGAAAAATAAAACTGGCAGAGTCTAAAGCCGCGTACACGTGACCATTTTTAATGTCCTAGAACAGGGGTCTCTAAACTTTACAAACAAAGGGCCACTTTATTACTTTTCAGACTTTAGGAGGGTCGGATTGGGGCCAGCAAGGGAAGAAAAAGTCACGGGCCCGGCATCAGTGAGAACATATATGGCCTCAGGGTTGGTGGTCAATAGGAAGAGGAGTATTCCCCCTATTAGTAGGAGGAATAGTATCCCATCATTGGTATCAGTAGATAATATAGTGCCCCATTGTTGGTGTCAATGGGCGGAATAGTGCCTTGTGTCATTGGAAGAAATTGTGCCCCAAGGGCCAGATAAAGGCTAGCAAAAAGCCACATCTGGCCCTCGGGCCGCAGTTTGGAGACCTCTGTCCTAGAAAAAAACAATGTTTTTCTCGACGTGATTCTTGTCAAGCCTGCCTTGCCTACACACGATCGTGAAAAAGAATGCTGGAGCAAAGCGCGGTGACATACAACACGTACAACGGGACTATAAAGGGGAAGTTCCATTCAGATGAAGCCACCCTTGGGGCTGCTTTTGCTGATTTCGTGTTGGTAAAAGTTTGGTGAGAGACGATTCGTGCTTTTCAGTCTTTGTCCTGGTGTCATTAAAAAAAATATATGGCTGGAGTTAGGGTTTAAAAAGATCCAGTGCCCAGATAATGCAGAGTAAGGGATCTACCGTATTTATCGGCGTATATCGCGCACTTTTTTCCCCTTAAAATCAGGGGAAAATCGTGGGTGCGCGATATACGCCGATCAGTGGCGGCTGGTGCTCAAAATTTTTGGGGGGGCGCAAAGGAAAAAAAAAATTGCAGTCTCACTGTGCCCAAACGCAGCCACTGTGCCATCAATTTGCACCACTGTGCCATGCCATCAAATGCAGCCACTGTGCCATCAATTCGCACCACTGTGCCATGCCATTAAACACAGTCACTGTGCCATCCATTGTCACCACTGTGCCATGCCATTAAACGCAGCTACTGTGCCATCCATTGTCACCACTGTGCCATGCATTGTCACCACTGTGCCATGCCATTAAACGCAGCCACTGTGCCATCCATTGTCACCACTGTGCCATGCATTGTCACCACTGTGCCATGCCATTAAACGCAGCCACTGTGCCAATTGTCCCCACTGTGCCCTGTAAATTGCTTTCTTCCCCCTCCGCCCGGCACTTACCTTACTGGTTTTAGGCATCCACGTCCCACGATGTCTTCTCCCGCCCTCGATGACTGACAGGCGTCTGAGCCAATCAGGTTACTGGTAGCCAGAACCGGCCAACCTGATTGGCTGAGACGCCTGTCATCTTATTCAAGGGGCGTACAGTCTGTGCGCTCCGAGAATAAGCTTCCGGGCTGTATTGGGAAAGCCTATCAGAGCCGCTGGCTTTGATAGACATTTCCCTACAGCCAACCAGCTGGCGTTATTCAGATGGCCGGAAATTGAGCGCCGACCATCTGAATAACAGCTGCAGCAGCGAAAATAACATAGATTCGTGCAATGCATGACGCCGATACTGCTGTTCCCGGGCGCCGCCGAAATAGACCGAGCCGAGTGTACTCTGCACTCGGCTAGGCTCGGCCACGCTTGGCCCTGCCCGCAGCCACGCGAGAGGAGCCGAGAGAAGCCAAGACAAGCCGAGAGGACCCGAGCGCTGCAGCGTAGAGCCGAGAGCCGAGCCAAGCCGAGTGTACTGCGCACTTGGCTAGGCTCGGCCACGCTCGGCTCCGCCCGAAGCCACGCGAGAGGAGCCGAACACACAGGAAATCCGGCTCCTCTCGGCTCTAAATACAAACACCGCTGCAACCCCGGGCAAGGTGCGGATGGACTGGAGGGACCCCCGCGAGGAAGCCGCAGACGGACACCTCCAAAGCCGCAGACGGAAACCCACAAGGCTGGACGGACCCCACGCAAGGCCGCAGACGGACGCGGGACAAGGCCGCCGATGGACGCAGGGCACAAATGTAAGTTTTTTTTTTTCCCTAAAAATACCTTCCTAAGTTTGGGGTGCGCGTTATACGCCGGCGCACGGTATACCCCGATAAATGCGGTATTTATCAATACCGATGGACGCAGGGCACAAATGTAAGTTTTTTTTCCCCTAAAAATACCTTCCTAAGTTTGGGGTGCGCGTTATACGCCGGCGCGTGGTATACCCCGATAAATACAGTATTTATCAAACATCCAGGCTGCACAGATTTTCAACGTATTTTTTCTAATACTGTAACTTCTTATGTTCGTTTGTTCTATCTAGAGGACAGAATGCTGTTTATTTTTCTGAAATACCTCCATCAGAAAGTATAGTGCATTTGGGCCACGCGATGGAGCTGACGATCATAGGAAGCCATAGTATTAAGCCTCTTTCACATCGGTGGCTGGGGATGGTAAAAACAGGTGGTTGAGCTGGGGTTCGATCGCCCTCCCCCCAACTGCCCACCTAATGCCTACCATACAGCTGGAAGAGGCTGTTCACATGCCACAGGCGCGATGCTTTGCCACAATAAATGTAACATATGTGGAGTTGACAGGTGGCACCACCTGTCACACTTGCTCATTCAAGCCAATGGGACTGCACTCCAATCGCTTGACTCGTGGTTGCAGCGCATTGATCCCATTGAAATAATAAAAAAAAAAAGCACTATTTAGGAGGTGACAGGATTGCCACCCGAACGCCTGATAAGGGCTGCTCTGAAAACAGATCACTTTTCCAAGAATCAACAAGTGTAAATCGATTCTAAGGCAGGCCATACACGGTGCAAACTTCTTTCCTGCAACCACAGGTTGCAGGCAATAAATTTGCTCTATTCCCCCATCAACAGAAACATTGGGCCAGATTCAGGTAGCTTTGCGCTTTTCTTACGGAGGCGCAGCGTACCGTTTTGCCGCTGCGCCTCCGTAAATTACCTGCGCTACGCTTGATTCACGGAGTAGCTCCGTAATTTGCGTGAGCGCTCCGGAAAACTGCCCGGCGTAAGCGTGCGTAATTTAAATGATCCCATAGGGGGCGTGGATCATTTAAATTAGGCGCGTTCCCGCGCCGAGCGTAGTGCGCATGCTCCGTCGAGAAACTTTCCCGACGTGCATTGCGGCAAATGACGTCGCAAGGACGTCATTTGCTTCAAAGTGAACGTAAATGGCGTCCAGCGCCATTCACGATTCACTTACGCAAACAACGTTAAATTTTAAATTCGCAACGCGGGAACGACGGGTATACGTAGCATTGGCTGCCCCTGCTAATAGCAGGAGCAGCCTTACGCGGAACCCGACGAACGTAAACAACGTAAACTGCGTACGCAGGGCTCGCGTAGGGTTGTGAATCAGCGTTAGTATGCAATTTGCATACTATACGCTGACCACTACGGGAACGCCCCCTAGCGGCCATCGTAAGAATGCAGCCTACGATACGACGGCATAAGGAGCCTTATGCCAGTCATATTTTAGGCTGCAGTCGGCATATCGAGGTTCCTGAATCAGGAGCATTCGAGACGCCGGCGCAAGTAAGCAATTGCCCTCCGTAACTATGGTTACGCAGACGCAATTGCTACCTGAATCTACCCCAGTGTTGATAGGGATATCCCTCTTTCCGAGACATTCTATTTTCCCAGCACAGAATGGGGCCCCTTGAAGACGGGGACGTCTAGAAGCATTGCATCCCTCCAGGTGGTTTATTTATCCCGGGAGGAAAAGGTGCAGCTTGTGGAAGTCTACGGCAGGATGCAGCTGGCTTAGGGTTGCCACCTCCCCGGGATTCACCCGGACAGTTCTGGTTTGGGATCATGCGTCCGGGTTTCAAACTGCCTGAAACCCAGACGGGAGAGGAGGGCTCGATCTGTGCCTAATCATTTGAAGTTAATAACAAGAGTCCCAGAATCCACGGAGTTCTCCTTTACATCAGTGTCCACAGAGTTCACATTTTACACCTGAACTCACAGAGTTCCCTTACACTGTAAGGGGGGACTATGCAGACTCTGATGTAAGGGAGAACTCTGGGGACTCTAACATAAGGGATGCTCTGGGAACCCTGATTTAAGGGGGAACGCTGAGTACTCTGATGTACGGAGAGGACTCTGATGTAAGGGGAACACTGTGGCCTTCGGTGTAAAGGTGAACTCTGATGTAAGGGGTGCTCTGAGAATCCTGATTTGCCTTAGTGTACTCACTCAGAGGCAGGAGAGAGAAGAGGGGAGACTTCACTCAAAGACAGGGATGAATGGGGAGCTCACTCACCCATTAGCAGTCGGCACCTCTCATCAAGATGTATCCAGGGGCAGACTGACAACTCATGGGGCCCCCGGGCAAGAGGAGATTATGGGGGGCCCCGGGCAATAAGAGATTATGGGGCCCCCGGGCAAGAGGAGATTATGGGGGGCCCCGGGCAATAAGAGATTATGGGGCCCCCGGGCAAGAGGAGATTATGGGGCCCCTGGGCAATATGAGATTATGGGGGCCCCCCCGGCAATACATTATGGGGCCACACAGTATACACACCCACACATACAGTATACAGACACACACATACACACAGTATACACACATACACACAGTATACACACACACACACACACACAGTATATACACATACAGTATACACACACATACAGTATACACACACAGACACACACATACAGTATACACACAGTATACACACACACTTACAGTATACACACACAGACACAGTATACACACACACAGTATACACACACACACAGTATACACACACACACACACACATACAGTATACATACACAGTATACACACACACACACACACACACACAGTATACAAACACACACAGAAACAGTATACATACACAGTATACACACACATACAGTATACATACACACAGTATACACACACAGTATACACACACACACACACACACACACACACACACTGAAAAGGTACTGGAGAGGCGGGGCAGCTATAATCTTGGGATTTTTTTTTTAAACACAGATTTTCACATACTGTCCCTGATTTTACTGAGGCTGGCAACCCTGATGGAGCCCCCTAGGAGGGCTTGCGCGGGTGGACTTTACGCGACGCCGCCGCAAGTTTACAGGTAAGTGGTTTGGGAATCAGGCACTTGCCACTTAAACTTGCGGCGGCGTAACGTAAAGGACACATGTTCCGCCGCCTCAGATCTTTAAGAATATGCCCCATAAGGCCTAATTAACCACTTGCCTACCAGGGCACGTTTCCCCCCTGTTCCTGCCCAGGCCAATATTCAACTTTCAGTGCTGTCGCACTTTAAATGACAATTGCGCGGTCATGCAACGCTGTATTTTTATCATTATTTCACACAAATAGGGCTTAATTTTGGTGGCATTTAATCACCACTGTTTTTTTTTTCTAAACTAACAAAAAAAGACAGAATTTTTTGAAAAAAAACAAAACAAAACATTTTTCATAGTTTGTTATACAAATTTGCAAACAGGTAATTTTTCTCCTTCACTGATGAGGCTGCACTGATAGGAACTGATAGGCTGCACTGAAAGGGACTGATGAGGTGGCAGCGATTGAGATTGGATGTCAGAGGTTACAGCATATCAATACCACTCACTAGCTGGTTGCTAGAGGTTACAGCACACAGTACGACTCACTGATTAATTGCTAGAGCTTACTGCACTTCATTACCGCTCACTGGTTCCTAGAGCTTACTGCATACCATTACCGCTCACCCATTGGTTGCTAGAGGTTACTACACATCATTACTGCTCACCCATCGGTTGCTAGAGGTTACCGCACATCATTACCACACATCCATTGGTTGATAGAGGCTACTGCACATCCCTAGGCCGCGTACACACGATCGGTCAAAACCGATGAAAACGGACTGAAGGACCTTTTCATCGGTCCAAACCGATCGTGTGTGGGCCCCATCGGTCAAAAAATTTAGACCTTGCTTTATAATTGAACCGATGGACGCCTAACCGATAGGTATAAACCGATGGTTAGTATGCAAAAGCATCAGTTAAAAACCCACGCATGCTCAGAATCAAGTCGACGCATGCTTGGAAGCATTGAACGTCGTTTTTTTCAGCACGTCGTGTTTTACGTCACCGCGTTCTGACACGATCGGTTTTTAACTGATGGTGTGTAGGCACTTCGGACCGTTCTCATTGGATGGACTGATCGTGTGTACGCGGCCTTACTGCTTACTGAGTGGTTGCTAGAGGTTACTGCACATCCTTACTGCTCACTGAGTGGTTGCTAGAGGTTACTGCACATCCTTACTGCTCACTGATTGGTTGCTAGAGGTTACTGCACATTTTTACTGCTTACTGATAGGATTGCGAGAGCTTACTGCACATCCTTACCATTCACCCATTGGTTGCTAGGGGTTACTGCACATCATTAATGCAAACTGATTGGTTGCTAGAGGTTACTGCACATTATTACCACTCGCTGATTGGTTGCTAGATGTTACTGCACATCATTACTGCTAACTGATTGGTTAAAGTCAGGCCAGAATAGAAGTGTTCTCTTGCAGAAGAATTGAACATGTGGCATAAAATATGGGGTTAATGAAGCCAACCAGGAATACATTAAAAAACAGTACAGTCAATGAGCATAGCAAGAAGCAAGGCAGAGAGAAGTTATAGGTTAGCGGCTAAAGCAGTGGAAGTTCAACCCAGATTTCTGCTCATCCATGCCACGTAAGGAATACCCTGCCTCCTCACTTTGATACTCCTCCAGCCCCTGCCACTACTTGTCAGTGTGTCTCCCCACTCAGCCAGCTCCACTGTCAGGCATGGACACCGCTAGTGACTGCTTCCCATTTCCTGCAGCTACACTATGTTACAGGGAGGGATTATTAGAAAGATGGGCCCCACAGCAATGACAACGTCCAGGGCAGCTCCCCCTTTTGCCCCACCTTAAATACGGCCCTGGAATCGAGGATGATAGCTGGCAAGCTGCTCTGGTGGTCCAGGAACTGCTCAGGGTGAACAACAATCGACTTCCTCAGGGTTTCCATGAAGAACAATGTGTAGTTAGGCAACGCGTTTTAGGGTCTATAGCCTTTTCTTGGTTTGGGACTATGTGGATGCCACATTTGGAGCATCGGCTGTGTCCATGAAGCCACTACATCCTAATAGGCAGTAATGGGACTGCCAGCACTGGAATCCATGCAAATCCTGCTGGTAAAACAGGGCCTTGCATGAGGTACGGATTTAAACTCCCCGTGTGAAGGAGGCCTTACAGTATAGTTATGCAAATGCATATTGTATTGGTGTCGGAATAGTTACAGTATTTCTCACTCCCTATAGAACAGCAGAAATGTAGACAGCAACGGCACCTGGCAGGTAAAATTGTGGCTATACAGTGGAAAGGTTTAAGAGTAACTTGGTTTGAGAGCGTTTTGATTTGCGAGCAACTTTATTTTTTTAATTCTGACTCGGTTTGTGAGTGTTGTCTCGTAAACCGAGCAGAATTCAACCTAATAGGGCCTGCAGTACCGCATTTGGCCTGACGTTCGGGGGCGCCGGAGCCAAGCAGAACCGAATAGTGACGATCGCAGCCGATCGCCGCCATTCGACAATGCTCGGAAAGACACGGAACTACACGCAAATACTCCGTTTACGACATTTGCCGAGGTCAGCCGACGTGTCTTTGGGCCTTTCTGGCCATTTCCGAGGCTCTCCGGCGCCCCCCCCCCACACCTCTGGCCGCATTTGGTATTGCATCCCATTGAAGTTAATGCGGAACTAATTATTTTTCAATTCCATTGACTTCAATGGGAAAACTCGCTTTGATATGCGAGTACTTTGGATTACGAGCATTCTCCTGGAACGGATTATGCGCGAAATCTAAGGTTCAACTTGTCTATGAATTTCTACTTTGTTTTTAGCTGTTTGTCTTAAAGCTTCCCTCTCACCACTATAAATACCGTATTTATCTGCGTATAACGCGCGCCGGCGTATAACGCGCACCCCAAACTTAGGAGAGAAGTTTAAAGGAGTTCTCTGACCTAAAACTTTTAACCCGCGCTGTGCCCGGGCTGTAAAAAAATAGAAAATAAACTGTCACTTACCTGCCTACGATCCCCCGTTGTTCCGATATCGCCGTCCCGTTCTCCGGTCCCGGGCCCCTTCCGCTTCCTGTGTGTCGGTGACTCATAGTGCGCTCAGCCTATCAGTGGCCGCGACGGGACATTGCTGCGGCCGCTGATAGGCTGAGCGCACTATGAGTCACCGACACACAGGAAGCGGAAGGGGCCCGGGACCGGAGAACGGGACGGCGATATCGGAACAACGGGGGATCGTAGGCAGGTAAGTGACAGTTTATTTTCTATTTTTTTACAGCCCGGGCACAGCGCGGGTTAAAAGTTTTAGGTCAGAGAACTCCTTTAAGGGAAAAAAAAAATATTAAATTTCTTCGGTGTCCGTCTGCTGTCTTGCCCGGCGTCCATCGGCGGCCTTGTCCGGCGTCCGTCTGCCGCCCATCCAGCCTTGTGGGTGTCCATCTGCGGCTTTGGAGGTGTCCATTTGCTGTCTTGCTGGATTTCTTGTGCCCTGCGGGCGGAGCCGAGCATGGCCGAGCCTAGCCGAGTGCGCAGTACACTCGGCTCGGCTTGGTCTATGTCGGCTTCTCTCGGCTTCTCTCGCGGTGCTGCGGGTGGAGCCGAGCGTGGCCGAGCCTAGCCCAGTGCGCAGTACACTCGGCTCGGCTCGGTCTATGTCGGCTTCTCTCGGCTTCTCTCGCCGTCCTGCGGGCGGAGCCGAGCGTGGCCGAGCCTAGCCGAGTGAGCAGTACACTCGGCTCGGTCTATGTCTGCTTCTCTCGGCTTCTCTCGCGGTCCTGCGGGCGGAGCCGAGCGTGGCCAAGTACGCTCGGCTCGGTCATTGTCGGCGGCGCTCAGAGACAGCGGGGATCGGCGTATAATGCGCACCTACGATTTTCCCCTGATTTCAAGGTGGAAAAAGTGCGCGTTATATGCCGATAAATACGGTACTTTCAGTCAGCAAATGATGTAGAGAATATAAAATAAATGAACGTTCCAAAAGAAAGAAATAATATCAATGATATCAAAACATAGAGAACTGAGAACACGCTAAATATTTCTGCTGAGAGTCATATTAGCATATACACAATGTGCCCTTCCATTGTTGGGCATTTCTGACAACTACAAGTTGTTGTGACTATGCTTTATTCCTTTTCATTTCAGTTCTTTAGCGTTATGTAACTAATTCAGCCCACGTGGCATTTCAGAACATTCTGTGGCATGTGTCATCTCTGCAGGATGTTTTTGTAAGTTATTATTTAGTGCAGTTACAATAGCTCTATAGCTTCATGCATGGATTACTGTCTGGATTTTTTCAACTGAAAATGTTATTGTCTTTGAACATTATTTTAATGTTTTTTGTACATTTAGAAGTTTATCCATTAATGTTCAATATCATGTTTAATTATTTGTATTCAATATTTTCTTTGCAATCATTTTTATTTTTAAGAATTTTAAGAATACATACAAAACAGTTCCAAACTTTTGGAAAATTCGTAATCAAACATAGTCAGTCATCAGTAATATTCAAATAGTAAAAGACATATAAAGAGGCATTGCTTCCACACCCCCTTGATAGTTAAATTTCCCCAACTTATCAGACTCTTTCCACAATAGTAAACTCATTGTGACCCCTGGAGGACTGGTGTGCCTCTCAGGCCCGTGTACTGGATTGGAGAGCAATGTAGATTGTGAATGCATCCAATGCTGCGGGAGTGCCAGTGAGGGAGTGGAGCTTGTTCCAGCTCCTGTGACCACTAGAGAGAGGAGAGATGGGATCCCCAATGCTGCACATCCACACGAGTAGAACAATAGTAGGAGACACAACCTCAACCTCGGCTCTCGCCAGGCCACACCCCCAACATGTTTTGCTCCACCCCCTGGAGCTTAGTCATGGTGACTCCCCATGATCCCCATGACTAAGCTCCAGGGGCTGAACGAAACGCGTTGGGGCGTGGTATGGTAGGAGCCCAGGCTGAGGTTGTCTGTCATACTATCATAATACTTGTGTGGATGTGCGGCATTCGAGATCCCATCTCTCCTCCACAATAGCATAATGGGAGGTTACAAATTGTAAAGAGCCCTATGTTTACAATCAATCTGTCAGTCAATCTGGTCTGTGATTGCACACAGCCGATCAGCAGGTCCTGGCCATGAATCATTGGCCAGGATCTACAAACAAACTCCCACTGAGTACAATCACTGTCGGTGGGGGGGGGGGGATGGGTGAACAGGCAGGCACCCTGAGGCCCCTTTCACACTGAGGAGTTTTTCACGCGGTACAGCGCTAAAAATAGCGCCTAAATACCGCCTGAAAAACTCCTGCCCAGCATTGCGCCGTCCCGTGGGCACTTCCCAGTGCGCATGCTCAGAATCGCGTCGGATCGAACGCCTAAGATACGTCGAATCACTGAACGTAACCTACGCCCAGCCCTATTCACGTAGTCCTACGTAAACAATGTAAAATCCGACGGCTGTTCCGTCGTCCATACCTTTGCATGGGTTGCGCCTCCCTATAGGTGTTCTAACTTTACGCCGGACGTACGCCTTACGTAAACAGCGTATACTCATGCGACGGGCGCAAGTACGTTCGTGAATCGGCGTATCTCAGTCATTTGCATATTCGACACGTAAATCAATGGAAGCGCCTCTTGCGGCCAGCGTAAATATGCGCCCAGGCTCCGACGTCGTAGGAGACTTACGTCGGTCGGATGAAGCCACATTTCAGGCGTATCTTGCATTGAGACTCAGGCGCATAGATACGACGGCGCATCCCTGCACTTATGCGGCGTATCAGTAGATACGTCGGCGTAAGTGCTTTAAGAATTCGGTCCATTGTGTACAAAATGGCCAACACTTTCCAAAAGCTTTGTTCAAGGTTGCTCTACAAGCATGAGCACAAAGGCCGCAGAGGGAAAACAAGAGACAAATTGGCAAACAGCTTCTGTTCCACCTTCGGGAAAAAAACGACAAAAAACAAACATTTAAACTTTAAAGAAAAAAATAATAAAATAAAATGAAACTGACCAGAACCATTTCAGTTTCTTTTGAACTTTTTTTTAGCTTGGTGGTCAAGTCATTCTAGGTAAATGTACTGTGGAAGAATTGTAAATCAGCTGATGAACACATAAACCAGCCCCGAAAATGTGACCGCTCCGGTGGCCGCGTCAGTCGATGGCTCCTTATCTCCTCCCTATGAGCCGTTATGAGGTCCTGTAAGGTTCGTTACACAATTATTAGATTTCACACACGTTTCTTAGAAGTTTCAGAGAGACACTTCTCAGCGGAAATGGCTTTCCGGTTAATTTAGCATAAGCGATTGAATCAAGCCCAATATTTACTCTTTATAGAACCTTCTGGCTTTCAAGAAATAATAAATCCTTTCAAAGAAAAATGATTATTAGAGAAAAAAGCATTTTCACCATTCATTTTTCTGTGAAGAGCGCGTATAATTGCGGGTGCTCATGAAATGCTGTAAAAAATGTCTGTTACCTGCTGCTATCTTAAAAAAAAATGGCGTCCGACTGCTGGACTGGAAGAAACCAATCGGAATCCGGTTGTCACTCCGAATGTACATCAGTCATTTTCCAGGTAATAAAAAGGTTTTGTCCTTGTTTTATTTTATCATTTTGTGTTTTACTCATTATTATTTTTCTTATTTTTTTATTTTATTATTTTTTATTTCAGACAATCCAATGGAAGCAAAGGTAACACTCCAATGAATTATGTCATTATGGGCCAGATTCTCGTAGGAGCGCGTAATTTTGTGCGGGCGTAACGTATCTGATTTACGTTACGCCTCCGCAACTTAGACGGGCAAGTGCTGTATTCTCAAAGCACTTGCTCCGTAAGTTGCGGCGGCGTAGCGTAAATCGGCCGGCGTAAGCCCGCCTAATTCAAATGTGGGACAGGGGGGCGTGTTTTATGTTAATGTACTGTGACCCGACGTGATTGACGTTTTTCACGAATGGCGCATGCGCCGTCCGTGGAAATCTCCCAGTGTGCATTGCTCCTAATACGCCGCAAGGACGTATTGGTTTTGACGTGGACGTAAATTACGTCCAGCCCCATTCACGGACGAGTTACGCAAACAAACAACGCATCATTTTAAATTTTCGTCGCGGGAAAGACGGCCATACTTAACATTGTTACGCCGCACTTACGCCACCATTTAGCAGGGGTAACTATACGCCGGGAAAAGCTTAACGTAAACGGCGTAAATGTACTGCGTCGGCCGGGCGTACGTTCGTGAATTCGCGTATCTAGCTGATTTACATATTTCCACGCGTAAATCAGCGTACACGCCCGTAGCGGCCAGCGTAAGTATGCAGTTACGATCCGACAGCGTTAGAGACTTACGCCTGTCGGATCTAATAGATATCTATGCGTAACTGATTCTAAGAATCAGGCGCATAGATACGACCGGCCGGACTCAGAGATACGACGGCGTATCTGGAGATACGCCGTCGTATCTCCACTGAGAATCTGGCCCTATCTGTTTTAATTATTATTGCTAATATTATTAACTTTTTTTATGTTTTATTTCAGACAATAAAAAGGGAATACTCTGGTTTGTCGCAATTTTATCTTTCTGTATTGTATTTTATTTATTATTATTATTTTATTAATTATTTACAACGTGCATTTTATTTTTTATTTTATCATTTATAATGTATTATTTCAGAAAATCTAAATGTAGGCGAACAAGGAGAACACTCTAAAGGAATAGGTCTCAGTTTTATGTTTTTTTTTGTATTTTATTTATCCACTTGACTTCCAGGAGCTTTACTCCCCTTCCTGACCAGGCCATTTTTTAAAATACGGCACTGCGTTATTTTAACCACTTCAATACAGAGCATTTTCACCCCCTTCCTGTCTTGTTTTTACCGCTGTCACACTTTGAATGACAATTGCGCCGGCATGCAACACTGTACCCAAATACATTTTTATGACTTTTTTCCCCACAGATAAAGCTTTCTTTTGGTGGTATTTGATCACCTCTGTGGTTTTTATTTTTTGCGCTATAAACAAAAAAAGAGTGACAATTTTGAAAAAAAAGCAATATTCTTTTCTCAGTTTAGGCCAATATGTATTCTTCTACATATTTTTAATAAAAAAAAAAAAAATCGCAATAAGCGTATATTGATTGGTTTGCGCAAAAGTTATAGTGTCTACAAAATAGGGGGTATGTGATTTTTATTATAATTTTTTTTTTTACTAGTTATGGCGGCGATCTGCGGTTTTTATCGTGACTGCGACATTATAGCGGACACATCGGACACTTTTGATGCTACTTTGGGACCATTGTCATTTATATAGCGATCAGTGCTATAAAAATACACGGATTACTTTGTAAATGACACTGGCAAGGAAGGGGTTAACCACTAGGGGGCTAGGAAGGGGTTAAGTGTAGGGAGTGATTGTAACTGTGTGGGGGCTGGGCTACCTGTGACATGGCACTGATCACTGCTTCCGATGACAGAGAGCAGTAGATCAGTGTCCTGTCAGAAGGCAGAACAGGGACATGCCTTGTTTACACACTGTCATGGGCCGCCGGCGAACATCGAGTGTGTGGCGGGCACGGGCGTTGAATTTTAGCATTTATTTTTACAATTATGTTTAATAATGTATACAAAGCTGTGTGGGTGTCCCCAGATAGGCTGAATTAAACTGTTCATCTAAGTTCTCCAGCAGTGATAAGCTTGGTGCGCAGGATGCAGACGTCTGGTCAGCGTATTCTGGGATAACCTGCGTGCTGCCAGACCAATAAAGGTGAATGTAATAAAAGATGAACTCCGGGAAGAACGGGGGCTGTTTTAAAACAAATTGCTGTTGAACTGAATTTCAGGTATGGCCGTATTTATCGGGGTATTGCGCGCTCCGGCGTATAGCGCGCACCCCTAAAGTGGACCCGACATTCCTGTAAAAAAACATTTTAGTACTTACAGTTTTGGTGTCTTGCGCGGCGTCCATCGGCGGCCTCTTTGGGTCCGGCGTCCGTCTGCGGCTTCGGGTGTCCTCTTCGTCGGGTCCGGCGTTCTTCGGCGGCGTCCTCCCCGCTCGATCCCCACGCCGAGTTTGAATACTGCGCCGGCATATACCGAGCGCAGTACACTCGTATTACCAAAACACGTTCCGGCGCTAGGCTTCACTAATTAATTCTGATCACGCCCATGTGGGGGCGCCAGAAATATTTCTGTGACCCTAGGATCGGCCCTGGCTGAAGAGCACTGCAATAGACACCATTACGGTTGCCCTGCCGCATTGTAAGCACAGACGGCCCATTGCTCATTATGGGCACAATTCAGAGAACACTTTGTATTTTCTCAGTGAATTCAAAGGGTTCTCTGATCGTTTGAGATGGAGATTGTGACAACCACACCTCGAATGTCATGTACCTGGCAGAGGATCCTGAAGTGATGGGGACGGCCTCTCTTACTGCTAAGTGGGGCATCAGCAGAGCTGGGAACACTATTTAGCAGGGGACCTACTGAACGTGGGTACTAATAAGGTGGGGGTAATAATGAACTGGGGATCTGCTAAACAGGGGTAATAATGAGCTGGGGATCTGCTTAGCGGGGGTACTACTGACCAGGGCTTCTACTGGGCCCCTTTAAACAAATAGAAAATCAACACACATACAGGGCATTTGCCACGTTTCAATGAAGCATCATGGAAGCATCACCAAAGCATCACTTAAGCATCAAAAACACGTAAAAAAAAAACATGTTGAAGCGGTAGGCTCTTTAAAGTGGTTGTAAACCCACTTTTGAAAAAAATAAATAAAAATTACACCTGCAAGGCAAAGGCATAATGAGCTAGTATGCATAGCATACTAGCTCATTATGTAATACACACCTGGGATCAAAGCCCCCGCTGCGGTGTCCGACACAGCACCGGCTGGCAACATGTCGACCCGTGGTTACTTCCGGGTATCGCGGCACCGTCGCTGTGATTGGCTGGAGCCACGATGACGTCACTCCCACGCATGCGCGCGGGACCTGCCGATAGTGACACAGTCACTGAAAGCAACTGCACGTACGTGCCATTGCTTTAGTGCGCATGTGCCGATTACACCTAGCAATGTGATTAATGGAATAACTCAACGGGAATACACAACACAGTTCTGTTTGTAGTTTACTTGAAGTTCAGGTTAACATTAGTCAGCCAGGACCTGTGTAAGTACCCAGGACTTGGTTGAAACAGTTTAAACAAAACAGTCAGGAACACTATGCAAACAACGAAAGCAATAGGTAACAATATGTACAGATTAAAAAGACTCCCTAATAACTTTTGGTGTGTGTGGGATGCTGTGGCTAAAGGGGAACACCAGGCCGGCCTACGATACCTCTAGTACACACCCAGTGAAATGATATCACAACCTGTGGTGTGTCTCCTTTAAGAGCAAGCGCGGTAATGTCCTGGAGGCAAAGCTTTGCGTTTTATCATCTTCACCGGCAATGTAGGAGTTCTGTGGACAATATTTGGATATGGTATTCTATGAAAATCATTAATGGTTCCTGGGCAAAGCCCCCTCGCCAAATCCTGTACACAGTCAGCGGTCCTCCCCTGAGCGATCGATCGATCTTAGATGCAGGTGTGTCGCAGTGGCATTCAGTCCTGGAGCTGTTGCAGGGTGTCCTTCTTTAGCATGGACAGTCTGTTCCTCTGGGCTGGAGCTGCATGAACAATCTGTTCCTCTGGGCTGGAGTTGCAGGCTGTGTGCCCCTTGGTAGGCCGCGATTCCACACACACACACACATATAGCTAGATTCAGGTAGGGCGGCGCATCTTTCAGGCGGCGTAGCGTATCGTATTTACGCTACGCCGCCGTAAGTCAGAGAGGCAAGTGCTGTATTCACAAAGCACTTGCCTCCTAAGTTATGGCGGCGTAGCGTAAATGGGGCCAGCGTAAGCGCGCCTAATTCAAATGAGGATGAGGGGGGCGTGTTTAATGTAAATGATTGGTGACCCGACGTGATTGACGTTTTTTACAAACGGCGCATGCGCCGTCCGTGTACATATCCCAGTGTGCATTGCTCCAAAGTACGCCGCAAGGACGTATTGGTTTCGACGTGAACGTAAATTACGTCCAGCCCCATTCACGGACGACTTACGCAAACGACGTCAAAATTTCAAATTTCGACGCGGGAACGACGGCCATACTTAACATTTACTAGGCCAGCTATTTGTTCGACTAACTTTACGCCGGAAAAAGCCGTACGTAAACGACGTTAAAAAAATGCGCCGGGCGCACGTACGTTTCTGAATCGGCGTATCTAGTCATTTGCATATTCTACGACGAACTCAACGGAAGCACCACCTAGCGGCCAGCGTAAATATTGCACCCCAAGATACGACGGCGTAGGAGACTTACGCCGCTCGTATCTTAGCCTAATTTAAGCGTATCTGGTTTCCAGAATACGCTTAAATTTAGGACGGCGTCCATTCAGAGTTACGTCGGCGTATCTACTAATACGCCGGCGTAAAGCTATCTGAATCCAGCTAAGAGAGTGCAGGAGATGCTCTCCTGATAGGGTGCAGGCACAAAGAGGCTCTGGTCTAGTTCCTCTGGCTTTTTATCTCCTCTCCCACAGTCCTTTGTTGCTGTTTGATGATTGGCTCAGGCTCTTCCAATAGGGAGTTTACAGACAACCTCCAATAGGGAGTTTACAAACAAGCAGTTCTGAGAGTCTGTGTGTGAAGATAGCTGTCTCCAGCCTGGAGAAGTACCTGCTACATACCATTATTCTGCGGACCTTGCTTTCTGTTATACGACAAAAACAAAGCCAGTTATGTTATTTTACATTTACATGAAACTATATTTTCTATTCAGGGGATGCAAGCCAAATACTAATACTAATACAATTTGATTTATAAAAAGTGATTCCCTGCTGATTAATTTCTTCAAGGCATTTTACTTTCCATTTTTCTCTGCTCGTGTGTTTGTTTTATAAATGCATAGACTCCTCCGGGGCATTTTACTCATATAATATTTTGCCCATAATTTTGGTTTGCATATCTAAACCTCAGTAGTGATGGGTCGGTCTTTGAGCTGGAAGTCTGCCTGTGGGTGTAATTTGCATAAACCCCTCAGGATGTAATGAATTATACAGAATTATAATGTCTGAGTGCGCTGTTTATAGTACTTATTATGTTTGAAATTAATGAGTGGTTAATTAAGTGTTTAGACCCAAACAGGCTTTAAAGCCCAACTCCAGCTTCAGCAAAAAAAAAAAAAAGCAGATCTGGCTGCAATACTCACTTCTTTCCTTGTTTTTTCCACCGTGGACTTTTTCTTCTAGAACCTGGGCTGAATGATACCCAACATAATCAATGGAGAAGAGGAGACCAAAGAAATGCTTCCGTCTGACTGCAGCAGACCAGGGCCGTCTTAATAGCACCATGGGCCCCTGGGGAAAGTAATGCTCTGGGGCCCCTACAATGGAGACAGTGCAGGTAAACAGAAATCAAGTAGGTAGGAGGTAGGGGATATATAGGGTGTAGAGGGGTCAGAGTGCTGGGGCGATATCTGGGGAGTAGAGGGGTCAGAGTGCTGGGGGAATATGTAGGGTGTAGAGGGGACAGAGTGCTGGGGGAGATATCTGGGGTGTAGAGGGGACAGAGTGCTGGGGGGATATCTGGGGTATAGAGGGGTCAGAGTGCTGGGGGGATATCTGGGGTGTAGAGGGGACAGAGTGCTGGTGGGATATCTGGGGTACGCCATGGATCACCACTCTTTGCGATGCACCTGTTAGCTGCACCAGTTAGCTGCCTATAAAGGCTTCTAGCCCCATTCAAATGGGGTTATATTATTGTTGGCCGTAGCCGGTCTGGCTACAAATGAACTACAGGTACCATCTATGCCTTAACTGAAAACCAACCCACTCCTGCATCTACGCTGCCCAACTTACGAGAGTTGCTGCGGACATCGCAAGATATCCCCCACCAGGGGACCCTTTACAAAAGAATCCCATTGCTGCTGCAATACACTGGAAGGCACTCATCCCTGCAAAACGGATAAGTAGCACTTACTACACTTGTACTGTTCTACAGTTACCAACTTCATATATTGCTTCTAGCAAGTACTGTATTTAAACCGGCTTACTTAGTATTAACCAACTGCTTGGATTTCTTATTGAAGCCTTGGTTGTTCCCTGTGGAGTATCTTAAAGGGACATACACTCTCAATTTATCTGAGCTATACTTGCCTCTCTTATGCAAATATTACTTGCTTACAGTATTCCTATTTACTACGTGCTTGACATAAGTTGTTACTTGTTTATGGGCCCCTGCCCTAAGTTACTGAACATGTTCGCTTAAACTTTCTATGCTAAAAGTTGAAGCTATTTCATACCACCACCCTTAGTAGCCTAATGCGTTCCTTAATGTTAAAGTTATATGATGTAGAGAACCCCCAAACTCCTGTTCTCTGATTGGAGTGATGCCTGGGGTCCGATACTGATAATCACTCACATACAGAAGTGCATTATAATTTTTTAACGCTAAGGATTGGACGCATGTTGTAATACGTCCTCCCTTAGTAGCTCAACGCATTCCTTTGTGTGAGAGCGATGGTGTAGAGAACCCCCAAACTCCTGTGTTTTGATTGGAGTGACGCCTGGGGTCCAATACTGAAATCTCACATAACATAGGGAGGTGCATTGAAAACTTTTGCTAACCGCAGTTGTGGTTCACTCTCGTTCACCTTAGTTTGTGACAAGTGGTCAGTATAGCAATCAGTAGGAATCAGGTAGGTTAGTATAGTGATCAGGTAGATTGGTGTAGGAGTCAGGTTGGTCAGTACTACTGTACTAGTGGAAGGGACTCAGAGAGTGCTAAAAATCCACAGGTTAGGGGGTGCAAATCTCTTGCCCTTCCCCGGGCGCTGACAACCCACGCTACGCCACTGGTAGTAAATCTGCTAGTCCATCCAACACTACCCTCCCCCAGACTGGCAATGCTACTATCTGTTGTGCCTCCTGCGCTCATTCATCCAGAGTTGTGTCTCACTAATCCAGGAGGTACCGTATTTATCGGCGTATATCGCGCACTTTTTTGCCCTGAAAATCAGGGCAAAATCGTGGGTGCGCGATATACGCCGATACCCGCTTTCCCGCGCCGAGTTTTGAATACTGCGCCGACATATACCGAGCGCAGTACACTCGGGTATAGTCGGCCTGTCTCGGCTTCTTCCGCGGTCACGTCCTGGACATACAGGACGTGAGCGCGACAGTTGCCGAGCCTGCCCGAGTGTACTGCGCTCGGTATATACTGGCGTAGTATTCAAAACTCGGTGCGGGAAACGAGCAGGGAGGACGCGAGGACGCCGCAGAAGGACGCCGGACCCGCCGAAGAGGACACCGGACCTGCCGAAGAGGACACCGGACCCGCCGCAGAAGGACACCCGAAGCCACAGAAGGACACCCGAAGCCGCAGAAGGACACCCGAAGCCGCAGAAGGATGCCGGACCAGCTGAAGAGGACACCCGAAGCCGCAGAAGGATGCCGGACCCGACGAGGCCGCCGATGGACGCCGCGCAAGACACCAAAACTGTAAGTACAAAAATAACTTTTTTTCCACAGGATTGGGGGTCGCTTTAGGGGTGCGCGGTATACGCGGGAGCGCGTTATACCGCGATAAATACGGTATGTTGCTGGCCAGATCACCAGGTGAAAACAGAGGGAAAAATACCTAACAAAGAAAACGAATGCAGCGACCCCATCTAATGATCGGTAAGCTGCAATATATTAAATTTTTCGTTTTGGGTTTAATACCGCTTTAAAAAATACACAAGCATGCGTTGATTTTTTTCAGATATGATCAGAGTGTAAAAATAATTAGGTTATCGAACGATCGGGTTGAAGCATGCGGAACGTTGGCTGAGAACAGTGTTCAAATAAAAAGCCAGAGATTAAAAGCAGACAAGAGCCGGAGGGGTATAAATAAACCTTCATTTTTTTTTTCTGATTTACAGTACAGTCTGTTTAGTAAAATGTCTGAAGGCGAGGACCCCTCGCCAATTCTCCTATTAATTATTAATAACCTTGGTGTAGACGTGGTGAGCAAAACCTAGCAGATGAAAATAAATTATGTAAGGAGAAAAAAAAGAAGAACAATGGTAAAGATAGCCTTGAATAAACCAGAACGATGCCTATAGATTAGCATTCCTCAGAAGGCAGACAAATGAAACTCAAGGGTGACTGTATGAGAAAACAAAGATAGCCGAGTATGAAGTGTTCTGGAATTACTGGGCTATGGCAATCACTAGCAACATCCAGCAGAAAGATTTACATCTCAGACAAGTGAGGAATCAAGATACAGGGCATCCGGAAACAATTCACAGCGCTTAAGTTTTCTACTTTATTTTTACGTTACAGCCTTATTCCAAAATGGATAAAACTCATGATTTTCCTCAAAATTCTACAAACCCCAATACCCCATAATGACAACATGAAAGAAGTTTATTTGAAAACGTATGTAGCGATACCCCCGGAGGACCCGCTTAACTACTTAAGGACCGCCTCCTGCACATATACGTTGGCAGAATGGCACGGCTGGTCACAAGCACGTACAGGTACGTCCTCTTTAAGTGCCCAGCCGTGGGTCGCGGGCGCCCGCCTGTGACCCGGTCCGAAGCTCCGTGACCGCGGGACCCACAGACCCGATCGCCGCTGGAGTCCTGCGATCGGTCCCCGGAGCTGAAGAACAGGGAGAGCTGTGTGTAAACACAGCTTCCCCCGTTCTTCACTGTGGCGCCGTCATCGATCGTGTGTTACCTAATATAGGGAACCACAATCAATGACGTCACACCTACAGCCACACCTCCCCTACATCCACACTATATTGCCAAAAGTATTGGACCAAAAATCATTTGGTGGAGGGGGGATTATGGTGTGGGGTTGTTTTTCAGGGGTTTGGCTTGGCCCCTTAGTTTCAGTGAATGAAATAGATTGATTAACCCCTGACTCAACTTCAGGGCAAAACCCATTCTGCCGTTGACCCAAATTAGGAAAGCCTGCAGGAAACCTGCTTCTTTCGGGGGTTCCAGCGTCCAAGAGAAAGGGGCTGAACCTTTTTTGGCCTTTTAAAGACAACATGACATCATTCACATGAGCACAGCTGATAGGTCAGTCCATATATAGTCTCTTATTACACGTCCCTGTTGCCACAAGGTCTTTTCACTCAGACGCCATCTTTCTTCAGTCGATGGAGTGGGCAGGAAGGAGGGAGTTTAGGAGTGCAGTAGAAGGGGCCACCTGTCTTCACGTAATCACTTCCTGAAGTTTTTTTTTAACTCTATAATGTCTTTTAAGGAAAGTAACAGTATTGCAACATATACCCATACATACATATGTATTATAACTCTATATATATATATATATATATATAGATCAAGAAATAAAAGAATATAATGAAAGAAAAACAACATTTCAGTGGTTCTAATAAAATAAATAGCATAACACAAAAATATTCATTTTAGTAACTTCCATCACAGGAACTCTTAAGGTGTCAGCATACCAAGACATTTTGGACAATTTCATGCTCCCAACTTTGTGGGAACAGTTTGGGGATGGCCCCTTCCTGTTCCAACATGACTGCCCACCAGTGCACAAAAGCAAGGTCCATAAAGACATAGATGAGCAAGTTTGGGGTGGAGGAACTTGACTGGCCTGAACAGAGTCCTGACCTAAACCCAATAGAACACCTTTGGGATGAATTAGTGTGGAGACTTTGAGCCAGGCCTTCTCGTCCAACATCAGTGCTTGACCTCACAAATGCGCTTCTGGAAGAATGGTCAAACATTCCCATAGACACACCTAAACCTTGTGGACGGCCTTCCCAGAAGAGTTGAAGATGTTATAGCTGCAAAGGGTGAGCCAACTCAATGGGCCAGATTCACGTATCTGGGCGCATCTTTGTGCGGGCGTAGCGTATCCTATTTACGCTACGCCGCCGCAACTTAGACAGGCAAGTGCAGTATTCACAAAGCACTTGCTCCGTAAGTTGCGGGGGCGTAGCGTAAATTGGCCGGCGTAAGCCTGCATAATTCAAAGTAGGCTGGTAGGGGGCATGTTGTATGGAAATTAATCGTGACCCCACGTAAATGACATGCCTAACGAACGGCGCATGCTCAGTATCACGTCGAATTTTCTCCCTAAATTACGCCGGCTCAATGCTTAGTCGACGTGAACGGAACCTATGCCCATCCCCATTCACGTACGACTTACGCAAACAATGGAAAATACGACGCTGTTCCGACGTTTCCGACGTCCATACCTTAACATGACTTACCCCTGCTTTATGAGGGGTAAAGTTACGCCGGTCGTACGCCTTACGTAAACAGCGTATATTAATACGCCGGACGCAAGAACGTTCGTGAAACGGCGTATCTAGCTCATTTGCATATTCAATTCGGAAATATACGGAAGCGCCCCTAGCGGCCAGCGTAAATATGCACCTTAGATACAACGGCGTAAGAGACTTACGTCAGTCGTATCTTACACAAATTCTGGCGTATCTGATTCTTTGAATCAGGCGCCGAGATACGACGCCTCACATTCGGACTTACGACGGCGTATCTGGAGATACGCCGTCGTAAATCCTTTCTGAATCTGGCCCTTTATTGAAGAAATATTCAATGGGGAAATGTAGAGGGGATGGTGCATCACTGCTATTTATCCACTAGAGGGCAGGAAGGCCCAATGTATGAACACATCATCCACAACAAGTAGTAGAATGGAAACATAATATACGGTATATATATATATATATATATATATATATATATATATATATATATATATATATATATATACAATTATAATTGAAAATACATTAAAAAGTGTATGTTCATTTTATGATTTTTTTTAAAATATAAACTGAGTAATGTCCAAAACACATATGTTTATACAAGCCTAGTAAGAAAAAAACGGACATATACTGTATCGCTGTATATATATATAATTTTTTCATTATGCTACTTGTTGTAGTTGTTATGTTACAGTGGCTGTGTTTGATGGCATGGCACAGTGGCTGCGTTTGATGGCATGGCGCAGTGACTGTGTTTGATGGCATGGCACAGTGGCAGCCACAGTGGCACAGTGGCAGCCACAGTGGCACAGTGGCTGCGTTTGATGGCATGGCGCAGTGACTGCGTTTGATGGCATGGCACAGGGACTGCGTTTGATGGCATGGCACAGTGGTGCGAATTGATGGCATAGTGACTGCATTTGATGGCACAGTGGTGATAATTGATGGCACAGTGGCTGCGTTTGATGGCATGGCACAGTGGTGACAAGTGATGGCACAGTGGCTGCGTTTGATGGCATGGCACAGTGGTGACAATTGATGGCACAGTGGCTGCGTTGCATGGCACAGTGGTGACAATTGATGGCACAGTGGCTGCGTTTGATGGCATGGCACAGTGGCTGCATTTGATGGCATGGCACAGTGGTGACAATTGATGGCACAGTGGTGACAATTGATGGCACAGTGGCTGCATTTGATGGCATGGCACAGTGGTGACAATTGATGGCACAGTGGCTGCATTTGATGGGCACAGTGAGCCTGCAATTTTTTTCTTTTTTTTTTTTCGTTTGCGCCCCCCAAAAAATTTTGAGCACCAGCCGCCACTGGTCGTCAGTTTAGTTGGTTTTTGTTTTCCGGATAAATCTCAGCGTGGTCGTTCAGGGTGTTTGATTCAGATAACTCTATAGGTTGAGCTGAGAAAAAATAAGAAGCTGATCTCTGGACAGATGAGACTCCAGAGCCAAAGATGAATGTGCGCGGCCTTTTCAGACGCAACTCTTTACAGTTCTTACAGCGCCGGGATATAATTTTCATCAAAGGCAGAGAGGAAAGATGAACGAATGGTTCGCACATTGACAGCTGATAAATGCAGGCTTCAGCCGAAATAGAAATTGAGTTCCAGCCGTTCAACTTCATTCCGATGGAGGTGGAAATTCAAAGCTTGTGATTTAGAGGCATTCACCTAATATCCTGAGCATTTCTCCTGAGGATGATATATTAAGGCCAGCGAAGTATTTATCTGGGATTTAGGATTTCGGTGAGCTGTTTTCTGCCTCAAGAGAAAATATCTGCTTTTAAAGGGCCAGGCCACCCGCAAGTGATATTTTAGCCCCCTAGCCTCTTATGTGAAGGGATTAGTGGCTGACTTTGCAGAACTTGAGGAAAAGAGGATCCGCACTCCG
Source organism: Rana temporaria (assembly GCF_905171775.1). Classification (NCBI taxonomy): domain Eukaryota; kingdom Metazoa; phylum Chordata; class Amphibia; order Anura; family Ranidae; genus Rana; species Rana temporaria. Next base: position 128,869,808 of record NC_053500.1, read on the forward strand.
GTCGTTGCTCTTAACTGCTTCAGCCCCCCGGATCATTATGCAAGGTAAAGGACCAGGCCCCTTTTTGCGATTTGGCACTGCGTCGCTTTAACTGACAATTGCGCGGTCGTGCGACGCGGCTCCCAAACAAAATTGACGTCCTTTTTTTCCCACAAATAGAGCTTTCTTTTGGTGGTATTTGATCACTTCTGCGGTTTTTATTTTTTGCGCTATAAACAAAAATAGAGCGACAATTTAAAAAAAAAATGCAATATTTTTTACTTTTTGCTATAATAAATATCCCCCAAAAATATATATAAAAAAAACATTTTTTTCCTAAAAAAATTGCAATAAATGTTTATTGATTGGTTTGCGCAAAAGTTATAAGCCCGGATTCACAAAGCACTTACGCCGATGTATCTACAGATAAGTGTAAATATGCGCCGTCGTATCTATGCGCCGAACTCTGAAAACAAGATACGCCTGAAAATAGGCTTCATCCGAACGACGTAACTTTCCTACGCCGGACGTAGGTGGCGCTCCCATTGATTTCCTATTCAAAATCGGAAATGAGGGAGATACGTCGAATCACAAACGTACTTGCGCCCGGCGCATAATATACGCGGTTTGCGTAAGTCGTACGTCTGGCGTAAAGTTATTCCCCATAGATGAGGCGCAACCCATGCAAAGTTATGGACCAGGGAACTCAAGCCGTCGTATCTTATGTTGTTTTCGTTGTACGTGAATATGACTAGGCGTAGGTTACGTTAACGTCGTAGGCAGTGATCCGTCGTATCTTAACTGGGTTGCATCTACGGGACGGCGCATGCGCCGGTTATTATATGTATCTGTCTGAGACTCAACCCATCATTTGCATGGGGTCACGCCTCATTAGCATAGCTCACGCCCACTTCTGCTTACGACAAATCTGTGAATCCAGTGCTAGCCTCTCTGCGCTACGTCGGCGTAGCGTAAAGAAGATACGCTACGGCGGCATAAATATGCGCCGATGTATGTGAATCCGGGCCATAGTGTTTACAAAATAGGGGATAGTTTTATGGCATTTTTATTAATATTTTTTTTTCTACTACTAATGGCGGCGATCAGTGATTCGTGACTGCGACATTATGGTGGACACATAGGACACTTTTGAAAAAAAAAATTGGGACCATTGTCATTTTCACAGGGAAAAGTGCTATAAAAATGCACTGCTTACTGTGAAAATGACACTGGCAGTGAAGGGGTTAACCAGGAGGGGGCGCTGTAGGGGTTAAGTGTGCCCTAGGGAGTGTTCTTACTGTGGGGAGGGGGCGTGGCTGGGTGTGTGACGTCACTGATCGTCGTTCCCTAACACAGGGAACAGACGATCACTGACAGCCACACTAGAAAGCACGGGGCGCGTTTTGTTTACACTTACCTCTCCCCGTTCTTCCTCTCTGTGACCCGATCGCGGGACACCGGCGGCGATCGGGTCACGGAGGACAGGCCTGGGTCGCGAGCGCGCCACCGGTGGCACGCTCGCGACCCAAGGCTGGGCATCTTAAAGGGGATGTGCCTGTATGTCCATATGCCCAGCTGTGCCATTCTGCCGACGTAAATAGTCGTGCAGCGGTCCATAAGGGGTAAAGGGCCAGACCACCCGCAAGTGATATTTTAGTTTCTTATGTGAAGGGATTAGTGGCTGACTTTGCAGAACTTGAGGAAAAAATGATCCGCACTCTGGTCATTGCTCTTAAACAATTGACGTATTTATTGACAAGTCACAGTAGACAAACGCAAATAGGAAAGGTTGACGCATTTCAGCCTATTTCTCAAACGCAAGTGATACAGCGATCACATTTTTTTTTTTATAAACAAAGCCATTCATTATCAGTATGTTGAGCCCTGTACACACGGCCGAGAATCCTGTCACGAAAAAAACTGCGGTTTTCCTGACGGGATTCCTGGCAAGCTTGCTGTGCATACAGATGGCCATTCAAAAGAACCCCTGTTCTTTTGAATGGCAAGAACGCAGTGACGTCATCGACTACGACGAGCCTGCTCTCGTCACATTCGATGCCGTCATCTTGCTACACCCCACACTATCGTTGTATGCTACCGCGCATGTGTCAAAGTCGTATCGAGCATGCACGGGTTTACCATGGACAGGTAAGCATACAGACGACCGGTTTTCTCGGCAGGAAACACTCTGCCGGGATTCCCGACGAGAAAATAGAGAGCCAGGTTCTCTATTTTCCCATCGGGATTCCCGGCCAAATGCTCTCCTGGAATTTCTCCTGCTGGAAAAACGGTCAAGTGTACGAGGCTTAACTCTACATTCACACTGTTTGGAAAGGGTCGGGGACTTTTTTCCTGCAGCAGATTGCGTTTTGCATGTGATAGACTTCAATGGAGCGGCGCCAAATACGTGTTGCGTTTTTGTGGCGCTTTGCATTTGTTTTTCACTTTAACGCACTGTGTATAGCTGGTTGCTAAGGAGAGGGCCGGGAAGCCAGCCACTGCATCCATAACAACTGACGAGTCATCAGCTGTCAGCAGGTTTCCCCCCGCTGAAAGCTGAATGTAAAAAAAAAAAATTGAGGCAAAAAAAAAAAAAAATGGGAAAACCGACATAGGGACTCCCTCCAAATCCATACCAGGCCCTTTGGGTCTCAGATAAGAGTCTGGTATGGATTTTGGGGGAAGTGACCCACGCCATTTTATTTTGGCCTGGGGTTCCCCTCCAAATCCATACCAGACCGATGGTAATTTTTTTTCCGGCAATTCTTTTTCTTACATTCAGCTGTCAGCGGGGAACCCCAGTGACAGCTGATGACTCATCAGATGTTAAGGACCAGCTTCCCAGCCCGCTCATTAGCAGCCAGCTATATACAGGTTGTTTAAAGACAAAAAGAAAAAATTCAAACGCATGAAAATTACATGCAAATACTCATCAAAAACGCGGTTTTAAAAATGCGCCTGAAAACCACATTAACCACAGCCGCTAAAGATGTGAACCTAGACTAATAGGTGGATTCAGGTACATTCCCGCATCTTTGCGGTGGCGTAGCGTATCGTATTTACACTACGCCGCCGTAAGTTAGCTAGGCAAGTACTGTATTCACAAAGTACTTGCCTGCTAAGTTACAGCGGCGTAGTGTAAATTTGGCCGGCGTAAGCGCGCCTAATTCAAATTAGGCTGAGGGGGCGTGTTTTAGGGTAATGGGGGTGACCTGACGTGATTGACGTTTTTTTATGAACGGCGCATGCGCCGTCCGTGTACATATCCCAGTGTGCATTGCGGCAAAGTACGCCGCAAGGACGTATTGGTTTAGACGTGAACGTAAATTACGTCCAGCCCTATTCGCGGACGTCTCACGCAAACGATGTAAAATTTTCAAAGTTTTGACGCGGGAACGACGGCCATACTTAACATTACTAGTCCAGCTATTTGATGGAATAACTTTACGCCTGAAAATGCCTTACGTTAACGGCGTATCTATACTGCGACGGGCGCGCGTACGTTCGTGAATAGGCGTATCTAGTGATTTACATATTCTACGCCGAGCGCAATGGAAGCGCCACCTAGCGGCCAGCCTAAATATTGCACCCTAAGATACGACGGCACAAGCCGTTGTATCTTAGATAGGTTTAAGTGTATCACTGTTTGAGAATACACTTAAACTTAGGACGGCGCAGATTCCGAGTTAGGTCGGCGTATCTACTGATACGCCGGCCTAACTCTATGTGAATCTAGCTAGAAAACTCAAAAGAATAAAAGTCAGCCCCAGAAAACAGCAGTGGCACTGAGGATCACTATTGCACCAATTTATGGACTTGACCTGCCTACAACTGCAATGCATGTGCTTGGGAAGACGTGGGTCCGCATTTTAAGGGCTTAAAAGGTAGTGTAGAGGCAGGATATTGCATCCTCACCATCTGTCAAATACCCTCTCAACAGCGATCCTCAATGGATCCCTTTTCAGGGGGAAGCCATTATAGCGGCACATATGAATGAGGTCTTACATATAAGGAATTATTGCATGGATCTCATTGATGGTGCATCCAGGGCAAATAAGAAGATGAGGGTTGACTCAGCCCCTCGTGATCCATCTATAACTATACGTTTTCGGTGGCCTCAGCCTTTAGGAACCTTCAATAAATCTGACTATGTTTCTTGGCAAGTACAGTTGAACCTTGGATTACAAGCATAATCCGTTCCAGGAGTACTCGTAATCCAAAGTACTCGCATTATCAAAGAGCGCGCTGAAAACGTCTGAAAAAGCCAGAGGACACTTTGGCTCGTTTCCTGCGTCCCTGTACCTCAGGCCAAATGAGGTACTGCAGGTGTATTTGCGGCTCTGCTTGGCTTCTGCGCCCCCGTACCTCAGGCCAAATGAGGTACTGCAGGCCAATGTTCGGCTTTTCTCTGCTCCTGCGCCCCATACTTCAGGCCAAATGAGGTACTGCAGGCCTATTTAGCTTGAATTCTGCTCGTCTTGCGAGTCAACACTTGCAAACCGAGTCAGAATAAAAAAAAAAAAAGAAGTTACTCGCAAATCAAAACGCTCTCAAACCAAGTTAGTCTTAAACCGAGGTTCCACTGTATACAGGTCTGGAATGAATTGTTTGTCTTTCTTCACTTTAAAGTTCATTTACATTTGCTTAGCAGCATTTTGTTTAACAGTGTCCTCCAAATAATTTTGGGTGGAAAGCAATCTGCACTGAAGGCCATCTCCGGCAGGCCGGCCCGTCTTTTTTTTAGGAGGTAATTGAACTGCTCCAGCTGTGTGTTTGGATCGATAACTCGCTCTAAGGCAAGGTATGTACAGTAAGTTGTATAACCCTGGAGAATAACTTTGTGGATTACAATTCTCTGTACTTTGTTACTGTCAATAAAGAAATCCATTTTCAGCAGTTTACCTGACACCCGGCTCCTCTGACCTCAGGGGGTGAAGGATGGGGGGGGGGGGTCCCAGGCAGCAAGTCACATAGGTTAGTCAATTGCCAAGGGTTTTCCAGGTACCTTTGTAGCTGTGCTGATGTCAGCAATTCTGTTCAACATACTTAAAAGCCAAGACCACACTTTCCGCTGGGGTGCTGTGTGTTTATGCACAGGGGTTAATGCACATTTTTTCCACACGTTAAATCGATTGTGAATCCCTGAAATGAACAAATCATATCCTTCTATAGTGTGTTCTTGCCTTAATCCAAAGCACTTAGGGCTAGATTCAGGTAGCTGCGCCCCTTCTTACGGCGGCGCAGCGTATCGTATTTACGCTGCGCCGCCGTAAGTTTGAGAGGCAAGTGCTGTATTCACAAAGCACTTGGCTCCTAACTTACGGCGGCGTAGCGTAAATGGGGCCGGCGTAAGTGCGCGTCATTCAACTGATGTTGTGGGGGGCGTGTTTTATTTAAATTAGGTTGACCCCGCGTATTTTACTTTTTTACGAATGCGCCGTTCGTGAAAAAATCCCAGTGCGCATGCTCGAAATTCCGACACAAATCGTCATTGCTTTCGACGTGAACGTAAATTACGTCCAGCTCTATTCGCGAACGACTTACGCAAACAACGTAATAAATTCAAATTTCGAAGCAGGAAAGACGTCCATACTTAACATTGGCTGCGCCACCTAATAGCAGGAGCAACCTTACGCCGAAAAAGGCTTACGTAAACGACGTAAATAAATTGCGCCGGCCGTACGTACGTACGCTTGTGAATCGGCGTATCTAGGTAATTTGCATATTCTACGCCGAAAACAACGGAAGCGCCCCTAGCAGCCAACGTAATATTGCACACAAATCTACGCCGCCGCTTTCAAGTTACGTCGGCGGAGGAAGCCTATTTTAGCGTATCTGCCTTTGAGAATCGGCGTAACGATACGCCAGCGCAGATTTGAAATTACGGCGACGTATCTGGAGATACGCCGCCGTAAAAGCTTCCTGAATCTACCCCATTGTGTAGTGCCAATGTAAGAAACTGCAAAAATTCCTGTATAATGATATAAAGGAAAAAAAAAGTCCAAAAAAAGAACATACAGTGGAACCTTGGATTACGAGCATAATGCGTTCCAGGAGAATGTTTGTGATCCAAAGCACTTTTCCCATAGAAGTCAATGGAAACAAAAATAATTTGTTCCGCATTGACTTCAATGGCATGCAATGCCGCATGTGGCCAGAGGTGGGGGTGCCAGAGAGCCGCGGAAACACTCGGAAAAGACCCAGGGACAGCTCAACTGAACTCGGAAAACCTCAGAAAGGAACTGAGTATTTCTTCGTTTTTCCGAGCATTTCCAAACAGCTCCACACGGCTCTGGCGCCCCCCCCCCCACCTCAGGCCTTATGTAGTACTGCAGACCGCTGTGGCTTGAATCCTGCTCGTTTTGCGAGACAACACTCACAAACCGAGTCAGGATTTTAAAAAAAACAGTGCTTGTATTGCGAAACGCTTGTTAATAGCGTTACTCGCAATCCGAGGTTTCACTGTATAGCAAAATAGGCCCCACAGTGTCCATAATTGGTGGAAAATGCAATCAGCAAAGTAATGCCATTACACATATAGGGCAAGATTCAGAGAGAACTTACGCCAACGTATCTGTTGATACGCCGCGTAAGTTGTAGTATGTGCCGTCGTATCTATGCGCCGTATTCTTGAAACCAGATACGCCTGAATTCTGGCTCCATCCGACCGATGTTAGTCTCCTACACCGTTGTATCTTGGGTGCATATTTACGCTGGCCGCTAGGGGCGCTTCCATTGATTTACGCTTTGAATATGTAAATGACCTAGATACGCCAATTCACGAACGTACTTGCGCCCGTCGCAGTAAGCTACGCCGTTAACTTAAGGCGTACGTCCGGCGTATAGTTATACCTCATAAAGCAGGGGTAAGTCATGTTAGGGTATGGACGTCGGAGCAGCAGTCGGATTTTACGTCGTTTGCGTAGGTCGTACGTGAATGGGGCTGTGCGTAGGTTACGTTCACGTTTGAAAGCATTGAGCCGACGTATCTTAGGGAGTATATGCAACGTGATTCTGAGCATGCGTGCGCATGCGCCGTTCGTTCGGGAATTCATTTACATGGGGTCACGGCTAATTTTTATACAACACGCCCACTACCTTCCTAATTTGAATTAGGCGGGCTTACGCCGGCCCATTTACGCTACGCCGATGTAACTTAGGGAGCAAGTGCTTTGTGAATACTGCTCTTGCCTCTCAGGCCTCGTACACACGACGGGACATGTCCGATGAAAACGGTCCGCGGACCGTTTTCATCGGACATGTCCGCTGGCGGATTTTGGTCTGATGGCTGTACACACCATCAGACCAAATTTCCCGCTGACAGCGAACGCGGTGACGTGGCCGCGCCGTCGCCGTGACGATGAAGCGGCGACGTGCGTGACCCTGGAAGGTCAATGCTTCCACGCATGCGTCGAATCACTTCAACGCATGTGAGGGCTTTCGCCTGAGCGGACATGTCCGGTGAGTCGTACAGACGACCGAACATGTCCGACGGACAGGCTTCCAGTGGACATGTTTCTTAGCATACTAAGAAACATTTGTCCGCTGGAAACCTGTCCGATCCGCCGGAAAATTGTCCGGTCGGCCGTACAGACGACCGAAAATGTCCGCGTAAACTGGTCCGGACGGACCAGTTTCAGCAGACATGTTCGGTCGTGTGTACGAGGCCTCTGAGTTACTTCGGCGTAGCGCATATGAGATGCACTACGCTCGCACAAAAATACGCCCTGTCTCTGAATCTGGCCCGTAGTATCTTCTCAAAGTGCTCAAATGACCAACCACCAACTACAAGTGAAGTCAAGACTCACCAGAAGATATGGCTACCATTACAGCAGCATATATACGCCTGTGATAAATTGGAGGTCAGTGCGGCAGCCCACTTCCAATGGTACCTTCGATTGTACTCCAGCTAAACAAAGCTCACAAGAGCCAGGAATGGCCTCCAAAAGTGTAGTAAAATGCTACAATCCAATTTATCACAGGTGTAATGGTAGTCATATCTTCTGGTGAGTGTTGAATTCACTTGATGTTGGTGGTTGGTCGTTTGAGCAATTTAAGAAGATTCTACAAGTTACTTTGCTGATTGCATTTTTCAGGTACAACATTCATGCAACTTCTGAGGCTTAACATTGAAGTCTGTGGTTCTCAAGTTGCATTAAAGACAGACCTACTCTGAAGTTGCTTCAACTTTAAAGTCACGCAGTTGGAACGGGGAATGGCTTGTCATGCAACTTTGATGACAAGTTGCACAAGTGTGGCCTTGGATTGTTGTGCAGGCTCCAGCCCCACTTGTGTGACTTGTTGGCTAGTCGTTCCCCATGTTTTCCAATGATAACCATTCTTATATGCGTGACTTAAATTTCCTGCGACTTCATGAACTACTTTGGTCCGACTTTCATGCAACTTGAGGGCCAAAGACTTCAATGGTAACCCTCAGAAGTTGCATGAAAGTCATATCTGAATTGTATACGATGCAACAGTTGTGTGAAGCAGTTGTCCATTATCACTGGTCAAAGCCAAGGTCTTATCCAAGTTGCACCCATCCATAGTTGCGTCAAAGTTGCACTCAAAAGTCAACGCAGCTTTGAAGTCGTACAAGTGTGACTGGAGCCTGAAAGCAGTCAGAGGTGGGATGCTTTTCAGAGGTGTTTGGAAGGCGGCAAAGAGGTGATATGATGCCTCCTCACTGCCTGTTTTAATGCTTGTAAATGCCGCAACAGCGCGCTGCAACCACATGCATTACCCGCGGTTGCAGTGTGGCTGCGTTGTAGCCTCTTTTGCTTGAATGGGTTGTGTTCAGCAGCGGTACTGCCTGCAGAATCAGGACTGGTGCAAGTATTTTTGACACCTTAGGCGAAACCTCATTTTGCCGCCCCCTTGCCCCTGCCCATGTAAACCCCACCTTTTTAATGATGTGCCCATCAAATGCAGTCCACCAGTGCCCATCAAATGCAGCCTCACCAGAGCCCACCAATGAAGCCTCACCAGAGCCCACCAATGCAGCCTCACCAGAGCCCATCAATGCAGCCTCACCAGTGCCCATCAATGCAGCCTCACCAGTGCCCATCAATGCAGCCTCACCAGCGCCCATCAAATGCAGCCTATCAGCGCCAATCAATGAATGTTTGCTTGCTTCCACTCATTCGGGAGTCGGGACACAGACAGTCCTCTGCCACCACTGTGCCTCTGACACTATATGGGAACGTAGCGGCGGCTGCCTGCTGGTGCTGAGACTCAGTTGCTTGCTGCAGAGAGAAGAGAGTAGGAACACCAGTGGCCGGGCCCCCTAGGCAGCAGGGCACCCAAGGCGGCTGCCTATTTTGCCTAGTGGTAGCACCGGCCCTGTGCAGAAGGTGACAAGAGGATCATTTTTTCTGTGACATGGGTCACATACACCCATCTGGCTGCCTTTTCATCTTTGGTTGCATTGGTTGGGGGGGCTAAAAATCAATGCTCAGCCACCATTTTTAAGGCACCACCCCCTGCCTGCAAGTCAGCTGTAACCCCGTCCAGAACTGAAAGGACGCATTTTGGCTATGCATACACATTAAGAATAAATAGCGACACACGTAAACACCGCAATACAGTGCATTACGCCTTTTCGGATGAGCAGTGAGCGATCCTTTGGAAAGCGACATACTTTTTTGTAAGTGTATGACTCATTATTGGTTACGTGATTCGTCTTCACGCAATAACGCTTAACAAAACAGCAACATATGCATCGCCTATAAAAATTCTTCCTGGAAAATGACATTTTATAACAGATGAGGTCTGACTGGTATCAGAGGGGTCTGAGTCACTGGAGACGAAGGCCAGCATGATCGCTGACTCCAAATATGGTTACTCACCGGAATCAATGGCAGCTAATGGCATTAACAAATTGTGTGCAGGATCCATCGTATGTATCCACCATCAGGCTTATGTCCAGGGCTGCTGTTAGGAATCATGGGGCCCCGTACAGCCTACCTGATGGCCCCCCCCCCCCCCCCCTCGCACACACACCTGACGGTATTCTATACAATATTGTCACAACAAATACATGAAAATCATTATTAATGGACACAAATGCCACCCCAATTCCCCCTCCTAGTAAAAATATCCCCTGCCTGCACAATTTCCCCAATCCCTCCTATTAGCCCCGAATTCCCTCATCGGCTCCTGGTACACAATCACCCACATCTCCCCTCCCAGCACAAATCTTCTTTCTTCAATCCCTCTCCTAGTACACATTCCCACAAATCCCTGATGTTTTGGAACTACATTTCCCATGATGCTCCACTACACTGCAGAGTGCATGAGCGTCATGGGAAATGTAGTTCCAAAACATCTGGGGTGCCGAGGTTCCCCATCACTGTCCTAGCACAACCCCCTCCCGGGGCAGGGGAAGGAGCTCAGTGGCGGAGGGCATTGTTCTCCACCAACCCTACTGCTGTCTAGGCCCCTCTGTGTGCCGGGGCCCCCTACAGGAGGGCTGGTGGTCCCCCCCTATCAGCAGCCCTGCTTATGTCCACAAAGATCAGACGTACAAAGGGCAATAACTAATGCCGCGCTCTGAATTTTGTGTGACCGTGTGTATGCAACACAAGTTTGAGCCAAAATGGAAAAAAAAATCCACAGTTTTCTTGTCGGAATTTCCGTAAGTGTGTACGCGGCATCAAATGCAGCCACTGTGCCCATCAATTGCAGCCACTGTGCAATTAACGCAGCCACAGTGTCCATTAAACGCAGCCACTGTGCCCATCAATTGCAGCCACTGTGCCCATCAAATGCAGCCACTGTGTCCATCAATTGCAGCCACTGTGCCCATCAAATGCAGCCACTGTGCCCATCAATTGCAGCCACTGTGCAATTAACGCAGCCACTGTGCCCATCAAACGCAGCCACTGTGCCCATCAAATGCAGCTACTGTGCCCATCAATTGCCACCACTGTGCCCATCAAACGCAACCACTGTGCAATCAAATGCAGCCACTGTGCCATCAAGCGCAGCCACTGTGCCCATCAATTGCCGCCACTGTGCTCATCAAACGCAACCACTGTGCCATCAAGCGCAGCCACTGTTCCCATCAATTGCCGCCACTGTGCCCATCAAACGCAACCACTGTGCCATCAAATGCAGCCACTGTGCCCATCAAACGCAACCACTGTGCCATCAAATGCAGCCACTGTGCCATCAAGCGCAGCCACTGTGCCCATCAATTGCCGCCACTGTGGCCATCAAACACAACCACTGTGCCATCAAGCGCAGCCACTGTGCCCATCAATTGCGCCACTGTGCCCATCAAACGCAACCACTGTGCCATCAAATGCAGCCACTGTGTCCATCAGACGCAGCCACTGTGCCCATCAAATGCAGCCACTGTGCTCATCAATTGCCGCCACTGTGCCCATCAAATGCAGCCACTGTGCCCATCAAACGATCACTGACTCCAAATATGGTTACTCACCGCAAATCAATGGCAGCTAATGGCATTAACAAATTGTTTGTAGGATCCGTCATATGTATCCACCATCAGGCTTATGTAATAAAGTCCACAAAGATCAGCGCTGACGTACAAAGGGCAATAACTAATGCCGCGTTCACACGATCGGAAACTCCGACAAGAAAAGTTCGATGTGAGCTTTTGGTCGGAAATTCCGACCGTGTGTAGGCTCCGTCTGATTTTTTCTGTCAGATTTTCCGACAGCAAAAAAATTGAGAGCTGGATCTCAATTTTTCCGACAGGAAAAGTTCTTGTCGACAATTCAAATCGTCTGTATGCAATTCTGACGCACAAAAAAACACGCATGCTCGGAATCATTGAACTTCATTTTTCTCGGCTCGTCATAGTGTTGTACGTCACCGGCGCTCTTGACGGTCTGAATTTTGTGTGACCGTGTGTATGCAACACAAGTTTGAGCCAAAATGTTGTCGGAAAAAAATCCACAGTTTTCTTGTCGGAATTTCCGTAAGTGTGTACGCGGCATTACACCGCGTACACACGCGCGGTTTTCTCGGCAAGAACCGGGAAGAAAACTGCTGGCAGAGCCGAGTAAACCGAGCTTTCAGGTTTCTCGATAAGAAAACTGCCCAGAATCTCGACGAGAAGAATAGAGAACCTGATCTCTATTTTCTCTGCAGTGTTTTCCCGCCGAGAAATCTGAGCGTCTGTATACTTACCTGTCGCCGTGGAAACCCGCGCATGCTCGAAATGACTTTGACGCATGCGCGGTAGCTTCCTAGGCATAGGTAGGGTGTAGCAAGATGGCGGCGACGGCATAGAATGTGACGAGCGCATGCTCGTCGTAGTCGAGGACGTCACTGCGTTCGTGCCATTCAAAAGAACGGCGGTTCGTTTGAATGGAGCGTCTGTACACTCGGCCGGCAACAGATTATTGCCAAGAATCTCGTCAGGAAAAACAACATTTTTTTCCTGACGAAATTCGGGCCCGTGTGTACAGGGCTTAAAGGGGTTGTAAAGGTGAAACATGTTTTCCCTAAATAGCGAGCAGGAGAGTCAGGACACTCTCTAGAGAAAGGAGCTGTGTGTTAGTGGGCATCCTGACACTCCTGCTCGCCCCCTCAAGAGGCTTTCTCCACACCAGGGAGAAAGCCTTGCATTACAGTGTTGAGTTACAGACAGAAGACCAGGAAGTGAGGATTTCTCAGAAGAAATAAGGACATTTAAAAGCAAAATGGAAGGATGAGGTAAGTGAAGGAGGACTGCACTAAGGTAAAGGAAGATATTTAGGGGAATTTTTTTTTTTACCTTTACAACCCCTTTAAGTTGAATGAGATCTTCATATTAAAAAAATGACATGAATCACAACTCCAACATATGAACAAAAATAGTCAAACGCGTTTCACACAATAAACTGTGCTTAATTAAGCACAGTGTATTGTGTGAAACGCGTTGACTATTTTTGTCCGTATGTTGGAGTTGTGATTCATGTCATTTTTTTATGTGAATATCTCAATAAACGTAAGACGTTTTACCTGGCTACATCGCCCGGAGTGTGGTCAACCTCCTTTTCTTTTATTAGGGATCTAAAACCTTCCACCGTTATTGGAGCCATAAGCTTCTTATAGACCTGACGTACCCTATATGCCACTTACTGGCTGTTTAGTAGAGTGACTGTCGTGGGATAGAAAATACATCATTTGCAGTCACAGCTTAAACATTGCTTGTTAAGGATTTTAATAGCAGCATTAGTACTGAGATGTGAGCTATGTGTGTTGGAGTACAGATACAGATCTCATTGGTGAAATGGATACAGGAGAGTGAGGTGTGTGTACTGATCTACAAATCCCACCCATGTCATGGATACAGGAGAGTGAGGTGTGTGTACTGATCTACAAATCCCACCCATGTCATGGATACAGGAGAGTGAGGTGTGTGTACTGATCTACAAATCCCACCCATGTCATGGATACAGAAGAGTGAGGTGTGTGTACTGATCTACAAATCCCACCCATGTCATGGATACAGGAGAGTGAGGTGTGTGTACTGATCTACAAATCCCACCCATGTCATGGATACAGAAGAGTGAGGTGTGTGTACTGATCTACAAATCCCACCCATGTCATGGATACAGAAGAGTGAGGTGTGTGTACTGATCTACAAATCCCACCCATGTCATGGATACAGGAGAGTGAGGTGTGTGTACTGATCTGCAAATCCCACCCATTTCATGGACTCCTCATCCCACCTCAAGGATCAAAATGACATCTTTGTAGCAGTGACAGCTCTCCTCCTCTAGTAGTCCAGCAGCAGAGGGATGCTGCCATCCTCATCCTTCCTAGTGCCTGACACCAGGACTGCTCCAGATCAGTGACTTCTCATCCAACTCCAAGGATAAGGATGACAGCCTGACTGCATTCCCCTTTAAAACCAGATCAGCAGTGACAGCTCCCTAGCAGCAGAGGAATGCAGGCTGTCATCCTCATCCTTCCTAGTGCCTGACCCCAGGACTGCTCCAGGTCAGTGTCCCCCCTCCCAGGGATGAGGATGACAGCTTTGTAGCAGTGACAGCTCCCTAGCAGCAGAGGGATGCATGCTGTCATCCTCATCCTTCCTAGTCTCTGACACCAGGACTGCTCCAGGTCAGTGTCCCCCCTCCCAGGGATCAGGATGACAGCCTTGTATCAGTGACAGCTCCAGGTCAGTGTCCCCCCTCCCAGGGATCAGGATGACAGCCTTGTATCAGTGACAGCTCCCCAGCAGCAGAGGGATGCAGCCTGTCATCCTCATCCTTCCTAGTCTCTGACACTAGGACTGCTCCAGGTCAGTGTCCCCCCTTCCAGGGATGAGGATGACAGCCTTGTAGCAGTGACAGCTCCAGGTCAGTGTCCCCCCTCCCAGGGATCAGGATGACAGCCTTGTAGCAGTGACAGCTCCCTAGCAGCAGAGGAATGCATGCTGTCATCCTCATCCTTCCTAGTGCCTGACCCCAGGACTGCTCCAGGTCAGTGTCCCCCCTCCCAGGGATGAGGATGACAGCCTTGTAGCAGTGACAGCTCCCTAGCAGCAGAGGAATGCATGCTGTCATCCTCATCCTTCCTAGTCTCTGACACCAGGACTGCTCCAGGTCAGTGTCCCCCCTCCCAGGGATGAGGATGACAGCCTTGTAGCAGTGACAGCTCCCTAGCAGCAGAGGAATGCATGCTGTCATCCTCATCCTTCCTAGTCTCTGACACCAGGACTGCTCCAGGTCAGTGTCCCCCCTCCCAGGGATGAGGATGACAGCCTTGTAGCAGTGACAGCTCCCTAGCAGCAGAGGAATGCAGCCTGTCATCCTCATCCTTCCTAGTCTCTGACACCAGGACTGCTCCAGGTCAGTGTCCCCCTCCCAGGGATGGGGATGACAGCCTTGTAGCAGTGACAGCTCCAGGTCAGTGTCCCCCCTCCCAGGGATGAGGATGACAGCCTTGTAGCAGTGACAGCTCCCTAGCAGCAGAGGGATGCAGCCTGTCATCCTCATCCTTCCTAGTCTCTGACACCAGGACTGCTCCAGGTCAGTGTCCCCCCTTCCAGGGATGGGGATGACAGCCTTGTAGCAGTGACAGCTCCAGGTCAGTGTCCCCCCTCCCAGGGATCAGGATGACAGCCTTGTAGCAGTGACAGCTCCCTAGCAGCAGAGGAATGCATGCTGTCATCCTCATCCTTCCTAGTGCCTGACCCCAGGACTGCTCCATGTCAGTGTCCCCCCTCCCAGGGATGAGGATGACAGCCTTGTAGCAGTGACAGCTCCCTAGCAGCAGAGGAATGCATGCTGTCATCCTCATCTTTCCTAGTCTCTGACACCAGGACTGCTCCAGGTCAGTGTCCCCCCTCCCAGGGATGGAGATGACAGCCTTGTAGCAGTGACAGCTCCCTAGCAGCAGAGGGATGCATGCTGTCATCCTCATCCTTCCTAGTGCCTGACACCAGGACTGCTCCAGGTCAGTGTCCCCCCTCCCAGGGATGAGGATGACAGCCTTGTAGCAGTGACAGCTCCAGGTCAGTGTCCCCCCTCCCAGGGATCAGGATGACAGCCTTGTAGCAGTGACAGCTCCAGGTCAGTGTCCCCCCTCCCAGGGATCAGGATGACAGCCTTGTAGCAGTGACAGCAGCAGAGGAATGCATGCTGTCATCCTCATCCTTCCTAGTCTCTGACACCAGGACTGCTCCAGGCCAGTGTCCCCCCTCCCAGGGATCAGGATGACAGCCTTGTAGCAGTGACAGCTCCAGGTCAGTGTCCCCCCTCCCAGGGATGAGGATGACAGCCTTGTAGCAGTGACAGCTCCAGGTCAGTGTCCCCCTCCCAGGGATGAGGATGACAGCCTTGTAGCAGCAGAGGAATGCATGCTGTCATCCTCATCCTTCCTAGTCTCTGACACCAGGACTGCTCCAGGTCAGTGTCCCCCCTCCCAGGGATGGGGATGACAGCCTTGTAGCAGTGACAGCTCCAGGTCAGTGTCCCCCCTCCCAGGGATGGGGATGACAGCCTTGTAGCAGTGACAGCTCCCTAGCAGCAGAGGAATGCATGCTGTCATCCTCATCCTTCCTAGTCTCTGACACCAGGACTGCTCCAGGTCAGTGTCCCCCCTCCCAGGGATGGGGATGACAGCCTTGTAGCAGTGACAGCTCCAGGTCAGTGTCCCCCTCCCAGGGATGAGGATGACAGCCTTGTAGCAGCAGAGGAATGCATGCTGTCATCCTCATCCTTCCTAGTCTCTGACACCAGGACTGCTCCAGGTCAGTGTCCCCCCTCCCAGGGATGGGGATGACAGCCTTGTAGCAGTGACAGCTCCCTAGCAGCAGAGGGATGCATGCTGTCATCCTCATCCTTCCTAGTCTCTGACACCAGGACTGTTCCAGGTCAGTGTCCCCCCTCCCAGGGATGAGGATGACTCCCCCCCCCCCCTCTCCTCCAGTGGTCCAGCCCGGGTACCCTCCTCTCCTCTTCTCCTGCATCCCTCCAGTGGCCCCGCCCCCTCCTCCTCCCATTGGCCGGCGCTCAGTGACTCCTCTCCTGTTACTAAGGCTCCATCCTCCTGTGTGTAGTGTAGGGAGGGAGCGATGTAATGTGATCCCTCCTCCCCGCTCATTGTCCCGGGGATGGGCCCCTCACCTGGCCGCCCGCCCGCCGCCGTTCTTCTCTCCCGGACTCGGATGTGTCCCGGATAGCGGCCCCCCCCTCACCCTTCCTCCTTCCCCCTCCGCAGAGAAGCGCCCCCTACTGGCAGGGGGGGGCCGTGCCTTCCTCGCGCTGGGTGTGCCAATCATGATACCCATGTAGGTGCCGCCGCTGCCCGCAGAGCTCCGTGATGGCCGGGACCGTCCCCCGGAGAGGACGATGTGATGTGCTGGGACTGTGTCTCCGGACGTGTGTTCTGCACTTCCTGGTGGGCTCCGTGTTCGGGGAGGAGAGGACCTTCATTGTGGAGGTAGGTCATGTCATGTCTATCTATCTATCTATATATATATATATATATACACAGCCCCCCCCAATATCACATCTCTGCCCCCCCCATACACAGCCCGGGCCCCCCATACCGGATGGATTGTCTCTGAGGCCTGCAGTCTCCCCCCCAGTACAGGCCCATTGGCTGGGCTCAGCATTTCTTCTACTTAGGAGGGGGGGGGGGGGCTGAAAATACCTTCAGGTGTGGGGGGCTGAAAATACCTCCAGGTGTGGGGGGGGGCTGAAAATACCTCCAGGTGTGGGGGGGGGGGGGCTGAAAATACCTCCAGGTGTGGGGGGGCTGAAAATACCTCCAGGTGTGGGGGGGGGGGGGGGGCTGAAAATACCTCCAGGTGTGGGGGGGGGGGCTAAAAATACCTCCAGGTGTGGGGGGGGGGGCTGAAAATACCTCCAGATGTGGGGGGGCACCACCTGGAGGATCCGCGCCACCGCCGCTCCTCGCAGGCGTGACCTGGTGCCACCTTTCCAACCCGCGCTCATTATCTGACCATTTCCATCCCTAAGATTTGTATTGTGTCCTGGAATCATTAACAAACTCCAAAAAGACGTATCGACCAATCAGATGTAAGCTTTTTCATTTAATTTGGGCAGTCGGGAATGAGAAAGGGTTGTCGATTGGTTGCTGCATTTCGCCCCCCGATCGCTTTTCAATCGAGTTACATAAACACATGTTAGCGGCGTGTAATGTGTGCCCATCGCAATGTTTTCCTATAGGTGCGTTATTCAGGGTCAGTGACAACCCCCCAGCAGCATTTTTTTTACTGACAAAACAATGAAAATTTACTGGCGGGGCACATTTTTTTTACTGGCGACCTGAGAAATTACAGAACTATTGAAAATGAACTTAAAAAGTCAACACAGCATGAAATTATCAGCCCCAGCCACTCACTGATTTTTGCAAACTGTCAGTAAATTTACTAGCAGTTGGCAACCCTGGCGTTATTAGCATTTATAATATTAGTATTAATATTATTATTATTTATAGTATTCATATTTCTAATATTAGTAATTATATTTATAATAGTATTTATATTTATAATATTAGTATTTATATTATTATTATTATTCATAGTATTCATAATTCTAATATTATTATTTATATTTCTATTTATAAATATTTATATTTATAATATTAGTATTTATATTATTATTATTTATAGTATTCATATTTCTAATATTATTATTTATATTTCTATTTATAATATTTATATTTATAATATTAGTATTTATATTATTATTATTTATAGTATTCATATTTCTAATATTAATATTCATATTTAGTATATTTATAAATATTAGTATTTATATTAGAATTTATAGTATTTTTGTTTCTAATATTAATATTTATAGTATTCATATCTCTAATATTATTATTTATATTACTATTTAGAATATTTATATTTATAATATTAGTATTTATATTAGTATTTGGAATATTAGCATTTATAGTATTAGTGTTCATATTATTAGTAATCATAACTTGAGTATTTATAATATTAGTATTTACAATATTAATATCAGTATTCATTTGTATCATATTAATATTTATAATACTAGTATTTATAGTCTTAGTGTTTATGGTATTAGTAGTCATATTTTTCAAATGTATAATATTAATATTTTTTATACTAGTAAATATAGTATTGGTATTCATCAGATTAATATTTAAAGCACTATTTACAGTATTAGTATTTAAATTATTAGTATTTATAGTGTTAGTGTTCATATAATTATTATTCATAGTATTGGTATTTTTAATATTTATAATATTGATAATTATATTATTATTTCTAATATTAGTATTTATAGTATTAGTGTTCATATAAATAGTATTCATAGTATTGGTAGTTTTAATATTAATATTTATAATATTGAAAATTATATTATTGTTTCTAATATTGGTATTTACAGTATTAGTGTTCATGTAAATAGTATTTATTGTATTGGTATTTTTTTTATAATAATATTTATAATATTGATAATTATATTATTATTTATAATATTAGTATTTATAGTATTAGTGTTCATATGAATAGTATTGGTATTTTTAATATTGATAATTATATTATTATTTATAGTATTAGTGTTCATACAATTATTATTCATAGTATTGGCATTTTTAATAATAATATTTATAATATTGATATTTATATTATTATTTATAATATTATTATTTATAGTATTAGTGTTCATGTAAATAGTTTTCATTGTATTGGTATTTTTTAATATTAATATTTATAATATTGATAATTATATTATTATTTATCTTTTTATTTATAGTATTAGTGTTCATATAATTATAATTCATAGTATTGGTATTTTTTATATTAATATTTATAATATTGATAATTATATAATTATTTCTAATAATAGTATTTGTAGTATTAGTGTTCATAATATAATTAGTATTCATAGTTTTGATATTTATAATAATAATATTTATAATATTGGTAATTATATTATTATTGTTATTAATATTAGTATTTATAGTATTCCTGTTTTCAATATTAATATTTATGGTATTACTGCTTATATTATTAGTATTCATAGTTTTGAATTTTTTTATATTTAATATTTATAGTATTGGAATTCATCAGATTAATATTTACAGCATTAGTAACAATAATTTGTATCCAATCAGACAGGCCCATGCTCTACATCAGTGATGGGGAACCTTGCCCCTCCCCCCCCAGATGTTTTGGAACTACATTTCCCATGATGCTCATGCACTCTGCAGTGTACCAGAGCATCATGGGAAATGAAAAACATCTGGGATGCCAAGGTTCATCATCACTGCTCTGCATAGTTGATGGTAGAGCTAAAAGAGATCGTACAATCAGATTGTACAGTGTATGGTAGAAATACCAATGCTGCTACTGCTGCTGACCTGTTCTTATGTTAAAGCTGCAGGATTTGCAGCCTAAAGACCTTGGGCCAGATCCTCATAGCGAGTACGCCGGCGTATCTACAGATACGCCGGCGTACTTTCAAATTACCCGCGTCGTATCTTTAGTTTGAATCCTCAAACCAAGATACGACGGCTTCTGGGTTCGATCCGACAGGCGTATGGCTTCGTACGCCTTCGGATCGTAGGTGCAATACTTCGGCGTCCGCTGGGTGGAGTTTGCGTCGTTTTCCGCGTCGGGTATGCAAATTAGCTTTTTCCGTTGATCCACGAACGTACGCGCGGCCGACGCATTCTCTTACGTCGTCTCTAGCCGGCTTTTTCCGGCGTATAGTTAAAGCTGCTGTTTTGCCGCATATATAGATAGACTTGCCATGTCAAGTATGGCCGTCGTTCCCGCGTCGAAATTTGAATTATTATTTTTTTTGCGTAAGTCGTCCGTGAATAGGGATGGACGTAAGTCACGTCTAAGTTGAAAAAATGACGTCGTTGCGACGTCATTTCGCGCAAAGCACGGTGGGAAATTTCGAAACGGAGCATGCACAGTTCAATCGGCGCGGGGACGCGCTTCATTTAAATGAATCACGCCCCCTAATCGCCGATTTTAATTCCGCCGCCAGAAATACACTACGCCGCCGTAACTTATGGCGCGAAATCTTCCTGGATTTGACTTAAAGCCAGGTAAGATACGGCGGCGTAGCGTATCTCTGATACGCTGCGCCTATCCAATTATATGTGGATCTGGCCCCAGGAATCTGCAATGGCAGCTTCCATTTTTTGTGCCTTCACAGGTTCCCTTTAAATGCAGATACTTACTACTAATAATAATATGTTTACTACTACTTTTATTATTAATAAAAATAATAATAATAGTAGTAAAAATATTATTATTATTATTTTTATTATTAGTAGTAATAGTAGTATAATATTATTAGTATTATTATTAATCATAACATCAATAATAATAATCATAATTATAATTATAATATTTAAAAAAAATAATAATAATAGTAATACTACTACTAGTATTATATTTGTACTACTACATTATATTTTTAAAAGTATAATTATAATTATGATTATTATTATGAATATTATGATTAATAATAATAATACTATTACTACTACTAATACGACTACTAATAAAAATTATAATAATAATAATACTACTACTACTACTACTACTAATAATAATAATAATAATAATAATAATATTTTTACTATTAAAATAATAATAATAATAATAATATTTTTTACTATTAATAATATTATTATTATTATTATTATTATTATTATTAATAAATAATAATAATAATAATAATAATAATAATAATAATAATAATCATAATAGTAATATGACTACTACTATTTTTTTTTATTATTATTATTATTATTATAACAATATTACAATTATTGCTATATTACTGTTATAGATTGCTATACTATTATTGTTATATTTACTCTAGGACAGGGGTCTCCAAACTTTCTAATCAAGGGCCGGTTATCTGTCCTTCAGGCTTTGGGGGGGGGGGGGGGGGGGATATAATATTGTATATCATTAATATACTGTAATGGTGTTATTAATAAGGTAGAGTTGGAATTCTTTTATTGCGTTATGATTGTCGAAATTCTTTTATTTGGGTTTTTGAAGGCTGTAGATGCGAGATCTGATTTTATTATAAGTATTATAGGTAAATGTTTTTCCCCCCACATCGGTGACCCCCCCCCCCCCGAGTAGAAGGTGTCTGTCTTGTACCTCCATGTGTGTGGTGTAAATAAGATGAGGGCACGTGACGTATTCTTTGGGTGAGACGCTGGGCCCCGTGACAATGGGAGCCGCACAGCTGACGCTCCTCCGATGTGCCACACAAATCTGCACAAGCTACAAAAAAAAAAAAAAAAAAAGAATGTGACGATGACATGGCCTGCCCCGGGCGCCGTGTGCCAGAATGAATTGCGCACACCGGATCCTACGTGATGGAACGTCGGTTTGTTTTTGTGGCTCGGGAACCCGGAACAGGCTGTACGTGGTGCTGGATTGGTAAACGCTTGTTGGCAAGGATCTGGCTTCTTTTTGGAGAACGGTGACAAATGAATTTCTGGAAGCCGGATCTATGACAGATTGTAAGAAAGAAAATGAAAATAAAAGTGCACTCCGGACCTACGGGACAGGGGGGAGAAGAGGGCTGAACCAGAAATAGATCTTTCAACAGACGGTGTATAAATAGACGGGAGCAGGGAAGGAGGAGGAGATCTGATTGGCTGAGAGCGCCAATTGTCACGCATCAGCATCATTTGTTGCTAGACAAGCTCTCGGCGTCGGGGAGAATGTGCTATAACAAGTCGTTGTTGTTGAGCAAAATAAATGATCGTTCGGTCACGTTGTTTGTAATCCCCCAGCACAGCACGCCGGGTTCATGTTAAAGCGGAACTCCGGGCTGGCACAGGTGTACCCGCTCCTCTCCTCTACTGGAAATGCTCACCCTGATTTCATTACAGGACATTGGTGTGTGCAGCCTGTAGCATTAAGGGTGGGCACCACACAGCACAAACATACATGATGGTGGCAGTGCAGCAAAGATTGGTGTCAGGAGGGCAGTGGAAGGTGTCAGTAATTTTTTTAATTTTTTTTACAATTATACAATTATACATTTATTTTTTTATATTTTTACAATATTATTTTTTAATATTTCTTTTTAATTTTTACAATATTTTTTTTATAATTTTCAAAATTTTTACAATATTTTTTTTATATTCTTAAAATGTTTACAATATCATTTTTTTGATTTTTTTTACATTTTTACATTGTTTTTTTATTTATTTAAAATTTTTACAATATTATTTTTTTGATTTTTTTTTGTTATTATATAGTATTAGTAGGGGGGGGGGGGGGGTTATTCATATAAAATATCACAATAGTGGCAGGATGGCAGATTGTGGGCAGGTTCTTAGGAGTGCAGCATAAGCAATTTTTACAATATGTTTTTTTATCATTTTAACATTTTTACAATATTTCTTTATATTTTTAAAATGTGTACAATATTTTTTTTATATATTTTTAAAATGTTTACAATATTATTTTTTTGATGTTTTGTTTTACATTTTTACATTGTTTTTTTTAATTTATTTTTACAATATAATTTTTTTGTTATTATATAGTATTAGTATTCATATAAAATATTTTTTTTTATCATTTTAACACTTTAACAATATTTCTTTATATTTTTAAAATGTGTACAATATTTTTTTTATATATTTTTAAAATGTTTACAATATTATTTTTTTGATGTTTTGTTTTACATTTTTATATTGTTTTTTTATTTATTTTTACAATATTATTTTTTTGTTATTATATAGTATTAGTATTCATATAACATATCACAATGGTGGCAGGATGGCAGATTGTGGGCAGGTTCTTAGGAGTGCAGCATAAGACATATTTACAATATTTCTTTATATTTTTAAAATTTCTACAATATTTTTTTTATATTTTTACAATATAATTTTGTTGATGTTTTTTTTTAAATTTTTTTTATTTTTTTTTAAATTTTTACAATATTATTTTCTTATTATATAGTATTAGTACAGGGGGGGCAGGATGGCAGATTGTGGGCAGGTTCTTAGGAGTGCAGCATAATTTTACAATATTTTTTTATAATTTTAACATTTTTACAATATTTTTTTTATAATTTTAACATTTGTACAATATTTTTTTATATTTTTTTAATTTTTACAATATAATTTTTTTGATGTTTTTTTTTATTTTTTTACTTTTACAATATAATTTTTTTGATAATTTTTTTGTTATTATATAGTATTAGTACGGGTGGGGGTTATTCATATAACATATCACAATGGTGGCAGGATGGCAGATTGTGGGCAGGTTCTTAGGAGTGCAGCATAAGACACAATAGAATAGTGTTTGCAGACACAATGGGAGGACGGCGGATGATCAGAGACTAATGACATCATCACATTTATTATACAATGACCTCAATATCTTACACTTCGCCCCTTATATGTTTTACTTAACCTGTATAAATATATATATTTAACCACTTCCATACCGGGCCTATTCTGGCATTCCTCTCCTACGTGTAAAAATCAAATTTTTTTTGCTAGAAAAATACTCAGAACCCCCAACTGTTTTATTTATATATATATATATGTGGTTTGAACGCCGTTTACATACTCTGGCGCAAGCTACGTGCGAGCACGAGGGGGATAGGGGTGCTTTAATTTACATATTTTTTTCTTTGTTTGTTTATTATTATTTTTATTTTTTTACACTTTTCTTAAAAAAATAATAATTTTTTGATCACTTTTATTCCTGTGATGCAAACATCCCTTGTACTAGGAATAGGGCATGACAGGTCCTCTTTACGGAGAGATCTGGGGCCAGATCCACGTACCCTGGCGTATATTTCCGTCGGGCGTAGCGTATCTCTGATACACTACGCCGCCGTAACTTACAGTTTTTTTTTGTATCCTCAAAGAATGCGTGCCGTAAGTTACGGCGGCGTAGTGTAACTTTGGCGGCGTAAGGGCGTGCAATTCAAATGGATGTGATGGGGGTGTGTTTTATGTAAATACGTCTTGACCCGACGTAAATGTCGTTTTTTTTTCAACTGCGCATGCGCCGTCCGTGGGGGTATCCCAGTGCGCATGCTCGAAATTAAACCGGAACAAGCCAATGCTTCCGACGGTGACGTCATTCTACGCAAAGCCCTATTCGCGAACGACTTACGCAAATGACGTAACATTTTCAAAATTCGACGCGGGAACGACGGCCATACTTAACATAGGATACACCTCATATAGCAGGGGTAACTATACGCGGAAAAAAGCCGAACGCAAACAACGTAAAAAAAAATGCGCCGGCCGGACGTACGTTCGTGGATCTCTGTATATAGCTAATTTGCATACTCGACGCGGAATTCGACGGAAACGCCACCTAGCGGCCAGCGCAAATATGCACCTACGATCCGACGGCGTACTAAAACGTACGCCTGTCCGATCAAGCCCAGATTCAGTCGTATCTTGTTTTGTGGATACAAAACAGAGATACGACGGGGCATTTTAAAAATTACGCGGCGTATCCATAGATACGCCGGCGTAATTCGTTTGTGGATCTGGCCCCTGGAGTCTATAAGTCCCCACATTTCTCTGGGCTGGAAAGCCTGAGATAAAAACAAATATATAAAAAAAAAAATCGATTTTAGGCATATCAGCAAAAAAAAAAAAAAAAAAAAAAGGCAGTGTTTACATCTGCTTGCGCCGGAAGTGATGTCATGAGATTGCTTTTGGCTTCCGTGGGTCATAGAGATGGCCCGGGGTACATCTGGTCCTTGGCCAGCTCTATGGTTAAAACGCCGTCTTCTCTGATCCTCACATTTTTCCACTGTCCTCATTTCCTGGAGCATTGAAGGCACTCTGCACATGCTCAGTTTGGTGTGTATTGCTAGAGTATTTCTTTTTTCCTTGCATGTGATTAGCACAGGGTCAATCGGCACTGTGCAGACAGAGGGTCAGGGGTTCTGAAGCCTCATAGGACAGTCAGAGTAGAATCAAATAGTCTTCTACAAGCTTTAACCAGACACTGATAGAAGTCACAAGACTGCTCTATACTGCTGATGAGAAAAGGTATTTAGCAGTTTATATTTAATAAAATAATTGCATCTCCATGTTCTGTGTACTGTGGGAGACCAGATATAGTGAAAGAAGGGTCCTGGGTTTAGTAACACTTTAACCACTTAAGGACCGCCTCCTGCACATATACATCGGCAGAATAGCACGGCTGGGCACGTGTACGTACAGGTACGTCGCCTTTAAGAGCCCAGCCATGGGTCCGAAGCTCCGTGACCGCGATCGGTCACAGGAGCTGAAGAACGGGGAGAGGTCAGTGTAAACACACCTTCCCCGTTCTTCACAGTGGCAGTGTCATTGATCGTCTGTTCCCTAATATAGGGAACAGACGATCTGTGATGTCACACATCCAGCCCCGCCCCCCTACAGTTAGAAACACAGATGAGGTCACACTTAACCCCTACAGCGCCCCCTAGTGGTTAACTCCAAAACTGCCATTGTCATTTTCACAGTAATCAGTGCATTTTTATAGAACTTTTCGCTGTGAAAATGACAATGACCATTGCTGGTGTCAGTGGAAGAAATAGTAACCCATTATTGGTGTCAGTGGAAGTAGTAGTGACACATCATTGGTGTCAGTGGAAGGAATAGTGACCCATTGCTGGTGTCACTGGAAGGAATAGTGCCTCATCATTGGTGTCAGTGGAAGGAATAGTGACCCATCATTGGTGTCAGTGGAAATAATAGTGACCCATCATTGGTATCAGTGGAAGAAATAGTGTCCCATTGTTGGTGTCAGTGGAAGGAATAGTGACCCATTGTTGGTGTCAGTGAAAGAAATAGTGACCCATCGTTGGTGTCAGTGAAGGGAATAGTGACCCATCGTTGGTGTCAGTGGAAGGAATAGTGACCCATCGATGATGTCAGTGGAAATAATAGTGACCCATCGTTGGTGTCAGTGGAAGGAGTAGTGACCCATCATTGGTGTCAGCGGAAGGAATAGTGACCCATCGTTGGTGTTAGTAGAAGAAATAGTGACCCATCGTTGGTGTCAGTGAAAGGAATAGTGACCCATCGTTGGTGTCAGTGGAAGGAATAGTGACCCATCGTTGGTGTCAGTGGAAGGAATAGTGACCCATCGTTGGTGTCAGTGAAGGGAATAGTGACCCATCGTTGGTGTCAGTGGAAGGAATAGTGACCCATCGATGGTGTCAGTGGAAATAATAGTGACCCATCGTTGGTGTCAGTGGAAGGAGTAGTGACCCATCATTGGTGTCAGCGGAAGGAATAGTGACCCATCGTTGGTGTTAGTAGAAGAAATAGTGACCCATCGTTGGTGTCAGTGAAGGGAATAGTGACCCATCGTTGGTGTCAGTGGAAGGAATAGTGACCCATCGATGGTGTCAGTGGAAATAATAGTGACCCATCGTTGGTGTCAGTGGAAGGAGTAGTGACCCATCATTGGTGTCAGCGGAAGGAATAGTGACCCATCGTTGGTGTTAGTAGAAGAAATAGTGACCCATCGTTGGTGTCAGTGAAAGGAATAGTGACCCATCGTTGGTGTCAGTGGAAGGAATAGTGACCCATCATTGGTGTCAGTGGAAGGAATAGTGACCCATCATTGGTGTCAGTGCAAAAAATAGTGACCCCTCGCTCTTGTCAGTGGAAGGAATAGTGACCCATCATTGGTGTCAGTGGAAGTAATAGTGTCCCATCATTGGTGTCAGTGGAAGAAATAGTGTCCCATCATTGGTGGCAGTGGAAGGAATATTGACCCATTGTTGGTGTCAGTGGAAGAAATTGTGACCCATTGCTGGTGTCACTGGAAATAATAGTGACCCATCGTTGGTGTCAGTGGAAGGAATAGTGACCCATCGTTGGTGTCAGTGGAAGGAATAGTGACCCATCATTGGTGTCAGTGGAAGGAATAGTGACCCATTGTTGGTGTCAGTGGAAGGAATAGTGACCCATTGTTGGTGTCAGTGGAAGGAATAGTGACCCATCATTGGTGTCACTGCAAAAAATAGTGACCCATCACTCTTGTCAGTGGAAGGAATAGTGACCCATCGGTGTCACTGGAAAAAAATAGTGACCCATCATTGGTGTCAGTGGAAGGAATAGTGACCCATCATTGGTGTCAGTGGAAATAATAGTGACCAATCATTGGTGTCAGTGGAAGGAATAGTGACCCATCATTGGTGTCAGTGGAAATAATAGTGACCCATCGTTGGTGTCAGTGGCAGGAATAATGCCTCAAAGGCTGGATAAAGGCAAGCAATGGGCCACATCTGGCCCCAGGGCCGCAGTTCAGAGACCAATGCACTAGATGAAAGATATATTGGGGGGTGGGAGATATGGTAACACTAGAGTTCATCTTTAAACCTTTGTAAAAATAAACCTGTAAGCACGGTATGAATGCATAACATATTTTTCTCCCCCGTCACTGTCTTGACGTATCCAGCCACCCGCACGTGACTATCGACCATTAAGCCTACTCAGACCGTATCGATCCCAATTATGTAACCATATCTCCCACAACTGTCAGGGAAAGTTCGCTGGTAATGACGTGAAAATGAAGATACATCTTCTTTTTCGTTCTGGGGGTAAAATTTCCAAACAAAGATGAGATGAAATCACCGATCGATGCATGACTTCAGCTGCCGAGTTCTCCAGCTACGGATCGTAAAGTCATTTACCAGAAAAAATGACTGTTGACTAATGCATTAGATACATTTAACGTAAACGTTATACGGCCTCTGTGCATCGGTCTGGTAATATTCATTACATTATGATGCAGATACACTTACACTACTGATTGCTGCTTTTTGGTCCAGAGAGGCGTCAGTAGCAAAGCATTATCTGCACGTCTACAACCACGGCATGGCTCTGCACCGCGCAAAACCTCGCCAAAAAGGAGGCCAAAACGGGAAACCTTGGTGTCCACATCCAAATGCTGGGATGTTTTACACTATATTACCAAAAGTATTGGTACGCCTGCCTTTACACACACATGGGGCCAGATCCACGTAGCGCGGCGCATTTCTAAGTCCGGCGTAGCGTATCACCGATACACTACGCCGCCGTAACTTACAGCGTATTTTCCGTATCCACAAAGAATTTGCGCCGTAAGTTACGGCGGCGTAGTGTAACTTTGGCGGCGTAAGGGCGCGCAATTCAAATGGATGTGATGGGGGCATGTTTTATGTAAATACATCTTGACCCGACATAAACAACGTTTTTTTTGAACGGCGCATGCACCGTCCGTGGGGGTATCCCAGTGCGCATGCTCGAAAATAAACCGGAAAAAGC
Organism: Rana temporaria; assembly: GCF_905171775.1. Lineage (NCBI taxonomy): Eukaryota > Metazoa > Chordata > Amphibia > Anura > Ranidae > Rana > Rana temporaria. The sequence continues at coordinate 128,898,533 of NC_053500.1, forward strand.
CAATGTTTACGACGGTGACGTCATTCTACGCAAATCCCTATTCGCTAACGACTTACGCAAACAACGAAAAAAAATTCAAAATTCTACGCGGGAACGACGGTCATACTTAACATAGGATACGGCCGGACGTACGTTCCTGGATCGCCGTATCTAGCTAATTTGCATACTCGACGCGGAAATCGACGGAAACGCCACCTAGCGGCCGGCGGAAAAATGCACCTACGATCCGACGGCGTACTAAGACGAACGCCAGTCGGATCGAGCCCAAATGCAGTCGTATCTTGTTTTGTAGATACAAAACAAAGATACGACGCGGGAACTTTGAAATTACGCGGCGTATCAATAGATACACCGGCGTAATTCTTCTGTGGATCTGGCCCATGAACTTTAATGGCATCCCAGTCTTAGTCTGTAGGGTTCAATATTGAGTTGGCCCACCCTTTGCAGCTATAACACCTTCAACTCTTCTGGGAAGGCCGTCCACAAGGTTTAGGAGTGTGTCTATGGGGATGTTTGACCATTTTTCCAGAAGCGCATTTGTGAGGTCAGGCACTGATGTGGAAGAGAAGAAGGCCTGGCTTGCAGTCTCTGCTCTAATTCATCCAAAAGGTGTTCTATCAGGGTAAAGTTAGGACTCTGTGCAGGCCAGTCAAGTTCCTCCACCCCAGACTCATTCATCCATGTCTTTATGGACCTTGCTATGTGCACTGGTGCGCAGTCATGTTGGATCAGGAAGGGGTCATCCCCAAACTGTTCCCACAAAGTTGGTAGCATGAAATTGTCCAAAATTTCTTGGTATGCTGATGTCTTAAGCGTTCCCTTCACTGGAACTAAGGGGCCAAGCCCATCCCCTGAAAAACAACCCCACGCCATAATCCCCCCTCTACTAAATACTGGGTTCACACCATTGCGAATTGGATGCGGGTTTCTCTACATCCAATTTGCCTAGCAGGAGATTGTGACCGGCTGTCTATGGATCCGATCAGGCCCGGACTGGCCATAGGGCAAACCCGGCATATGCCCGGTGGGCCGCGGCAGGCCGGTCGCGGCCCGCAAACGGCCCTCTGCAGGCCGCATGTCACATCTCCCCAGGGGTGTACCAAGGGGTTGCAGGCCGAGAGGGGACGTTTACCTGATAGCAGAGATCCCCCACCCCCCGCCACCAACACAGCGCCAGATAGAGAGAGATGAGCAGGGCAATTTCTCCCCTCCCCTTGCTGCCCGCAGGACCAGTTAGAAGAGAGGAGCTGCTTCTACTTCTCCCCCTCCTCTCGTCCTCTCCTCATGTGTCTGCCTCGCCCACTCTCCCCGACAGACACTGTTCTGCTGCCTAAGGGATGTGGGCGGGAATATTCAAGATAAAGCCAAACAGAAAGGAAAGATGGAGTCTGATATCCATCCAGTCCCTCCTGCCTCTGAGTGAGTACTATAAACGGATGTAAGGGTGCCTCTCTATCTCTCTCTCTCTCCCCACATCCCATCACTAACCCCCGCCCCCTTCCCCCCCGGGCTGCTCAGTCTAAAATGCCCGTGCCTATTTTTTGTCCTAGTCCGGGCCAGGATCCGATTCACACATCTCTGCAGAGGCTCCTCTGCAAACTGCACAGGAGTCCTGTGCGTCTTTTGGTCCCTTTCAGGTCCGAATTCAACCAAAAATGTGAGCAGGAGCAGGAGGGGAAAGTCAAATAACGGACCTTTTAAAGCGGAGTTCCGGCCACAATTTCACTTTTTAAATATAAATACCCCTGTAATACACAAGCTTAATGTATTCTAGTAAAGTTAGTCTGTAAACTAAGGTCCGTTTTGTTAGGTTGTTACAGCATTTAGACACTTTATAATATAGAAATTGACTGGGGCCATCTTAAGTGTGGGCATCATGAAGCCAGACTGTATGACTTCCTGGATTTCAGCCTTGCAGATCTCGCACATGCTCAGTGCTGCACAAGCAGTGTAATAGGTTTCAGATCAGGTTTCAGCACCTGTACTGTCCAAGTCACATGATTCTTCGAGACTGGGGAGTGCACAGACTCCTGGAAAGTTACACCCACTACATTCCCAGGAGTCTGTGGGGTGTAGGTTAGGAAGCTTAAGCACCTAGGTGCAGGAAGTGGGAAGATTAACTATTCTGCCTAGCAACAACACTTTGAAGGCATCTAAAAAAAAATATATATATTTCTTAAAGGACTAATGACATTTTTTTTAAACTACTGATGTAATGTTATATTTATGGGTGGAACTCCACTTTAACATAGTCTCAGTTGAGGCCTTAACTCTCCCACTAGGCCCTAAATTAGACCTCCTTCCCTCTCTACACCTACATATGACTCTCCTTATTCTACGACCCTCATCGTATACCCTGATTCCACCCTAGCCACATACCCAATCCTTCCTCCCTAAATGGAGACCTTGCCTAGAACAATCAGGCCTTACAAACAACTGCATCCAATTCGGCTTATTGGACAGTGACAGTCCATTAAGGAGGTCATCGATCTGCTGTCCCCATTGCCTGATTTAGACCTTGGGGGGCCTTGGACACTTCAAGCTTGGGAGGCCCCTCTTCTCTCTGCCGATTTCACCTGACACGTCACTATGTCATTCTGGCCAAATTCTGATCCAGGGCTACGCCTGTCCCAAATTTGACCAATCTCGTCATTTTGGGTAGACCCAGCTAACAAAGTTTTAACCTATTCGAGATCGCAGAGTGTCAAATTTGCCCCTTGACCCAACTAGGGTCAAGTGGGGGAGTGCGCTTCTCTCTAATGTTTCTTACTATGATAAATCATTGCTGGTCATTAACTTTATTCCCCCACAATGGGGCCGGGGCTGTTGCCTGGCACTTTGCAAAATTTTTCAAACTTTTCCCTTGTCCCACCCACTTGTCCTTCGTAAACAAGGCAATAAATTCCGCAACACATTCATATTTACCACTTGGCATCCTGGCTATTGTACATTGACGGCCATAAGGTGGCTCTACAATGCCGGAAGGACGTCATATGACGTCTTCGGGCCTCCTGGCCGCTGGGGGGAGCGCGCGCCGCCGCGTCACTCAGGTGCCTATGGGCGTGCCTGGCGGCCGCAATGTCTGCCACTTTTTTTTTCATGAATATGTAACAGGAAAAAATTACAATATCTTTTTAGCAGCTTGAGATGATAACGCTTTTAGCATTTCAAGTTCAGCTTTACGTTTTTTTTGGTAGGGGAAAAAAAGAACAAGATGGGCCAGATCCACGAAGCAGTTACGCTGGCGTATCTATTGATACGCCGCGTAACTGCTAGGTTGCTCCGGCGTATCTTTGTTTTGTATCCACAAAACAAGATACCCTGAAGCTGTGCTAGATCCGACTGGCGTACATCTTAGTACGCCGTCGGATCTAAGGTGCATATTTACGCTGGCCGCTAGGTGGCGTTTCCGTCGATTTCCGCATTGAGTATGCAAATTAGCTAGATACGGCGGTCCACGAACGTACGTCCGGCCGGCGCATTTTTTTACGTTGTTTCCGTAAGGCTTTTTCCGGCGTATAGTTACCCCTGCTATATGAGGCGTATCCTATGTTAAGTATGGACGTCGTTCCCGCCTCGAATTTAGAAAATTTTACGTTGTTTGCATAAGTCGTTCGCGAATAGGGCTTTGCGTAGAATGACGTTCACGTCGTAAGCATTGGCTTGTTGCGGGTTAATTTCGAGCATGCGCACTGGGATACCCCCACGGACGGCGCATGCGCCGTTCAGAAAAAAACGTAATTTACGTCGGGTCAAGTAACATTAACATAAAACACGCCCACATCTTTAACATTTGAATTCCGCGCCATTTACGCTGGCAGGTTTACGCTACGCCGCCGTAACTTTAGAGGCAAGTGCTTTGTGAATACAGCACTTGCCTCTCAAAGTTGCGGCAGCGTATCGTTAATACGATACGCTACGCCGGACTAAAATTACGATCCGCTACGTGGATCTGGCCCGATATCTCTATGCGGTATTTCGTCATAAATCTTTTTACAAATTTAATTTGTTCTATTTATTTATTTCTTACCAGACCTTTCAAGCCTTATCACGTCTTGCACAGGCTGGGTATTTACTAAAACTGACTCTGAAAAGTTTCTATCATAATTTTTCTAAAAAAATAAATAAAAAAATGTCAATAAAAAGTCAAACTTTGACTGCCAAGACACATCCTTTGAAGATAAAACTTAGTATTCGACTTTTTATATACGCCACGCATGCGGCGGTTTGAAATCTACCATGTAGCTGCCTGACTAGATATATTTCGAAATTCTATCTGAGGTTTTATACATAATTTAGCATATTCTGTAAGGCCTGCAGCTCCGGCACTGCAAATCCCCTTAACGCTCTAGAAAGGGAAATTTCTGAACTTCAAATGATCTACCATCCTTGACATTAAAGTGGTGGACGAATTGTGAATGTGGCTTTCTGCTTGAAACGTCTATTTTTACTGAATTTTATCCATCAGGCAAGGAGGAATAAAAATGCAGCTGCATCGGGAGCCGCCTAATGAAATACAAGGAAAGCAGCAGAAGAAAAGCGAGAAGATTAAAAGGAAGCTGTAGTACTTTATGGGCCAGATTCTTGTAGAATCTGCGGCGGCGTAGCGTAAGCCATTTACACTACGCCGCCGCAAATTACTGGAGCAAGTGCCGTATTCTCCAAGCACTTGCTCCGTAATTTGCGTCGGCGTAGTGTAATTGGCCCAGCGTAATTCAAAGGGGGCGGCTTGTATTTAAATTAAGCGCGCCCCCGCGCCGATCGAACTGCGCATGCGCCGGGCGGAAAAATAGCCCAGTGCGCATGCTCCAGCTCACGACGGAAAACGTCAATGACGCAGACGTAAGCGTCATTGACGTAAAGTAGTATTCGCGAACGACTTACGAAAACGACGTAAACGACGGAAAAAGCCGGCGCTGACCCGACGCCATACTTAACATGGCATACGACGGACCTACGTACACTTGCCCCTCATTATAGCAGGGGCAAGTTTACGCTTACGGAAACGTCGTAAAATCACTGCGTCGTCCACGCGTACGTTCGGGAATCTCGCGTAACTAGCTAATTTGCATAGACGACGGGGAAAACGACGATGCGACACCTAGCGGCAGGGAAAAAAAATGGAGTTAAGATCTGACAGCGTAAGAGCCTTACGCCTGTCAGATCTAATGGGTATCTATGCGTAACTGATTCTAAGAATCAGTCACATAGATACCCTGGGCCAGATTAGGACTTACGACGGCGCAAATGGCGTTGCGCCGTCGTAACGCCTTTGAAAATCTGGCCCTAAATGTTTATTATTAGCTCTATATGTGTGAAGTTATCAGATTAATGTAAAGAATTGTATCCATGTGTGTCAATATCTTAAAGGGAATTATATATATTTTTTCAATATTTATTTAGGTATATACCGTATATACTCGAGTATAAGCCGACCTTTTCAGCACATTGGGCCAGATTCACAGAAGAAGTACGCCGGCGTATCTACTGATACACCGGGGTACTTTCAAATTTGCCGCGTCGTATCTTTAGTTTGAATCCTCAAACCAAGATACGACGGCTTCTGGCTTCGATCCGACAGGCGTACGGCTTCGTACGCCTTCGGATCGTAGGTGCAATACTTCGGCGCCCGCTGGGTGGAGTTCGCGTAGTTTTCCGCGTCGGGTATGCTAATTAGCTTTTTCCGGCGATCCGCCAAGGTACGCGCGGCCGTCGCATTCTCTTACGTCGTCGCTAGTCTGCTTTTCCCGGCGTATAGTTAAAGCTGCTGTTTTGTGGCGTATAGATAGACCTGCCATGTTAAAGTATGGCCGTCGTTCCCGCGTCGAATTTTACATTTTTTTTTTGCGTAAGTCATCCGTGAATAGTAAAGGACGTAACGCACGTCGAAGTTCAAAAAATGACTTTGGTGCGACGTCATTTCACGCAAAGCACGGCGGGAAATTTCAAAACGGAGCATGCGCATTTCAATCGGCGCTGGGACGCGCTTCATTTAAATGCATCACGCCCCCTACCCACCCAATTTGAAATACGCGCAGAGAAATACACTACGCCGCCGTAACTTACGGCGCAAAATCTTCCTGGATTCGAAATTCCGCCAGGTAAGATGCGGCGGCGTAGCGTATCTCTGATACGCTGCGCCAGGGCAATTCTTTGTGAATCCGGCCCATTTTTTTATGCTGAAAAAGCCCCCCTCGCCTTATAATCGAGTCTCCCGATGTCTTATGGCGGCCGTTGCATGGTGTACTGCGCATGCGCGTCCAGCAGAAAGACTTTGTCGTGGACGCGCTCGCGTGTGCGCAGTGCACCCGGTTAAAGAATTTGACAAGTTGGAACTTTTGACAGAACACCGCCGACTGCAGTTGGGCACTGATGAGACAGGTGGGCACAGTGAGGCTGCAGATGGGCACTGATGAGACAGGTGGGCACAGTGAGGCTGCAGATGGGCAGAGCTGTGATGACGTGAAAATAAAATGAATATTTTATTCTATTTTACTTAGTGTTAGAATCACTTAAATGTTGCCAAATGTTGCTTTTCTTATATTCTTATATAGTGTTTTATAATCCTTTATTTCTTGATCGATATATGGTATAAGACATATGTATGTGAGTGTATTAGAAAATTGTTTTCCTTGATAAGATTTGTCAGATATGTTTTTTTAAGTATATTTCAACTTGGATGGACATACAAAAGGATAAAGGAGAGTTCAGCTTCCATTTTCTCCTTCTGCTTCTCATCTTTCAAATGTGTCCTCCGACCCTTCCACCTACTGCATTCCTAAATGGCTTCACTTCAAAACCCCCCCTCCTTGTCTTTGCTTTACTGAGGGAACTTTTATGCCACAAGGGCAAGGAGAACATGGAACAGGAAACCATCCCTATATGGACTGACCTATGAGAGCTTCATGCCAAGGACAAACCACACAGGGGGAGGGTAACTGGGAGTAAAATGTATACTGTGAACCAATCAGTATGCATAATGTTTTGTGATGTCATTTTACCAATAATAAAAAAGAACTGGGTAATCCCAGTCACTTCCTCTTTGCTGGTGAATGCTGGAAAGGTGAGATGTGGTCTGTTTTGTCTATGGATTGCACAGTCTCACCATATTAATTTGGACAAGCGGCAGAATGGGTTTCACCCTGAGAAATTGTGTCAGGAAATTAATTAATCTATTACACAGTGAGGCTGAAAATGGGCACAGTGAGACTGCAGATAGGCACAGCGAGGCTGCAAATGGGCACAGTGAGGCTACAGATGGGAACAGTGAGGCTGCAAATGGGCACAGTGAGGCTGCAGATGGGCACAGTGAGGCTGCAGATGGGCACAGTGAGGCTGCAGATGGGCACAGTGAGGCTGCAGATGAGCACAGTGAGGCTGCAAATGGGCATTGTTGGCCCTCTTTTCCTTTTACAGTAGCTGCTGCATTTCCCACCCTAGGCTTATACTCGAGTCAATACATTTTCCCAGTTTTTTGTGTTAAAATTACTAGGTGCCTCGGCTTATATTCGGGTCGGCTTATACTCGAGTATATAGTATACGGTATGTAAAAGAGACAGGTTGTGTGTTAAAATTCAACTCAAGCTTTCTTTTTATATTAAAATATATAAAACACATAAAAAAGCTTTTGCTGCAATACTCGCCTTTTCTTTTAAGCCATCCCCCATAGATTCATCATTCTGTCATCTAGCTCATGTTGGACTAACTGTTCTGCCCAAGCATGAGATCAGGCCGAACACGGGGAACACCCGAATTTGCAGGGTGTCCGGTGGGTGTCCGCTTTGCCGAATGCCCTGCAACAATAGCAATAAAGTTGAATGTCATTTTTTTTTTAAAACAAATAAATACAAAGTAAATAATAATAATAAGTCAATAATAATAATAATAATAAGTAAATCATTTCATAATAAGTAATAATAATAATAATAATAATAAGTCAATAATAATAATAATAAGTAAATAATTTAATAATGAATGAATGAAAAACTTATAAAGCGCGGCGCATGCGAACTGAATAAGTAGTAATAATAATAATAATAATAATAATAATAATAATAATAATAATAAGTCAATAATAATAATAAGTAAATAGTTTAATAATAAGTAATAAGTAATAATAATAATAATAATAGGAAGAAGAAGTAGTAAATAATTTAATAATAAGTAATAATAATAATAAGAAGAAGAAGTAAATAATTTAATAATAAGTAATAATAATAATAATAATAAGTAATAATAATAATAATAATAATAATAATAATAATAATAATAAGCGGAAGTAAATAATTTAATAATACGTAATAATAATAATAATAAGTAAAAAAACGAATTTAAACTAAAAAAATGTAAAGCACCCCTGCCCCCCAAAGCAGAAATAAGTCTCCAGCACAAAAAAAAAAAAGATTTCAGGTTTTAAAATCAAGTCAATAATAATAATAATAATAATAATAATAAGTAAATAGTTTAATAATAAGTAATAATAATAATAATAATAATAATAATAATAAGAAGAAGAAGAAGTAAATAATTTAATAATAAGTAATAATAATAATAAGAAGAAGAAGAAGTAAATAATTTAATAATAAGTAATAATAATAATAATAATAATAATAATAATAATAAGAAGAAGAAGAAGTAAATAATTTAATAATAAGTAATAATAATAATAATAATAATAATAATAAGAAGAAGAAGTAAATAATTTAATAATAAGTAATAATAATAATAATAATAAGAAGAAGAAGAAGAAGAAGAAGTAAATAATTTAATAATAAGTAATAATAATAATAATAATAATAATAATAATAATAAGTAAATAATTTAATAATAAGTAATAATAATAATAATAATAATAATAATAATAATAATAATAATAAGAAGAAGAAGTAAATAATTTAATAATAAGTAATAATAAGTAATACTAATAATAATAATAATAGGTAAAAAAACTAATTTAAACTAAAAAAATGTAAAGCACCCCTGCCCCCCAAAGCAGAAATAAGTCTCCAGCACACAAAAAAAAAAAAGATTTCAGGTTTTAAAATGTATGTGAAAAATATCAAAATTGCCCCCGATGACAAGTGGTTAAATATTGTATTACACATTGAAATTGCAAATCGTTTCCAATATTGTACTTTTGTTTTGAGCGAAAACACCCTAACATGCTGTATTCATAACTAATTGTGCTGGGAAAGCCTGTTCTGCAAACAGATTCTTTATAATCAAATTTATCATCCAAGAAATATTCAGAAGGGCCGTTTTTTTAGATCCTTTGCTAATCACACTTCATACGGCTTCTTTGTTTATTTCGGGGAAAACAGCGGAATTGGGAATAGATGAGTGAAATAATTTTCACACAAGCAGTTCCTATAGAAACTTGTCCTTTATTCTGAAATACAGTAAATTGAGGTTAATTGCTTTGGCGTTGGACGGCTCCCAGTGACGGATTCTGACTTTGCGATCGCCACTTTATTTTTTGATTTTTTTTTAACTTAAAGCTACATTTTGGGCAGATAATAAAAAACACACCAATGAATGCAGTTAAATAATTATATATATATATTGTGACAGGAAGTCAGGAAAATCTGTGGGTGTTGTCACAAACGGGACATACATTTCTGCCTTGCTTAGACAATACACTAATCATTATTGGGTGTCGGCTGCAAAAATAGCCAGACAAGGTCTAAGGGCGTTGAAAGACTCCAGCTGTTCAGAGTGAGGCAATTAAGCCCTCTATAAGAAGTCCAGAGGGTTAGGGTGCATTCACACCACGATTTTGTCATCCGTTTTTTACTCACGATTTTAGCTTTAAAATCATACAAATCTGTATGGCAAAACGGATCCATTCACTGCCATTCATTAATTTAGGTCCCCAAGTGCATCCGATTTGATCCGCATACGATTTAATACGATTTAAAATCGTATCAAAAAACGTGTCTGCCCACGATTTTTGGTCCTGATTTGAAATCGTATTACAATCGTGTCCGTTTTTTTTTTATATTGTGGTCAATGTAAATCGTACTAAATCGGATGACTGTGCGATAAATGTACCCGATTTTTTATTACTAGGGTTGAGGGAACCCGAACGGAGGTCCCCGCAAATTCAATAACCAGACCCTTTAGGTCTGTTATGGATATTCAGGGGAACCCCGCCGTCAATTTAAAACAAAAATGACGTGCGGTTCCCGGTAAATATCCATAACCAGACCCTTCAGGTCTGGTATGGATATTCAGGGGAACCCCGCCGTCAATTTAAAACAAAAATGACGTGCGGTTCCCCCTAAATATCCATAACCAGACCCATTATCCGAGCACGTTGACCTGGCCGGCCGCAGAAAAGAGGGGGGGACAGAGTGCGGCCCCCCCTCTCTCCTGAACCGCACCAGGCCACATGCCCTCAACATGGGGAGGATGTCCCCATGTTGATGGGGACAAGGGTCTCATCCCCACAACCCTTGCCCGGTGGTTGTGGGGGTATGCGGGCGGGAGGTTTATCAGAATCTGGAAGACCCCTTTAACAAAGGGGACCCCCAGATCCTGACCCCCCCCCTGTGTGAAATGGTAATGGGGTACACTGTACCTCTACCATTTCACGAAGGAAGTAAAAAGTATTGTAAAAAAACACACTGACACAAAAGAATAAAGTCCTTTATTAAAAAAAAAAAAACTCCAGCGCTGAAAAATCCACTCGTTCCCGGCTTCCAGCGTTGTCCTGATCCTGCGACGGGTGCGGGTGATCTCCCGCGATGAGAAGATCCAGCGTCGGGTGATCTCCGCTCCGGTGATGTGAAGATCCATCCATCCGGCGCAGCATCCCCGACCTCCTCTCACCGCTGGGCACAGCCCAGCGAATGAGCGGCTGAAGCGGTGACATTTCTTATATAGAGGAGGCAGAGCCACCCGTCACGTGACCCTGCCCCCTCTGACGTACCTCTGCTACGTCACTGGGGAAGACCATGAAGAGGAAAGGTCTTTCCTCTTCATGGTCTTCCCCAGTGACGTAGCAGAGGTACGTCAGAGGGGGCAGGGTCACATGACGGGTGGCTCTGCCTCCTCTATATAAGAAATGTCACCGCTTCAGCCGCTCATTCGCTGGGCTGTGCCCAGCGGTGAGAGGAGGTCCGGGATGCTGCTGCGCCGGATGGATGGATCTTCACATCGCCGGAGCGGAGATCACCCGACGCTGGATCTTCTCATCGCGGGAGATCACCCGCACCCGTCGCAGGATCAGGACAACGCAGGAAGCCGGGAACGAGTGGATTTTTCAGCGCTGGAGTTTTTTTTTTTTAATAAAGGACTTTATTCTTTTGTGTCAGTGTGTTTTTTTACAATACTTTTTACTTCCTTCGTGAAATGGTAGAGGTACAGTGTACCCCATTACCATTTCACACAGGGGGGGGGTCAGGATCTGGGGGTCCCCTTTGTTAAAGGGGTCTTCCAGATTCTGATAAACCTCCCGCCCGCATACCCCCACAACCACCGGGCAAGGGTTGTGGGGATGAGACCCTTGTCCCCATCAACATGGGGACATCCTCCCCATGTTGAGGGCATGTGGCCTGGTGCGGTTCAGGAGAGAGGGGGGGCCGCACTCTGTCCCCCCCTCTTTTCTGCGGCCGGCCAGGTCAACGTGCTCGGATAATGGGTCTGGTTATGGATATTTAGGGGGAACCGCACGTCATTTTTGTTTTAAATTGACGGCGGGGTTCCCCTGAATATCCATACCAGACCTGAAGGGTCTGGTTATGGATATTTACCGGGAACCGCACGTCATTTTTGTTTTAAATTGCCGGCGGGGTTCCCCTGAATATCCATAACTTCAAAAATCTTCTTTTTCCCAGACATTATTTAAAATCAGGATCCGATTTTTTAGTGAAAATTTTGACATACGATTACATACGATTTTGTCACATACGATTCCATCCGATTTAACGGTCCGTTTATCGGATGGTAAAATCGTGGTGTGAACCTAGCCTTACCACTAATGGCTGCGTCACTCCTAAGGCTGTGTGAGTAGGAGAGCAGTGCCAGAAGGTTTTCTGTGGAGGTGAGGAGAGGATTGATTTTTCTGTGTGATAAAAATCAAAAGACTATTGTTTTGTGCTGTATGACCAGCACTGTCTACCCAGCAGTAGGCTGTGTTAGACTTCATAGATAGGTTCCTGTGTGGAAGGTAGACGCCCAGAGTGGCCAGGGTTTATTTTATGTTTGATTGTGTTTATGTATGCTGTTTGGATGCTTGCAATTGTTTTCCAGCAAGATGGAAAAATAAACCAGAAACTTTGTTTTCAACCGTGTTCGACTGCCAGTCTGTATAAATTCAGTGTGTGGTGAACCCAACCAAGGGGTCACACACCCCGCTACCTAGCTAACCCCTCACAATATATATATATATAAAAAACATAAAATGCATGTAAGGTTACATATCTGAATTTGGCAGAGAACACAAAACGAATCCAATCCACACCGCTCATCCGTGACAAGTCAGGGGGAAGCGATAACATGTGACCGGGCTTTAGTGTCTCCATACCTTCACTGTTACAACTAGGGATCGGCCAATTATCGGGAAGGCCGATATCAGCATTTTCTGAAAAATCGGTATCGGTCTCAAACTAGACCAATATTACCGTTGTTTAGAACGGACGGTCGGCTTTATTGTAATAACAACCGATGTGGCTCAGCAGAATTAAGTTCCAAAAATAAATAACAACAACTTTAACAATATTAACATAAAGCATATCAGTACCCATCAGTGCAGCCTCGCTGTGCCCATCAAATGCAGCTTTACGGTGCCCATGAATGCAACCTCACTGTGCCCATGAATGCAGCCCCCTGTGCTCATCAATGCAACCTCACTGTGCCCATGAATGCAGCCTCACTGTGCCCATCAAATGCAGCTTTACGGTGCCCATGAATTCAACCTCACTATGCCCATCAATGCAACCTCACTGTGCCCATCAAATGCATGGTTACTGTATACGCTTTACTCTATACCTTCACTGTTACAACTAGGGATCGGCCGATTATCGGAAAGGCCGATATCAGCATTTTCTGAAAAATCGGTATCGGTCTCAAACTAGACCAATATTACCGATATTGCTTCAAGGTACCGTTGTTTAGAGCGGACGGTCGGCTTTATTGTGATAACAACTGATGTGGCTCAGCAGCCGGCTGTTATTAAAAGCAACATGGGGGTCCCCCCTCCTGCCCCCTTCCGTCGCTCACCCGTGCTCTACTCTCCCACCGGGAGGCCCGAGCAACCAGCCAGCATGTCCACCGGCTGGCCAAAGACCCAAACAAAGTGGATACTGTGTTCGGGTCTCGGATCTAGTAACCCGGAAGCAATGTCATGACATCACTTCCGGGATTACTGGCATCCTAAAGCCGCCAGTTTTTAAAAATAAATATTCAAAAATGCTGCTCTTGACTTTTTGAATACTTTGAAGTGCAAAGAAGGGGTTTGGGTCTTATAGACCCCCAATCTATCCATAATGAGTACCTGTCAATGCCTATTACTGTCACAAGGGATGTTTGCATTGCTTGTGAGCAATAACAGTGATTAAAAACATAAAAATTTAAAATGACAGTGTAAAAAAAACATATTTAACAATATTGGCCAAAAGTATTGGCCAAAATTATCGGCTATCGGCAGGAGAGGTGACCGAAATATCAGTATCGTATCGGCACCAAAAAAACGGTATCGGTTGATCCCTAGTTACAACATGCATAATAGGATTGGTATCCTTCAAAACAGGGCCATTTTTATTAGCTACATCGTCAGTACAGGATAAAATACACTAAAGCAGGGGTCTCAAACTGGCGGCCCTCCAGATGTTGCGAAACTACAAGTCCCATGAGGCATTGCAAGGCTGACAGTTACAAGCATGACTCCCACAGGCAGAAGCATGATGGGACTTGTAGTTTCACAACAGCTGGAGGGCCGCCAATTTGAGACCCCTGCACTAAAGTGTTTTCAACGATTAGGCCTTAGTCATAGCTATGATTAAGGCCTAAAGGCTAAAACACTTTACCGTATTTTGTTCTTTGTTCCTGTACTGAAGATTTCAAGAGAGTGCAATTTGATCTGATGTTCAGCTGTCTTCAGAACATAGGCAACGTAATGAGTCAAAGGGAGGACACCCCTGTCCCTGTCTATTGTTCATAGGGCTCTCTATGTAGAATCACTTAGCAAGCGATAGTCTGAAAGTAAACAACTAGTGCTGGACTGTGTTATTAGAGGATCTGAGATTATTTGGGAATACAGTGTCAGTATTTACTACGTTTGGATGGCAGGTAAAGTCCCTGAGTCAACTATCTGCAGTTTTTTTTGCAGTTTCTACCTTTCATTATATTGATGCTTTTAGGCGTATAGTTAAAGCTGGTATTTTGTGGCGTATAGATAGAATTAAATGGAGAAAAAGGAAGAGATGTAGCGCAACATCTCTTCCTTTTTCTCCATTTATACTGTGTATGTATGACACTGTGTTGTTGCAGCTCTGTTAGTAATTTTTTTTTGACTGTATATTAGCGCGGTAACTTCTTTTTTATTTTCGTATAGATAGAATTGCCATGTTAAGTATGGCCGTCGTTCCCGCGTCGAAATTTGAATTTTTTTTTTTTTTGCGTAAGTCGTCCGTGAATAGGGATGGACGTAACTCATGTCTAAGTTAAAAAAATTACGTCGTTGCGACGTCATTTCGTGCAAAGCATGGCGGGAAATTTCTGGACGACGCATGCGGATTTCATTCGGCGCGGGGACGCTCTTCATTTAAATGAAACCCGCCCCCAACCCGCCCAATTTGAAATCCACCGCCAGAAATACACTACGCCGCCGTAACTTACGGCGAAAACTCGCTGAGGATTCGAAAATGCGCCAGGTAAGGTACGGCGGCGTAACGTATCTCTGATACGCTGCGCGGAACTAAATGTATGTGGATCTGGCCCAGTGTCAGTATTTACTATGATTGGATGTTAGGTGAAGCTCTTAAATCAGCTATCTGCAGTTTTTTTTGTTTGCAGTTTCTACTTTTCTTTATGTTGATGTTGTCAAAGAGAGTGTCATTTGATCTCCTGATGTTCAGCTGTCTTCAGAAAACAGGCAGCTGAATAAGTCAGAGGAAGGACACCCCCCCCCGGCCCCTGTCTTTTGTTCATAGGGCTCTCTATGTAGAATCAATTAGCAAACAATAGTCTGAAAGTAAACAGCTACTGCTGGGCTGTTTTATTAGAGGATCTGAGATGATCTGGGAACACAGTGTCATTATTTACTATGTTTGGATGGCAGATTAAGTTCTTAAGTCAACTATCTGCAGGTTTTTATTTTTTTATGCAGTTTTTACCTTTTTTTATGTCGATGATGTCAATAGAGTGTCATTTGATCGACTAATGTTCAGCTGTCTTCAGAAAACATGCAGCTGAACGAGTCAGAGGGAGGACACACCCCTGTCTATTGTTCATAATGCTCTCTATGGAGTATCACTTTGGAAGAGACAGTCCAAAGGTAAACAGGTACAGCTGGGCTGTTTTATTACAGAGCTCGTCCTTGTTACGGGATGACTGGCCTTGTCTCCGCCCCCTTCCTGTCGTTTTCTGCAGGCTTCCTGCTGTGGGTGGAGTCTGCTGGGCCCCTCCCACAGTTCTGTTCTCTGTACAGTGATGACGTCACTGCTACTTTTATAAGGCATTTTATGTACATAAATACAATTTTGTGCCTGGAGTTCAGCTTTAACTTCTCAGCTGCCCTAATCTGCTTATCAGAGCCCTGGGAAATAAATGGTAGAGCTGGATATGGGGCACATGTGACATTCCGCTGCCATTAAACAGCCCAGTGCCTGAGAAAGTCAATCACCCTCCCGACAGTGTGAGAGTGACTTGTGACCCGCAAGCAGAGCTAAAACTAGAGATGACTTGCTAGGAATAAAGCATAACCTTCCGTCAGCGCCGCCTGCAGAGAGCTGTGAATGGGACCGCATGACTTGCCATATCTGTCGCAAACACAACCGTTCCAGGTGTTGGGAGTAACAGCTGGTTCAGTAGATTGCCATCGGATGTGACTCACCCGCACTGATATTTACAATCAGTTTTATGAATGAACAGAAGCAGCTTTTTCTGTAACTGCAGCAGGGTGATAAAGTCATTGTATCTGGGGCAGTGATAACAATGGTGGGCCCATTAGTAGAAGGAGAAGGACCAATTGTGAGATTCATGACCAAGCATGGCCCCCAGGAGGAAATTACTTTTATACTCTTTTATTATAAAAAAAAAAAGATTTTATACGCGTGTGTATATATATATATATATATATATATATATATATACAGTGGGGTAGATTTAGGTAGATTTGCGCCCTCTTACGGAGGCGCAGCGTACCGTTTTTACGCTACGCCTCCGTAAATTACGATCGTTACGCTTCATTCACGAAGCAGTAGCTCCGTAATTTGCGCGGGCGCTCCGTAAGGCCTTGTACTCACATGCAGACATGTCCGATGAAACCGGTCCGCGGACCATTTTCATCGGACATGTCTGCCCGGGGACTTCTGTTCGATGGCTGTACACACCATCGAACAGAAGTCCGCGCGTAAACAATACGCGGGGCGTGTCCGCGCCTTCGCCGCGACGATGACGCGGCGACGTGGGCGGGCCTGCCTTTTAAATGCTTCCACGCATGCGTCAAAGTCATTCGACGCATGCGAGGGACGGCGGGCGCTCGGACATGTACGGTAGGTCTGTACAGACGACCGTACATGTCGGGGGGACAGGTTTCAAGCGGACTGTTTTAAAGCAAGTCCAGTAAACAGTTGTCCGCTGGAAACCTGTCCGATCCGCCCGAAAATGGTCCGCTCGTGCCTACACACGGCCAAACATGTCTGCTGAAACTGGTTCGCGGACCAGTTTCAGCAGACATGTTCTGTCGTGTGTACGGGGCCTAAAACTGCCCAGCGTAAGCGTGCGTAATTTAAATGATCCCGTAGGGGGCGTGGATCATTTAAATTAGGCGCGTTCCCGTGCCGAACGTAGTGCGCATGCTCCGTCGGGAAACTTTCCCGACGTGCATTGCGGTAAATGACGTCGCAAGGACGTCATTTGCTTCAACGTGAACGTAAATGGCGTCCAGCGCCATTCACGATTCACTTACGCAAACGACGTAATTTTTAAAAATCGCGACGCCGGAACGACGGGTATACTTAGCACTGGCTGCCCCTGCTAATAGCAGGAGCAGCCTTACGCAGAAACCGACGAACGCAAACGACGTAAAATGCGAACGCAGGGCGCGCATACGGTTGTGAATCGGTGTGAGTATGCAATTTGCATACTCTACGCTGACCACTACGGGAACGCCACCTAGCGGCCATCGTAGGGATGCAGCCTACGATACGATGGCATAAGAGCCTTATGCCAGTCATATCTTAGGCTGCAGTCGGCGTATCAAGCTTTCTGAATACAGAAAAGTCGATACGCCGGCGCAACTAAGCAATTGCGCTGCGTATCTATGGATACGCAGACGCAATTGCTTACTGAATCTACCCCAGTGGAACCTCGGATTTTGAGCATAATCCGTTCCAGGAGAATGCTCGTAATACAAAGTACTCGCATATAAAAGCGAGTTTCCCCACTGAAGTTAATGAAAACGAAAATAATTTGTTCTGCATTGACTTCAGAGGTGGAGGGGCGCCGGAGAGGCTCAGAAACACACAGAAAGGCCCGAGGACAGCTCGGCTGACCTTGGAAAACATCGGAAAGGCTCGGGAATGGACTATTTCCGAGTCTTTCTGAGCATTTCTGAACGGCGGCGTTCAGCTCCGGCGCCCCCCCACCTCAGGCCAAACGTGGTACTGCACACCGCTGTGGCTTGAATCCTGCTCGTTTTGCGAGACAACACTCGCAAACCGAGTCAGGATTTTTACAAATACAGTGCTCGTTAACCCCGTTACTCGCACTCCGAGGTTCCACTGTATCTGTATATGTATATGTATATATATATATATATTTATTGTAAGGGGTTAGCTCGGTAGCGGGGTGTGTGACCCCCTGGATGGGTTCACCACACACTGAATTTATACAGACAGGCAGTCGAAGATGGTTGAAAACAAAGATTTTGGTTTATTCTTCCATCTTGCTGGAAACAAGTGCAAGCATCCAAACAGCATAAACAAAATCAAACATAAAATAAACCCTGGCCACTTGGGGCGTCTATCTTCACCACACAGGAACCTATCTATGGGGTCTGGCACAGCTTAGTGCTGGGCAGACACTGCTGGTCATACAGTAGGAAAACAATAGTCTTTTGATTTTTATCACACAGAAAAATCAATCCTCTCCTCACCTCCTCAGAAGACTTTCAGTACACTGCTCTCCTTTCTCACAAAGCCTCAGGATGCAGCAATTCAGTGGTAATCCCCTGGATTACTTATAGAGGCCTTAATTGCCTCATTCTGAACAGCTGAAGTCTTCCAACGCCCTTAAACCTTTTTCTGGCTATTTCTGCAGCCAACGCCTAATAACAATTGGTGTATTGTCTAAACAAGGCAGAAATGTATGTCCCGTCTGTGACAACACTCATAGATTTACCTGACTTCCTGTCACAATATATATATATATATATATATCAGGTAAAATAAGTATTGAACACATCATCAATAATTTTTCTAGGTAAATATATTTCTAAAGGTGCTTTTGACTTAAAATTTTCACCACATGTCGGTAACAACCCAAGCAATCCATACATACAAAGAAAGCAAAACAAACAGAAATTAAGTTCTGTGTAATAAAATTGAATGACACAGGGAAAAGTATTGAACACACTAATTGAAATGTATTTAATACTTCGTACAAAATCCTTTGTTGGTAATGACGGCTTCAAGACGCCTCCTGTATGGAGAAACTAGTCACATGTGTTGCTCAGGTGTGATTTTGGCCCATTATCCCACACAAACAGTCTTCAAATCTTGAAGGTTTGGTGTGCCTCTTCTATGAATTCTGATCTTTAGTTCTTTCCATAGATTTTATATTGGATTCAAGTCAGGTGATTGGCTGGGCCATGCTAGCAGCTTTATTTTCTTTCTTTGAAAGCAGTGTTTTAGTTCGTTCTTTTGTTCCTTCTTTCGTTCTTTGGAGGGAGATCTGAATGGCCAGCCTGGATATTTAGCATGGTCTGGCCAGTCCCTGGAGAGGAGTGTCCAGAAGGTCGCTGGGAAGGTGATAAATAGTCTAAAGGCCAGGAGAGATTGTTCTCCCTAGGAGTGTTCCAAACCTCATGTCTTCTTTCTCCAATATCTATCTGTCCATCCTTCCTTCATTCCTTCCTTCCTTTTTCCTTTGCTTTCCTTTTAACTTCCCTACCTTTCCTTCCCTTCCTTCTTTCCTTACTTCCGCTACTTTTCATTTTTCTTCCTTTCCTTTCTTTTCTTTTCTTTCTTTCTTTCTCTTTTCTTTTCTTTCTTTCTTTTCTTTTCTTCTTTCTTTTCTTTTTCTTTTCTTTTCTTTTCTTTTCTTCTCTTTCTTTCTCTTTCTTTCTTCCTTTCTTTCTTTCTTTCCTTTCTTTGCTTTCTTTCTTTTTTTCTCTCTTTCTCTTTCTTTCTTATTTCTTTCTTTCTTTCTTTCTTTCTTTCTTTCTCTTTCCTTTCTCTTTCTTTCTTTGCTTTCTTTCCTTTTTTCTCTCTTTCTCTTTCTTTCCTTTCTTTTCTTTCTTTCTTTTTTTTTTCTTTCTTTCGTTCTTTCTTTTCTTTTCTTTTCTTTTCTTTCCTTTCTTACTTTCTCTCTTTTCCTCTAACATCTATCTATCTGTCTAATATTCTGCTTCCATGAATAGACTATGGCTGAGATTCATGCACAATGCAGTGTGTAGAGGGTGTATTGAGCCGCTACAACCCAGTGTGCGTTCCGTATTGTAGTAGTGAAAGGACAAAATGTGCAGCATAGCGAGTGAAGATCTTTAATAATGGCGGGTGAAGTGCCTGAACATTATTCATACATTTTAACAGTCCTCAGACAGGTCACCAGCTGTGACAGCGGAGGCCGGCGATCCTGCCCCGGGAGATGGAGATTGTCCTTTTATATTCAGGTTTTTGACCCAATCAATGACAGCGGATTTAATTAAACTCCTGGCACAGTTCTGTGGCTCAGTGTGACATATCTTCTCTTCTGGAGGTAAGGATGGTAAAAATATCAGAAGTTTTCTTTTCCTTTTATCGAGGCTTTGAAACATTTATGACACTGTTTTAGATGTATTATTCCAGGAAATCGTGTCCTCATATGGAATATATGAAGATTCCTGGCAGCTGGGCTCAGTATAGCTCTGCATTAGGAGTTTCGTCAGGATACAAGGGTGAGGTTACCCCAAACATGTCCCTGTTCCCCTAAGAAGTGGAATATTAGAACTTGATTATTCTCAGGGCCGTCTTTAATATTTATTGGACCCTTGGCAAAACATTTCTTGGGCCCCCCATGCAATTTTGCTCTCCGCCTGCTCTGATACATACAATAAATATCAGACTTAAAATCGGTTTACTGTATCAGCTCAGGCAGTGATTGCGATTGGTTGCCAGAAGTTACAGCATGTCATTACCACTTACTGACTGATTTCTTCTTGTTGATTGGTTGCTAGAGGTTACTGTACAGTACATGGTTGCTAGAGGTTACAGCACATGATCTCCTCACTGCAGAGTAGGGTGCCCACGTGTCCCGGATTGCCCAGGACTGTCCCGCAATTGACAGACGTGTCTGTCCCTGGTCCCGGGCACCTTCATTCTGGGACAATACAGTGTCCCAGAATGAAATAGAGGACACAGCCACCCACAGCCACAGGCACTCCTTTCCTGTAATGCACGGGGCTCATACACAGAGGCCACTGGTTGGGCACCCCTGGTCTAGGGTCATCCTATGTCCACTACGGGCATAGGATGACTGAGAAATTATATCTTGAGTTACATGAGATGGGACAGTAAGGATAAATCACAATGTATTACAGGATATCTTGAAATATTACAGGTGGTTAATTCTGACTTATTCTAGCGGTATGAATTTCATTTTTTACAAAGTATTTATGTCGCCTTCATTAAGTCGCACGGGGAAAACGGTGAAAAACGAATATTTAGCATCCAATCTTCCCATTAGAGATTGTTATTGATTTCGCAGTATGGTGGAATGCGTTATTGTCATATCTGAGCGGGTGACTGAAGACGCTGCTTATTATTTATAATTCTCTATTAACCCCCCCGTGCCACTGGGAAGGGTATAGGATTTTTCTTCAGTAATGGGGTGAAGGAAGCGCGCTAAGGGCGTTCACTTACATTGGCGTTAGTATATTATGGATGACATGTTTCCTCTGTCGGTCTCTGGATGTGTGTGCTGTGATCTGTTCTATTGTCCTCGGAGGGAGAATATCATTATTTCATGTCTCTCGTCTTTTGTGTCTTCACAATACCTTGCACAGCTCCTGAGGACTTTGTCTTGTGTCCTCTGGAATGACTTCTGCATTATTAATCCTCTCTCTCTCTTACCTCTTCTCTGCCTCTCTGCTGTTACATTTCTTTTTTTTTTTTTTACTTAAAGTCATAACTTTATTGTTCCCTCTCCAATGGGGTCTGCTGTTACATTTCTTTTTTTTTTTTTTTTACTTAAAGTCATAACTTTATTGTTCCCTCTCCAATGGGGTTTGTCTTTCTCTGCTGTTACATTTCTTTTTTTTACTTAAAGTCATAACTTTATTGTTCCCTCTCCAATGGGGTTTGTCTTTCTCTGCTGTTACATTTTTTTTTTTTTACTTAAAGCGGATTTCCGGCCACAATTTCACTTTTTAAATATAAATACCCCTGTATTACACAAGCTTAATGTATTCTAGTAAAGTTAGTCTGTAAACTAAGGTCCGTTTTGTTAGGTTGTTACAGCATTTAGACACTTTATAAAATAGAAATTGACTGGGGCCATCTTAAGTGTGGGCATCATGAAGCCAGACTGTATGACTTCCTGGATTTCAGCCTTGCAGATCTCGCACGTGCTCAGTGCTGCACAAGCAGTGTCAGATCAGGTTTCAGCACCTGTGCTGTCCAAATCACATGATTCTTTGAGACTGGGGAGTGCACAGACTCCTGGAAAGATACACCCACTACATTCCCAGGAGTCTGTGCGGTGTAGGTTAGGAAGCATTAAGCACCTAGGTGCAGGAAGTGGGAAGATTAACTATTCTGCCTAGCAACAACACTTTGAAGGCATCTAAAAAAAAAAAAAATTTCGTAAAGGACTAATGACATTTTTTTAAAACTACTGATGTAATGTTATATTTATGGGTGGAACTCCACTTTAAAGTCATAACTTTATTGTTCCCTCTCCAATGGGGTTTGCCTTTCTCTGCTGTTACATTTTTTTTTTTTTTACTTAAAGTCATAACTTTATTGTTCCCTCTCCAATGGGGTTTGTCTTTCTCTGCTGTTACATTTCTTTTCTTTTTTTTTTTTTTACTTAAAGTCATAACTTTATTGTTCCCTCTCCAATGGGGTTTGTATTTCTCTGCTGTTACTTTTTTTTTTTTTACTTAAAGTCATAACTTTATTGTTCCCTCTCCAATGGGGTTTGTCTTTCTCTGCTGTTACATTTCTTTTCTTTTTTTTTTTTTTAATTAAAGTCATAACTTTATTGTTCCCTCTCCAATAGGGTTTGTATTTCTCTGCTGTTACATTTTTTTTTTTTTTTACATTTCCCGGGCACAAATAGTACATTGTGATAACCTCCAAATACGAGTGCCACCCAACCCCGGGACTTGGCATAAGCTGGCAAGCCTGAGTTATAATTGATAAGCATGTTCCGTCATCGCTGAATAATCCAGCCTGTGGTGATCAGGTGCGTTCTCTCAGTGCTGATGGCTTGAGCTGTTTTCGCTTGTGGCGTTATGACTGGGGGGGGGTCATATTATTGCTTACTACAACCAGCGCCAATGGCGCGGAGAGCTGCCACGTGCCAGGATAGTGAAAGGGTTTATAACAGTGCACAATCTTTTATTAACCACATGCCACCAGGCAAGTACCCCCTTCCTGCCCAAGTACATTTTCAGCTTTAAGCGCTGTGGCACCTTGAATGACAATTGCGCGGTCAGGCTACACTATACCCAAATTACATTTTTATCATTTTTGGGCACTGATAGGCAGCACTGATGGGCACTGGTAGGTGGCACTAATAGGCAGCACTGATAGGTGACAAGGAGGCACTAATGGGCACTGAATGGCGTGGTGTGCTGCCACGTGCCAGGATAGTGAAAGGGTTCATAACAGTGCACAATCTTTTATTAACCGGGCACTTTTGCCCCCTTCCTGCCCAGGCCAGTTTTTAGCTTTCAGCGCTGTAACACTTTGAATGACAATTGCGCGGTCATGCAACACTGGGCCCAAATTTCATTTTTATAAAAAAAATAATTCACACAGATGTCCGCTGACGAGGCTGCACTGATGGGCACTGATGAAGTTGCACTGATGAGGCTGCATGGATAGGTGGCCCTGATGGGCACTGATGAGGGGGCACTGATTGGTGGAACTGATGGGCATTGATAGGTGGAACTGATGAGGAGGCACTGATGGGCACTGATGAGGCTGCATGGATAGGTGGCACTGATGGGCCCTGATAGGTGGAACTGATGGGCACTGATGAGGCTGCATGGATAGGTGGCACTGATTGGCACTAATGGGCACTGATGAGGCTGCATGGATAGGTGGCACTGATATGCAGTCCTGATGGACACTGATAGGCAGCACTGATGGGCACTGATGAGGTGGCACTGATAGGTGGAACTGACGGGCACTGATGAGGCTGCACTGATGGGCACTGATGAGGCTGCATGGATAGGTGGCACTGATGATGGGGCATTGATAGGTAGAAATGATGGGCACTGATAGGTGGAATTGATGGGCACTGATAAGGCTGCATGAATAGGTGGCACTGATAGGTGGAGCTGATGGACACTGATGAGGAGGCACTGATGAGGCTGCATGGATAGGTGGCGCTGATGGGCACTGATAGGTGGAACTGATGGGCACTGATGAGGCTGCATGGATAGGTGGCACTGATATGCAGCACTGATGGACACTGGTAGGGAGCACTGATGGGCACTAATAGGTGGAACTGATGGGCACTGATAGGTGGAACTGATGGGCACTGATGAGGAGGCACTGATGAGGCTGCATGGATAGGTGGAACTGATGGGCACTGATGAGGCTGCATGGATAGGTGGAACTGATGGGCACTGATGAGGCTGCATGGATAGGTGGCACTGATGGACACTGATAAAGAGCACTGATGAGGTGGCACTGATGGGCACTGATAGGTGGAACTCATGGGCACTGATGGGCACTGAGAGGTGGCACTGATGGGCACTGGTAGGTGACACTAATAGGCAGCACTGATAGGTGACACTGATAAGGAGGCACTAATGGGCATTATTGGCAGCACTGATGGGCACTGATTGTATAATAATAATGTTCCCCTAGGCTTTATGGAGTCAAATTTTAATGTTGTCTCAATAAATATGTGATTTTACCCTTATATAGGTTTTCTATATTTTTTGGGGTATCAAAAAGTCCCTTTTCTCCCCATTTTCTCCCCTTTGTGTAAGTCCTCCCTTTGTGAGTACACTGGATTTTCTTTTTATAATTTATTAAAAGATTTGTACACTAATAGCCAGATTCAGGTAGCCGGGCGCATCTTTGAGGCAGCGTAGCGGATCATATTTACGCTACGCCGCCGTAAGTCAGAGAGGCAAGTACTGTATTCACAAAGCACTTGCCTCCTAAGTTACGGCGGCGTAGCGTAAATGGGGCCGGCATAAACGCGCCTAATTCAAATGAGGCTGGGGGGGCGTGTTTTATGTAAATGACTCGTGACCCGACGTGATTGACGTTTTTTACGAACGGCACATGCGCGGTCCGTGGACATATCCCAGTGTGCATTGCTCCAAAGTACGCCACAAGGACGTATTGGTTTCAACGTGAACGTAAATTATGTCCAGCCCCATTCACGAACGATTAACGCAAACTACGTAAAATTTTCACATTTCGACGCGGGAACGACGGCCATACTTGACCAGGCCACCTAGGGGGCAGCTTTATCTTTACGCCAGCGTACCTCTTAGGCCTCGTACACACGACTGAACATGTCCGCTGAAACTGGTCCGCGGACATGTCCGACCGTGTGTACTGCCGACCGGACAATTTTCCGGCCTAGCAGACAGGTTTCCAGCGGACAAAAGTTTCTTAGCATGCTAAGAAACTTGTCCGCTGGAAGCCTGTCTGTCGGACATGTCCGATGGTCAGTACGACTCATAGGACATGTCCGCTGGCCCGAGAACCCGCGCATGGCGTCGAAGTGATTCGACGCATGCGTGGAAGCATTGAACTTCCAGGTTTGCAGACGTGGTGGCGTCAACGTCACCGCCACGTCACCGCGCTGTCTGTCCGCGGGGATTTTGGTTTGATGGTGTGTACAACCATCAGACCAAAATCTCCGAGCGGACATGTCCGATGAAAACGGTCCGCGGACCGTTTTCATCGGACATGTTCGCTCGTCTGTACAAGGCCTCACGGAAATGGCGTATCTCTACTGCGATGGGCAAGCATACGTTCGTGAATCGGCGTATCTAGTCATTTGCATACTCTACGCCGAACTCAACGGAAGAGCCACCTAGAGGCCAGCGTAAATATTGCACACTAAGATACGACGGCGTAGGAGACTTACGCCGCTCGTATCTTAGCCTAATTTAGGCGTATCTGGTTTCCAGAATACGCTTATATTTAGGACAGCGTAGATTCAGAGTTACGTCGGCGTAAAGCTACCTGAATCTAGTTATAAGGCACTAGGCTGGCACTAGGTTGGCACTAGGTTGGCACTAGGCTGGTGCGCCTTCTAATTATGTTTGTGTTATAGCTTTAGGGCAGCCAGG
Source organism: Rana temporaria (assembly GCF_905171775.1). Taxonomy (NCBI): domain Eukaryota; kingdom Metazoa; phylum Chordata; class Amphibia; order Anura; family Ranidae; genus Rana; species Rana temporaria. The sequence goes on from NC_053500.1 coordinate 128,924,448, forward strand.
CTTCAGTGCAGATATTAGTGGTGCTCTATGCCGGTGGAAACCTACAGTGGCCCATTTGGTGGTTGAAGTTGGCAGAATTGCCCATTTGGGCGCCATGAAGACGGAACTGTCACTGACCAGAATCCCATGGCGTGTTTTCACCTTCATACATCCTGTGCATTGAGGTGAAGAATCTTCTGCATTTTATTGCCTTTGTACAATATCTCTGGAACTGCTTTGAAGTGAGTTCTTAGAACGCGTCGGCGTGATTCATCTGCTGATTGCGCTGCGGCTGCGTCTTGTGACAGTCTGGGTTGAGCTGAGGACACGTTAGAAGATCTAACACGATCATTATATATATATTTTTTAATAATCTTTATTTATGTCTCACTACCTCTCAGCCTAGACAGAACACGGGGGAAACAAGCCGATCATCTCACCATTCAAACTTGGATGCCAGAATAATGATGGATTACAATTCCTGCTGAAGCAGCCAAATTCCCATCCATCTATGGCCAGCTTAAAGTGGTTGTAAACCTCAGACATGAAAAATGAACAAAGCATATCCTTCTATAGAGTGTACTTGTCTCAATCCAGAGCACTAGGTGTCATTTCTCTCTGCTGCTTCATTCCTCTGTTATCTGCATCAGGGGCGTATCTACTGCGAGGCAAACAAGGCGTCTGCCTTGGGCAGAATTTTTCAGGAATAAGGGCCCGGATTCACATACCTTGGCGCATAGTTATGCCGGCGTAGCGTATCAAATATACGCTACGCCGACGTAGCGCAGAGCGGCGAGCACAGTGGGGTGGATTTAGCTAGGGGCGCGCACTGAAACGGCGGCGCAGCGTACTGTATGTTACGCTATGCCGCCGTAACATACAGGAGAAAGCGCTGTATTCACAAAGCACTTGCTCCGTAAGTTGCGGTGGCGTAGCGTAGCGTAATGGGGCCGGCGTAAGCGCGCGGAATTCAAATGGGGAAGGGGGGGACGTGTTTTATGTAAATGTGTGATGACCTGACGTGATTGACGTTTTTTACGGACGGCGCATGTGCCATCCGTGTACATATCCCAATGTGCATTGCTTCCAAGTACGTATTGGTTTCGACGTGAACGTAAATTACGTCCAGCCCTATTCGCGAACGACTTACGCAAACGACGTAAAAATTCAAGTTTCGAAGCGCGAACGACGTCCATACTTAACATTGGCTGCGCCTCCTAATAGCAGGAGCAGCCTTACGCCGAAAAAGCCTTAACGCAAACGACGTAAAAAACAAACGCCGGGCACACGTACGTTTGTGAATCGGCGTATCTAGGAAATTAGCATATTCTACGCCGACAACAACGGAAGCGCCCCTAGCGGCCAACGTAATATTACAAACAATTATACGCCGCCGCATTTAAGTTACTTTGGCGGAGGAAGCCTATTTTTTCAGCGTAACTGCCTATGTGAATCTGCGTAACGAAACGCCGACGCAGATTTGAAATTACGGCGCCGTATCTGGAGATACGCCGCCGTAACAGTTACCTGTATCTACCCCAGTATTAACAAAGCACTTGCTCCCAACGTTGCGCCGGCGTAACGTAAATTCGTAGGCGTAAGCCGGCCTAATTCAAAGTAGGTGGAAGGGGGCGTGATCCATTTAAATGAACCGTGACCCCATGCAAATGATGGGCCGAACGAACGGCGCATGCGCCGTCCCGTGGCCGCATCCCCCTGCGCATGCTCACAATCACATCAAAACAACTGCCTAAGATACGTTGAATAACTGCCTACGACGTGAACGTAACCTACGCCCAGCTCTATTCACGTACTACTACGTAAACGACGTAAAATGCGACGGCTGTTCCCTGCTCCATACCTTTGCTTGAGTTGCGCCTCATAGATGGGGAATAACTATACGCCGGACGTAAGCCTTACGCAAACCGCGTATATTATGCGCCAGGTGCAACTACATTCGTGAATCGGCGTATCTCACTCATTTGCATATTCGAATCGTAAATCAATGGGAGCGCCCCTTGCGGCCAGCGTAAATATGCGCCCACGATACAACGGGCGTAGGAAACTTACGTCGGTCGGATGTAGCCTATTTACAGGCGCATCTTGCTTTCAAAGTCAGGCGCATAGATACGACGGCGCATCTGTGCACTTACGCGGCGCATCTCGAGATACGTCGGCGTAAGTGCTACGTGAATCCGGGCCGATGTCTGTATCTGCAGGCTTTACAATTTGTTAATTCGGAAATACTCGAGTATATACGGTAATGTGAAACTACAGATACATTTGAATTTGCTCCGATCGTAGTGTGGAGGGCGCAGCGAACTATTGAGGGAATAAAAACGTATTCATCTTGTTAAAGTCTTCTTCTTCTTCGGAGTCGCTGAATCCATCACCTCGGCATTCCCATGACATCCCGCCAATTGACCTCCTGCATTTCCTCGGCAGCCAAGACGGCGACGGCTCAAATCCCCGCACCATCACATTTCCAGGCGATGAAACGGAAGCGCTCGTGGAACGCGCTGAATAAACAACAACGATCGGCGTTCTTCTAGATAAACAAAATCTATTTCCAAAGGGTTTGGACTCCGTGGGTTTTGGATTCCTAACTTATTGCTGATGGGGGAGATCAGCCGTGACCGGCCTTATAGATCGCCGCCGTCTATTCTTCTGCTTGGATTCTTCTGCTATTTTTTGTTTCTTTTATTTCTTTCTGGTTACATTTGCCTCGTCATTTCTGGGTAATCTTATTCTACACGGCATCTGCACACAGAGAGCCGGGGTTCATTTAGTTGACTAAAATACGGCAAAAACGTACACAATTCGGATGACTAAAATACGACTAAAACTAACATAATTCAGATGACTAAAATACGACTAAAACTAACATAATTCAGATGACTAAAATACGACTAAAACTAACATAATTCAGATGACTAAAATACGACTAAAACTAACACAATTCAGGTGACTAAAATACTACAAAAAAAAAAAAATTTAGATGATTAAAATACGATTAAAACTAACATAATTCAGATGACTAAAATACGACTAAAACTAACAATTCAGGTGACTAAAATACGACTAAAACTAACATAATTCAGATGACTAAAATACGACTAAAACTAACACAATTCAGGTGACTAAAATACTACAAAAAAAAAAAATTTAGATGATTAAAATACGACTAAAACTAACATAATTCAGATGACTAAAATACGACTAAAACTAACAATTCAGGTGACTAAAATACGACTAAAACTAACATAATTCAGATGACTAAAATACGACTAAAACTAACAATTCAGGTGACTAAAATACGACTAAAACTAACATAATTCAGATGACTAAAATACGACTAAAACTAACACAATTCAGATAACTAAAATACAGACAAAACTAAAATGACATTTTAGTCAAAAGACTATTAGGTAGATTCAGAAAGAGTTAGGCCAGCTTATCAGTAGATAAGCCGGCCTAACTCAGAATCTAAGCCGACTTATGTTTAAGCGTATGCTCAAACAGAGATACGCTTAAACATATCTAAGGCCTCGTACACACGACAGAGTTTCTCGGCAGAATTCGGCGAGAAACTCGGTCAGAGCCGGATTCTGCCGAGAAACTCTGTCGTCTGTACACTTTCGGCCCGATGGAGCCGCCGAGGAACTCGTCGAGAAAATAGAGAACATGTTCTCTATTTTCTCGTTGTTCTATGGGAGCTCTCGGCCCGCCGAGCTCCTCGGCGGCTTCAGGGCTGAACTGGCCGAGGAGCTCGATGTGTTTGGCACGTCGAGTTCCTCGGCCGTGTGTACGAGGCCTAAGATACGACGGCTTGCGCTGTCCTATCTTAGATTGCAATATTTTGGATGGCCGCTAGGTGGCGCTTCCATTGCGGTCGGCGTAGAATATGTAAATGAGGAGATACGCCGATTCACGAACGTACGCCCGGCCGACGCAGTACTTTTACGCCGTTTACGTAAGAGATAGGCCGCCTAAAGTTAGAGCTTAGCCCTAATGGAATAGTAATGTTAAGTATGGCCGCCGTTCCCGCGTCGAAATTCGAATTTTTTATGTCGTTTGCGTAAGTCGTCCGTGAATCGGGATTTACGTCGTTTACGTCCACGTCGAAATCAATAGGCCCGTGCGGCGTACTTAGCCGCAATGCACACTGGGAAATGTAGGCGCCCGGCGCATGCGCAGTTCGAAAAAGACTTAAAAAACGTAAGGTCAAGCACTATTAACATAAAACACGCCCCCCCAAACACATTTGAATTCAGCGCCCTTACGCCTGCCGCTTTAGGCTACGCCGCCGTAACTTAGCAGGCAAGTACATTGTGAATCATGTACTTGCCTCGCTAGCTTACGGCGGCGTAGCTTAAATTCCTTAAGCTACGCCGCCGCGAAGTTGCGGCAATCTTACTGAATCTACCTATATGACTAAAGGCGGCCATACACGGTTCGAATTTCGAAAGAATTTTCTTTTTCGAAAATCGTATGAAAGAATTTTCGTTCGTATTTCGCACCGTTAGTGGGCTGCAGCAACAGCCGATTTTCGTGCGGCAAGCAAATTTGAGAAATCCGACACGTTGGAAATTTTTAGAAAAACAAACGATTTTCTGATCAGTGATGGGAGAATCGTGCGAGAAATGTAATAGAAAAAAAAACGCGCATGTACAAGAAAAGAATATTCCCGGAGAGAAAAGAATATTCCCGGAGAGAAAAGAATATTCCCGGAGAGAAAAGAATATTCCCGGAGAGAAAAGAATAATCCCGGAGAGAAACGAACATTCCCGGCAACATGAATATTTTGTCGGCAGAATTTCGAAAATCAATGGTGGCATCATCGGATCACAAAAAAAAAAAACTTTCTGATTTTGAAAAGAAAATTCGTTCGAAATTCGACCGTGTATGGCCTGCATTAAACTAAATTGAATTTATTTGTATTTGTATTGTAAAGTATGGATTTGGGTATCGGGGTGCATTTGGCCGAGCGCCGGTATTGGTGCCTCCGTAATGGAAATCTATCTACGACCTGGCTCTCATTGTTGGATGGACTGACCCTTTCACTGGAAGAAAGGGATTTTTGTTGGTCGATGGTTTAGCGAATCCAATGTTTGTTGTTTGCCTGCATGCAGGAAACGTTTTATCTCCCTCCTCTGAATTCCTACAATAATTACATGGAAAGGAAAATGTGTGAAGAGGTTTTATCACTCAGACTGCCAGCCTAGAGCCGGGTAAGGTTGCCATAAATATTACGCCTAATAGTTGTGGTTTATTATGAGCTGCTGAGATGATCATGATGCTTTAAACGTCTCATATTTAATGAGGAGTAGATGAGATATGAAACGCTGATGGAGCCGAGATGTTTATTGACTTCACTTAAAGGGGCATTCCGCTTTTAGCAGAGAAGCAGTTGGCCCGTGTAGTGAAGGGGGCACCGTGCCACGGTAAGAGGAGCTAAACCCTACCGGGGTGGCATCTACCGTGCTAAAGCAGTGTTTGCCATTAACAATTCACAGTTCTTACATTACTGTATATACTCGAGTATAAGCCGAGTTTTTCAGCACATTTTTTTTTGTGCTGAAAATGCCCCCCTCGGCTTATACTCGAGTCACCTTTTCGCGCCTGATCTCCTGGACTTTGGGGACCCGGTACCGGCCGGCCGTAGGTCCCCTGGCACACATGTAGCCCCACTCTTGCTCTATAAGTGTGCAAAGTTTGTTGTCTGGGGGACCTACGGCCGGGGAGCACCGATTTTTCAAAGCCGGGCACCCCTTCCATAGACTCCCATGTTGAACGTCAGTCTAGTCATGGACACAGTGAGGCATGGACACAGTGAGGCATGGACACAGTGAGGCATGGGCACAGTGAGGCATGGATACAGTGAGGCATGGGCACAGTAAGGCATGGACACAGTGAGGCATGGGCACAGTAAGGCATGGATACAGTGAGGCATGGGCACAGTAAGGCATGGACACAGTGAGGCATGGGCACAGTGAGGCATGGATACAGTGAGGCATGGGCACAGTGAGGCATGGATACAGTGAGGCATGGGCACAGTGAGGCATGGATACAGTGAGGCATGGACACAGTGAGGCATGGGTACAGTGAGGCATGGGCACAGTGAGGCATGGATACAGTGAGGCATGGGCACAGTGAGGCATGGACACAGTGAGGCATGCAGATGGACTAGGCTTATACTCGAGTCATTACGTTTTCCCAGTTTTTGTGGTAAAATTAGGTGCCTCGGCTTATCTTCGGGTCGGCTTATACTCGAGTATATACGGTGTATATGTATATATATATATATATACCGTATTTATCGGGGTATAACGCACACCCCAAGCTTAGAAGGGAAGTTTAGGAAAAAAACTAAAATTTTGGATGCTCAGCCTTGTCCGGCGTCCGTCTGCGGCCTTGCGCGGGGTCCGTCCAGCCTTGTTAGTGTTCGTCGCGTCTGTCTGCCGGGGGTTGCAGCGTTGTGTGTTTGAGTTTGGCGCCTCGGTCGAGCTGTGCAGAGACGGATTTCTGGTGTGTTCGGTGAGTTCGGTTCGGAGCCGAGAGTGGCCGAGCCTAGCCGAGTGCGCAGTCTTTGTCTGTCTTTGTCGGCGGCGCTCAGAGACAGCGGGGATCAGTGTATAACGGGCACCCACGATTTTCCCCTGATTTTAAGGGGAAAAAAGTGCACGTTATACGCCGATAAATACGGTATATATATATATATTTTAGCAGAGACCCTAGAGAATAAAATGGTGGCTGTCGAAATATTTTATGTCACAATGTATCTGCGCAGCAGTCTTTCAAATGCAATTTTTTGGGGGGAAAAACACTTTATTGAATAAAAAATAAAAGCTAGCCCAATTTTTTTGTATAATGTGAAAGATAGTTACACCGCGAGAATCGTGATCTTTATTCAAAACGAAAAAATCGTGATTCTCATTTTTCCCAGAATCGTGCAGCTCTACTGTTCATGATCCAAAGTGCTTTAGCATAATGCACACCGTTCAGTTAGTGTTTATTTCTCCTTTAATCCTTTTTTTGTTATAATTGTCACTTTTCTGTTGATGAAAATGTAATCAGCCACCCCTCCAATCATCTGCATTGTGTATATTGAATCTTCTACGTCCCTCCATGTCATCCTGTTGTCAGTGTTATAATCTTTGTTTTATTAATCGCATCGTTGCGATCCTCTGTAGTAAGAAGTAAAGCTGTGAATTTATCTTTCGGAGGAACTATCGCTGCATTCCATTATCTGCTGTGAGATCATCGTCATTGCTAATTACATCGCACTATGGAGAGGTGGGACTAGGAATGTGTTCATAACAAACCTTGGAGAGCGTATTGTAATCAGATCTAAACTGCAGGCAAAGAGCTGAAAACACGGGTAATATACAGCGCCTTGAAAAAGTATTCATACCCCTTAGAATTGTCCACATTTTGTCATGTTACAACCAAAAACGTAAATTGTATTTTATTGGGATTTTATGTGATAGGAAGGAGAAAAAAATGATCCGCACTCCGGTTGTTGCTCTTTAACTGCTTGCCGACCGCCCACCGTCGTTTTACGGCGGCAAGTCGGCTCCCCTGCGCGAGAGCCCGTAGTATAACGTTGGCTCTCGCGCACGCCCATTTTGTGCGCGTGCCCCGCGGGCGCGATCGCCGCCGGGTACACGCGATCGCTCGTTACAGAGCGGGGACCGGGAGCTGTGTGTGTAAACACACAGCTCCCGGTCCTGTCAGGGGGGAGGGAAATGCTGATCTTCTGTTCATACAATGTATGAACAGAAGATCAGCATTTCCCCATGTCAGTCCACCCCCCCTACAGTTAGAACACACCCAGGGAACATACTTAACCCCTTCCCCGCCCCCTAGTGTTAACCCCTTCACTGCCAGTGGCATGTTATAGTAATCCAATGCATTTTTATAGCACTGATCGCTATAAAAATGCCAATGGTCCGAAGTGTCCGCCATAATGTCGCAGTACCGGAAAAAAAAACGCTAATCTCCGCCATTACTAGTAAAAAAACAATGAATAAAATGATGAATAAAAATTTCATAAAAATACCCCCTATTTTGTAAACACTATGGGCCAGATTCACAGACAATTACGTTACTCCGCGGCGGCGTAACGTATCCCATTTACGTTACACCGGCGCAGGTTTACAGCGTAAGTGCCCGATTCACAAAGCTCTTACCTGTAAACTTGCGGCAGTGTAACGTAAATGCGCTCGGCCCTCCAGTGTAAATATGCAGTTAAGATCCGAAGGTGTAAGAGACTTACGCCGGTCGGATCTTAGGGAAATCTATGCGTAACTGATTCTAAGAATCAGGCGCATAGATACGACGGCTCGGACTCAGAGTTACGACGGCGTATCTGGAGATACGCCGGCGTAACTCGTTTGAGAATCCGGGCCTCTATCTAGTTAGTCTGCTGAAACCTATTTATCCTTCTATTAGCATTTTCCTGCAGGGCCGCCATCAGGGGGGTACAGGCAGTACACCTGTAAGGGGCCCAGAGGTCCCCAGGGGCCCGGATGGCAACCCCCTTTAAAAAAAAATAAAAAAATAGATTTTTTTTTTTGTTAGGGGTCCGGAGGGCCCCAGATGGCAACCCCCCTTTTTTTATTTATTTTTAAATAAAAAATATATATATTTTTTGTATATATTTTTATTTTATTTTTTATTAAAGGGCTAATTTTTTTTTCTTTTTTTAGAGGTCCAGAGATTCCCAGGACCCCGGAAGACAACCCCCCTTTTTTTATATATTTTTTTATATATATATTTATATATATATATATATGTTTTTTAATAAAGGGCTCCGAGGTCCCAGGGCCCCACATGGACAACCCCCCTTTTTTTTTATATAAAATTTTTTTTTTTTATATATATTTTTTTATTTTTATATATATAATATAATATAATATAAATTGTATTATTATTATTTTTATTAAAGGGCCCAGAGGTCCCCAGGGCTCTGGATGGCAACCCCCTTTTTTTTAATTATATTTTTCTTTATTTCTTCTTTTTTTTGTAAAGGCCCCCCCGCTTCTCAATTCGCGGCATCCCCCCCCCCCCCACTTCTCAATTTCAGGCGGGAGCACCCCCCCCCCGGTTCTCTGCTCCAGGGGGCCCATGCCTGAAGCTGCGTAAGGGGCCCCATAATTCCTGATGGCGGCCCTGTTTTCCTGTAATTGGTTTTCTTGCAGCAGCTGTCCAACGCAGGTACTGACTATACTGTCTGCAGCGCATATATCCACTAGAGGGAGCACACACATGATATAATAACCCTTTCTCTGCCTGATCATTACTGTACATATAGAAGTGATCGGGAGGCTGTGACCTCTACCAGAAAGCCACCAGCTAGAAGCTATAGCGGCCAATTGTATCTGCTGATAGAATAGTGATATCCGCAGCAGTGAAAGGGTTAAATGACACAGCCTGCATGTAAACAGGTCACATAAATGACTTGCAGATGGTTTTTCTGATCACTGAGAATAGGAGAGCGATTCTTGGAGAACGGCGCGGTTCACAAGCCTCGCCGCTCTCGCCGTGTAATATCGGTACGCAGACTGCGCTGTCGGATTTATGAGCATTACATTACAGCCGTGTACGTCTCTTGGCAGGAGCTGCGGAGTTTCAGCTCGCTCTCGCCTCCTGGCAGCAGACACGGCCCGTGGACCAGACTCATAAGCTGGTCATTTAAAAGCTGCACTTTTTAAATTGGTTGTTTTTGCTTGGCGGCCGTTCAAAAATTGTTGTCACTTATATCGCACTTAGGCGCCCGCACTTTGGCTTTTCCAAATTGCATCTGCGGCGTACTTAAAGCTGACCTGTTACTTTTCAGTACATTTGTAAAACGTATTAAAAGAGGAATGGGGCAAAGAGCAATAACCTGTAGCAGCCAATCAGAATTCATTGTGGTTGGAGAGCACACTGCATGGCACGCACATGGCAGGGGACACACAGTGGGGGGCATCGCATGTGGTCAGAGCGGGTGATCAGTGCATCGGGTGAGGGAAATTACTGGAACCAATATTCTGTGTGGCTTTCCCTGCAGCAGCTGAAAGCCAATGGGAAGGAGGGTGAGATACTGACTTTCAGCTGCTGCAGGGAGGGCGGAAGAGATGCCGGATCTCTGCTTCTGCAGGGAAGAAGGAGGATATGCTGGCTCCCTGCTGCTGCATGGAGGGAGGAGGAGATGCCTGCTGTCTGCTGCTGCAAGGGGGTTAAGATGCCTGCTCTCTGCTGCTGCAGGGAGGGAGGAGGAGATGCCCGCTTTCAGCTGCTGCAGGGAGGGAGGAGAAAAAGCCAGCTTTCAGCTGCTGCTGCAGGGAGTGAGGAGAAGATTCTGGCTTTCAGTTGCTGCGGGAGGGAGGAGAAGATGCCACCTCTCTGCTGCTGCAGGGAGGGAGGAGGGAACACTGGCTCTCTGCTGCTGCAGGGAGGGAGGAGGAGATGCCGGTTTGCAGCTGCTGCAAGAAGGGAGGAGGAGATGCAGGTTTTTAGCTGCTTTAGGGAAGGAGAAGGAGATGCCGGATTTCTGCTGCTGCAGGGAGAGAGGAGGAGATGCCGGCTCTCTGCTGTATAGGAGGAAGGAGGAGATGCTGGCTCTCTGCTGCTGCTGGGAGGGAGGCGGAGATCCCAGATTTCAGCTGCTGCTGGGAGGGAGGAGGAGATGACGGCTTTTAGCTGCTGCTAGGAGGGAGGAGGAGATGACGGCTTTTAGCTGCTGCAGGAAGAGAGGAGGAGATGCCGGCTCTCTGCTGTATAGGAGGAAGGAGGAAATTCCGGCTGTCTGCTGCTGCATGGAGGGAGGAGGAGATTCCGGCTTTCAGCTGCTGCAGGGAGGGAGCAGGAGTTGCTGGCTTTCAGCTGCTGCAAGGAAGGAGGAGGAGATGCTGACTCTCTGCTACTGCAGGGAGGGAGGAGATGCTGGCTCTCCGCTGCTGCAGGAAGCGAGGAGAAGATCTCCCACCTGCCACACTGATCACCCACTCTGTCCATCTGAGGCACCCCTCTTAATATGGTGCCCGTGGTACATCCCCCTACCCCCTACCCCCTTCAGTAGTATTAGCTACATACAGTAAGCGGCACTGTGTTCCGGCAGCAGTATGGGCAACTTCATGTCTACTGCTGGAATTAAAGAGAGTTTGACTGGGTGCTTCTCTGCCATTGAGGAGAAGCCTTGTATTTTTATCTTCTTTGGCTGAGGTGGAAATCGTGATGTCATCTGCCCACCTCTCCAACCCGGCCAATCAGAGAAAGCCTTGTATCAACTAATAAAAATACAAGGCTTCTCTTGAATGGCAGAGAAGCACTGAGCCCGACTCTCTAATTCCAGCAACAGACAGGAAGCCACCCATAGTGCTGCCGCAACATAGCGCCTGCATACCGTGTGTAGATAGCGTAGGGCACGCACCGGCCCCATCGTTCTGCAAGAGTTCATTTGGGCCAGCCTGGCTCAGAATAACTATTCAGAATTAATTTGAACCTGGATTTCTACTTTAACAGACCACCCTAATGGAATTATCTTGATTAATGTAGCCATGAATTTCGAGAGATCGTCGGATGAAGAAATAAAATAAGGAAAAAGTCGAAATTTGTAGATTTTGAGGTCTAATGGGAATTAACCCAGAAGCATCTTATGGTTAACGCTTGGCGGTTTTTCTTTTTTTTTTATATAGAACCACACTTTTGTTTTTAGCAGTTAATGTTAGCTTCCGTGCACTGCTCCACTGTGTCAGCAAAGGGTCTTGGCATAGAGATGAAGGCCTAGATTCACGTAGGGCGGCTTTACGTTGTGCGGGCGTAGCGTATCTTATTTACGCTACGCCGCCGCTACTTAGAGAAGCAAGTGCTGTATTCACAAAGCACTTGCGTCCTTGCGTAACCTGTGTACAGTGGTGGGTAGGGAGTGAGCTGTGTACAGTGGTAAGTAGAGAGTAGGCTGTGTACAGTGGTGGGTAGGTAGTGAGCTGTGTGCAGTAGTAGGTAGGTTGTAAACTGTGTTCAGTAGTAGGTAGGTTGTAAGCTGTGTGCAGTGGTTGGTAGGTAGGTATGTAGGTAGTGAGCTGTGTACAGTGGTAGGTAGGTAGTGAGCTGTGTACAGTGGTAGGTAGGTAGTGAGCTGTGTGCAGTGGTAGGTAGGCAGTGAGCTGTGTACAGTGGTAGCTAGGTAGTGAGCTTTATGCAGTGGTAGGTAGGTAGTGAGCTGTGTACAGTGGTAGGTAGGTAGTGAGCTGTGTACAGTGGTAGGTAGGTAGTGAGCTGTGTACAGTGGTAGGTAGGTAGTGAGCTGTGTACAGTGGTAGGTAGGTAGTGAGCTGTGTACAGTGGTAGGTTGGTAGTGAGCTGTGTACAGTGGTAGGTAGGTAGTGAGCTGTGTACAGTGGTAGGTAGGTAGTGAGCTGTGTACAGTGGTAGGTAGGTAGTGAGCTTTGTACAGTGGTAGGTTGGTAGTGAGCTGTGTACAGTGGTAGGTAGGTAGTGAGCTGTGTACAGTGGTAGGTAGGTAGCGAGCTTTATGCAGTGGTAGGTAGGTAGTGAGCTGTGTACAGTGGTAGGTAGGTAGGTAGTGAGCTGTGTAGAGTAAAGAACCTTTATAAAGGGCTCCTCTAATGCCATTCTTCTGCGGTGGTGATGTGCTGTCTGCCAGCCTCTCAGTTCCATGCGGGTGAGTCACATGGCAGTGACATAGGGCGTCAGATGACATCATAAATAACTGCGACTTATATAATGTGCTTGTCAAGCGATATGCGGAGAGGAGGAATGGAGAAAGGCTCCGCTATACTTCATATCTAACAATAGCTGCATTATGCAGCAGATTTGCATTGGAGCTGTACTTGGCCTTAATGAACTTGCGCTTATTGGCGTACAGAGGAGCGGGGCTGACGTCAGCTTGTCGGGGGAATATGACAAAAAGTGTCATGCGATACGATCAATTTAGTACACAAAGTCTGTCTCTAAAGTGCTGTTACCATACAGATCTGAAAATATGGATCATAGTCGCTGAGTATCGCATTAGGCTGGATTGCAATGATGCTGGCTGGTAGCAAATACAATTTCCAATTTATCTCCAGCGGAGCGCTACCTTATGGGAAAAGATGATACCGCAGCAACATAATGTTCAACTTTTTTGAACCTAGCCTAATACTGCGTACACACGATCGGAAATTCCGACAACAAAACTGTGGATTTTTTTTCCCCGATGGAATGTTGGCTCAAACTTGTGTTGCATACACACGGTGAAATGTTGTCAGAAATTCCGAACGTCAAGAACGCGGTCACGTACAACACGTACGACGAGCCGAGAAAAATTAAGTTGATTCCAAGCATGCGTTGAATCGATTACGAGCATGCGTAGGATTTTTGTGCGTTGGAATTGCAGACAGACAATCGGAATTTCCGACAAGAACTTTTCTGAACTTTTTCTGATGGTTCGTCATCCAAGGCTCCGGGATCCGAACTACAGCTATGTGCCGTTCGGGATCCATTAGAGCAAACCGCTTTCCTATTGGTCAATTGTAAAGTACATGGAGTTCTCCTTCAGGTCCTCTTAGGCATGCAAATGAGAACTTGAACATGAGTCAGCAGGGATTGGTCCGATAGCTTGAATGGAGGGACTGTTATGTGTATTGAGACAGAAGCCCCAGGGGGCAATCAATGTACACAATAGCCAGACATAGAACAATGGAGCTGTCTGGAGCTTTAAGACAGTGAAGAAGACCCCCCACTGTGTAACAGATTTCAAAGAGATACACTTCAGCATTCCAAGGTCCATTTCACGTTGCGCTCTCCTTCTATCAGCATGCTTGTTGGTAGCACATAGACTGAGTGATTGGCTCCTAGCTCTGCTTCTTCCTCTAATGCTTTAGCCCTGCTGTATAGGGACTGCAAGGTGCTGATGCAAAGTGATCGGTCTGGTTTTTAGATAAAAGTGGTCTCTGCGGCGGATTCAACGCAAGATCACTTTTATCGAAGGCGGGAGAGGGTCGCCCCCTCCCGCCGTTCTCCGGTGCCCTCCGCCACTTACCGGAGCCTCTGCGGCAGAGGACACCGGAGAGCGGCGGGAGGGGGGGGCCCTCTCCTGCCACTCTCCGGTGCCCTCCGTCGCTTACCGGAGCCGTCGGTATCGGCGAAGGTATGAAGCTGAGTGAAGGGAAGATGGCCCCCACCCGTCTCCATACCATTGCATGGTGGAAGTGACATCAAAACGTCACTTCCACCCATAGCTCTTAACCACTTCCAGACCGCCGCATGTACATTTACGTCGGCAGAATGGCACGGACAGGCACATTAACGTACCTGTACGTGCCTGCCTAGGCGTGGGCCCCTCCCCCTGTACATGCGGCGGTTCCCATGGCTTCAGGAGCGATCCGGGATAAGGGCGCGGCTATTCGTTTCTAGCCGCCCCCTCGCGATCGCTCCCCGGAGCTGAAGAACGGGGAGAGCCGTAAACACGGCTTCCCCGTGCTTCACTGTGGCGCTGCATCGATCGAGTGATCCCTTTTTATAGGGAGACTCGATCGATGACGTCAGTCCTACAGCCACACCCCCCTACAGTTGTAAACACACACTAGGTGAACCCTAACTCCTACAGCGCCCCCTGTGGTTAACTCCCAAACTGCAACTGTCAATTTCACAATAAACAATGCAATTTAAATGCATGTTTTGCTGTGAAAATGACAATGGTCCCAAAAATGTGTCAAAATTGTCCGAAGTGTCCGCCATAATGTCGCAGTCACGAAAAAAATCGCTGATCGCCGCCATTAGTAGTAATAAAAAAAAAAAATAATAAAACTATCCCCTATTTTGTAAACGCTATAAATTTTGCGCAAACCAATCGATAAACGCTTATTGCGATTTTTTTTTTACCAAAAATAGGTAGACGAATACGTATCGGCCTAAACTGAGAAAAAAAAACTGTCGCTCTATTTTTGTTTATAGCGCAAAAAATAAAAACCGCAGAGGTGATCAAATACCACCAAAATAAAGCTCTATTTGTGGGGAAAAAAGGACGCCAATTTTGTTTGGGAGCCACGTCGCACGACTGCGCAATTGTCTGTTAAAGCGACGCAGTGCCGAATTGTAAAAACCCCTTGGGTCATTTAGCAGCATATTGGTCCGGTCCTTAAGTGGTTAAAGTGACTTTTTTTTATTTATTTTTTAAATGACATTTACATTTTTTTTTATTATAGAAGAAAAATAAATATATAGGGCCAGATTCTCAAAGGCGTTACGACGGCGCAACACCATTAGCGCCGTCGTAACACCTCATCTGGCCCCGGGTATCTATGCGACTGATTCTCAGAATCAGTTTCGCATAGGTACCCATTAGATCTGACAAGCGTAAGGCTGTTACGCTGTCAGATCTTAAAAGTAATTTTTTTTTCCCGCCGCTAGGTGTCGCATCGTCGCTTTTCCCCGTCGTCTATGCAAATGAGGTAAGTACGGCGATTCCCGAACATACGCGAGGTCGACGCAACGAATTAACGTCGTTTGCGTAGCGTACCTGACGCGTAAGGTTGCCCCTGCTAATTAGCAGGCGCAACCAATGTTAACGATGGCCGTCGTTCCCGCGTCAAATTGAATAAAAATTACATCGTTTGCGTAAGACGTCCGTGAATGGCGCTGGGCGCCATTTACGTATACATCTAGGCAAATGACGTCGGGGCGACGTCATTTAGCGCAATGCATGTCGGGTAATTTACCCGACGGAGCATGCGCAGTACGCTCGGCGCGGGAGCGCGCCTAATTGAAATGGTGCCCGCCCCATTTGAATTGGGCGGGCTTGCGCCGAGCAATCTAACGCTACACCGCCGCAAGTTTACAGGTAAGTGTTCTGAGAATCAGGATGTAAACCTGTAGACCTGCGGCGGTGTAACGTAGAGCTCATATATTACGCTGCCCAGGAGCAGCGCGAATGTATGAGAATCTGGGCCTATATGTTTGGGGGTTCTAAGTAATTTTCTAGCAAAAAAAAACTGTTTTGTAAACACCAAATCTCAGAAAGAGGCTCGGTGGTATTGGGGCGTGGTATATCACCGGCGGGGACACTTTACAAATGGATTGAGTGAAAATGGAGCATTTTTCTGGAGTGTTCCTTGGAATCAGTGAAATAAAACAATACACATTTGCAGGAGACCTGTGGCTCAGAATACTGGAACAGAATGTGTTGTTGCTGATATGAGTAAGTGCATTAAGTCATCCTCCCATAAGGCCGTGCTTCAGATGTTGAGTGGATTAGAAACCCGTGCCAAGATGGCACACAAACAATACGGGATCATGTTACATACGCTGAGCTCTGCAGACGACTCATCAAATGTAATAAAACACTTAAAATTCACAAAAGTTTCATGCCAGAGGGGGGACAAAAACAATTCTTCTCGATGTCCGCCGATGTCCCGCGATCGTGTCACGGAGCTGAAGAGATGTCAGTGCAAACACATCTCCCAATTCTTCCTGGTGACATGTCACCGATCGTCTGCTCCCTGTCATCGGGAACAGCGATCAGTGATGTGTCATGGCAAGCCACGCCCCCTAACAGTTAGATACACTCCCTAGGACACACTTAACCCGTTCAGCGCCCCCTACAGGTTAACCCCTTCACTGCCAGTGTCATTTTTACAGTGCATTTTTATAGCACTGATCGTTTGTAAAAATCACAGTAGTCCCAAAATGGTGTCAAAAGTGTCCGATGTGTCCGCCATAATGTCACAGTCACGATAAAAATCGATGATCGCTGCCATTACTAGTAAAAAAAAATATTAATAAAAATGACATAAAAAAAATCTCCTATTTTGTAGACGCTATTGGCTGGATTCACAAAGAGTTACGCCGGCGTATCAGTAGATACGTCGTTGTAACTCGGAATCTAAGCCGTCGTATGTTTAAGTGTATTCTCAAACTGAGATACACTTAAACCTAGCTAAGATACGACGGCCTGCGCCTGCGCCGTCGTATCTTAGCTGTCTAGATCCGCCGGCCGCTAGGGGCGTGAACACTGATTTACGCCTAGAATGCGTAAATCAGCGAGATACGCCGATTCACGAAATGTACGCTTGCCCGTCGCAGTAAAGATACCCCGTTTACGTAAGGCGATTCCCGGCGTAAAGTTAGTCGAACAAATAGCTGGACTAGTCAATGTTAAAGGGGTGGTTCCCCTAAAAATAAAATGTTAACATTGCCTTTCCCAAATAAATTACGATTAGAATCGGCCGGTTTTATTTAAAAAAAAAAGCTCCGTACATACCGTTTGTTAGATTCGTTCCCACCGCCACTTCTGGGTACGATGCTGGCGGTGGGCATTCCTAATTGATTGACAGGCATCCGACCGACGCATCCATCGCGTCACGAGATGCCGAAAAAAGCCGAACGTCGGTGCGGCTCTATACGGCGCATGCGCACCGACGTTCGGCTTTTTTCGGCATCTCGTGACGCGATGGATGCGTCGTTCGGATGCCTGTCAATCAATTAGGAATGCCCACCGCCTGCATCGTACCCGGAAGTGGCGGTGGGACCGAATATAGGAAACGATACGTACGGAGGTATTTTTTAAATAAAACAAGCCGATTCTAATTGTAATTTATTTGCTAAATGCAATGTCAAAATTTTATTTTTAGGGGAACCACCGCTTTAAGTATAGGGAAAAAAATGTCAATGTTAAGTATGGCCGTTGTTCCCGCGTCGAAATTTGAAAAATTTACGTCGTTTGCGTAAGTCGTCCGTGAATGGGGCTGGACGTAATTTACGTTCACGTCGAAACCAATACGTTCTTGCGGCGTACTTTGGAGAAATGCACACTGGGATATGTACACGGACGGCGCATGCGCAGTTCGTAAAAAACGTCAATCACGTGGGGTCACGAGTAATTTACATAAAACACGCCCCCCTCATCCTCATTTGAATTAGGCGCGCTTACGCCAGCCCATTCATTGCATTAGTTGTTGTGTTGTTTTATATGTGGCTGGAGTTCAGCTTTAACCTAATGTCTGTAGTTCTGTTATTTTTATCGCGTGGTGGTAAATTCTGTGCCCCATGATCATCGTTCTCCTCTCAGCGATTGAACGATACATGTATAATGCAGCGAGATTGCTTATTATACCTGTTCCATGGGCTGGAGCATTCCCTATTAATGTGATTAATATTTCCTGACCGATACGTATGCCTCCTGTTCCTATTGTGTGTGGAGCCGGCAGAGACAATTGAACATGAAGGTCTGGAACGGTATGAGGACAGACATGGCTACAGGGAGATGGCAGACATATGGGAGATTGTAAGGTTTAAAGGACGTTTCACCTTATGTATGAAGGTTTGCTTGATTCCTATCTGTCTGCTCGCCGTCAGGGGATATTTAAATCATCTCTAAACACCTCATTAACATGAGTTCAGGAGATCAGTGTCACTTGCATACATTATTTAATTGAGGTTGGTTGTCTGGAATACAACATAATAAAAAACAGGACATATAGGAAAATATAATAATGAGGACACCTAAAGCCCTGTACACCGATCGGTTTGTCTGATGAAAACGAACCAATGGGCAGTTTTTATCGGACGAACCGATCATGTGTGGGCCCCATCATTTTTTTCCCATCGGTTTTAAATTTTTCCTATGGATAAAAAACTGATAGGAAAAAACGATCCTCTGTTCCCCTCATGCTCATCTGATCGCCTCATGCTCCTCTGTACCCCCTGCTTCTCTGTTCCCCCACATGCTTCTCTGATCCCCCACATGCTTCTCTGGTCCCCCACATGCTTCTCTGATCCGCCACATGCTTCTCTGTTCCCCCACATGCTTCTCTGATCCCCCACATGCTTCTCTGGTCCCCCACATGCTTCTCTGATCCCCCACATGCTTCTCTGTTCCCCCACATGCTTCTCTGATCCCCCACATGCTTCTCTGGTCCCCCACATGCTTCTCTGATCCCCCACATGCTTCTCTGTTCCCCCACATGCTTCTCTGATCCCCCACATGCTTCTCTGATCCCCCACATGCTTCTCTGATCCCCCACATTCTTCTCTGGTCCCCCACATGCTTCTCTGATCCCCCACATTCTTCTCTGTTCCCCCACATGCTTCTCTGATCCCCCACATGCTTCTCTGATCCACCACATGCTTCTCTGGTCCCCCACATGCTTCTCTGATCCCCCACATGCTTCTCTGGTCCCCCACATGCTTCTCTGATCCCCCACATGCTTCTCTGGTCCCCCACATGCTTCTCTGATCCCCCACATGCTTCTCTGGTCCCCCACATGCTTCTCTGATCCGCCACATGCTTCTCTGTTCCCCCACATGCTTCTCTGATCCCCACATGCTTCTCTGGTCCCCCACATGCTTCTCTGGTCCCCCACATGCTTCTCTGGTCCCCCACATGCTTCTCTGATCCCCCACATGCTTCTCTGATCCCCCACATTCTTCTCTGGTCCCCCACATGCTTCTCTGATCCGCCACATGCTTCTCTGTTCCCCCACATGCTTCTCTGATCCCCCACATGCTTCTCTGGTCCCCCACATGCTTCTCTGATCCCCCACATGCTTCTCTGGTCCCCCACATGCTTCTCTGATCCCCCACATGCTTCTCTGGTCCCCCACATGCTTCTCTGATCCCCCACATGCTTCTCTGGTCCCCCACATGCTTCTCTGATCCGCCACATGCTTCTCTGTTCCCCCACATGCTTCTCTGATCCCCACATGCTTCTCTGGTCCCCCACATGCTTCTCTGATCCCCCACATGCTTCTCTGGTCCCCCACATGCTTCTCTGGTCCCCCACATGCTTCTCTGATCCGCCACATGCTTCTCTGTTCCCCCACATGCTTCTCTGATCCCCCACATGCTTCTCTGGTCCCCCACATGCTTCTCTGATCCCCCACATGCTTCTCTGGTCCCCCACATGCTTCTCTGGTCCGCCACATGCTTCTCTGTTCCCCCACATGCTTCTCTGGTCCCCCACATGCTTCTCTGATCCCCACATGCTTCTCTGGTCCCCCACATGCTTCTCTGATCCCCCACATGCTTCTCTGGTCCCCCACATGCTTCTCTGATCCCCCACATGCTTCTCTGGTCCCCCACATGCTTCTCTGATCCGCCACATGCTTCTCTGTTCCCCCACATGCTTCTCTGATCCCCCACATGCTTCTCTGGTCCCCCACATGCTTCTCTGATCCCCCACATGCTTCTCTGGTCCCCCACATGCTTCTCTGGTCCGCCACATGCTTCTCTGTTCCCCCACATGCTTCTCTGGTCCGCCACATGCTTCTCTGTTCCCCCACATGCTTCTCTGGTCCCCCACATGCTTCTCTGATCCCCCACATGCTTCTCTGGTCCCCCACATGCTTCTCTGGTCCGCCACATGCTTCTCTGTTCCCCCACATGCTTCTCTGGTCCGCCACATGCTTCTCTGTTCCCCCACATGCTTCTCTGGTCCCCCACATGCTTCTCTGTTCCCCCACATGCTTCTGCATTCCTCTCCTGCTCTTCTGTCCCCCCCCCCCCAATGCTCATCTGGGGGGGAGACAGAGGAGCGGAGGGGGGCGGCGGTCTGCTGTCACTGAAACCGGCCCACTGAGCCATCGGCCCACCGGGATACTCCCTGCAGTCCCAATGGCCAGTACATGCCTGTAGGTGTGAATGGAGCGTTATGTTTTTTTTTTTGCACTTTTAATATATTCCCGGTATTTCTAGTAAATAATGAAGCCATTCTGCGTGTCCTTCCTTGGCTGAGATGACTGACAGCTGGATTTGCGTACTGTCAAGCTGGAATTTAGCACACCCCCTCCAAACGTCTTTGGCGGTTCAGCCGAGTCTTATTAGGCAGGTGTTAATTTGATAGACACAGTGATAAAGGACTGGTTGCCCGGTCTTTCCATCACATTTAATTGCCTCAGTTCCGCAGTTCCGCCGTTTCTGACAACCAAGGCTTAAACCGTATAGCCTTTAGAGTTCACTTGCTATTAAGATTCCCTGTAATCAAACGAGAACTGACACGACATCAGCGGACCATTAAGTGGCGATGATGCAATCCGCTCCCTTGCCCTGCATCCTAGTAACATCCACAGAAATGCCTCTACGCTGATTAACAATTAATGATAACGCGGAGCCCTTCCCTGTGCGCTCCCACAGACAGATGTGAAGAAGGAGAAAAACACAAGATATTTCTAGAGAGGGAGATAAATATTGCAAGAGGCAACTTATTTTAGTCTCTCACACGCATCCTGAGCATGCGTTCCCACTCCCCCACCCCCACTTTCCTTCTTCCTTGCCTCTCTGCATCTTCCACATACTGCTAGTACTGTGCAGGCCGTACAAAATGGCAACATGGCTGCATTGCTTAGGGCATAGGGCCTCAGCATAACCCTAGGGCAGTGGTTCTCAACCTGGGGGTCGGGACCCCCTTGGGGGTCGAATGATGATTTGCCAGGGGTCACCAAATCCTGGCCTTTTTCTGAAGACCGCACCGCTCTCCCAGTCTTTTCTCGGCCGCCCAGCTGGGCTGTTCCTGGAGCCCGCGGGCGCCCATTTAGCCTCTTTGCAGCCGCCCGTTCAGTTCACGGCATGGCTGAGGGGCAGAGACTAGAAGTCGGCTAACGGGTGAGGAATGTGATGTGGGAGGGGCTGAAGGAGACCCTATCTCCTGATTTCAGCATAGGTGTCACTGCTGCGAGACACCACTGTAGTATGGGTTCCACGCTACGAAAATCATTTTACTGTTAGGGGTCCCCACAATTTGTGAAATGTTATCAAGGGGTCACGACACTAGAAAGGTTGAGAACCACTGCCCTAGGGGGTAGATGATAAGTCTACAAGGGGTATATCCGTTGGGCTGGACATGCCTGAGCATGCGTTGGCACTTCCCCTGTTCCTTCTTCCTTGCTTCTCTGCATCTTCCAGCTGCTGCACTGTGACAAGCAGTACAAAATGGCAAAAAAAAGGCTGCATGGTTTAGTGCACAGGGCCTCAGCAAAAACCCTAGGGCAGGGGTCTCCAAATTCTCTAAACAAAGAGCCAGTTTACTGTCCTTCAAATTTTAAGGGGGCTGGACTGTGCCCAGTGGGAGAAGAAAATGTCCTTGCGTCAGTGGAAGTAAACAATGCTCCATGATTGGTATTAGGGGGAGCAATAGTGGCCCATCGTTAATATTAATGGGAGGAGTAGTCATTGGTGACAATGGGAGGAATAGTGGCCCATCATTGATTTTACAGAGAGGAAAAGTGTCTCATCGTTGATATCAATGGGAGGAATAGTGGCCCATCATTGATGTCAATGGGAGGAATAGTGGACCATCGCTGGTGTCAATGGGAGGAATAGTGGCCCATCGTTGATTTCACAGAGAGGAAAAGTGGCTCATCGTTGATATCAATGGGAGGAATAGTGGCCCATCATTGGTGTCAATGGAAGGAATGGTGGCTCATCATTTATGTCAATGGGAGGAATAGTGGCTCATCGTTGATGTCAATGGGAGGAATAGTGGCCCATCGTTGGTGTCAATGGGAGGAATAGTGGCCCATCGTTGGTGTCAATGGGAGGAATAGTGGCCCATCGTTGATTTCACAGAGAGGAAAAGTGTCTCATCGTTGATATCAATGGGAGGAATAGTGGCCCATCATTGGTGTCAATGGGAGGAATAGTGGCCCATCGTTGATTTCACAGAGAGGAAAAGTGGCTTATCGTTGATATGAATGGGAGGAATAGTGGCCCATCGTTGATTTCACAGAGAGGAAAAGTGTCTCATCGTTGATATCAATGGGAGGAATAGTGGCCCATCATTGGTGTCAATGGGAGGAATAGTGGCCCATCGTTGATTTCACAGAGAGGAAAAGTGGCTCATCGTTGATATCAATGGGAGGAATAGTGGCCCATCGTTGGTGTCAATTGGAGGAATAGTGGCCCATCATTGGTTTCAATGGGAGCAATAGTGGCTCATCATTTATGTCAATGGAAGGAATGGTGGCTTATTATTTATGTCAATGGGAGAAATAGTGGCCCATGTTTTCCTTTCAGTGACACCACCAACCCAGAGAAATTTTTGCACATTTCCATTGCACACTTGTGGACCTATTTTAATTTTTTTACTGGTACTATTTCTTTGTATGCCACAAACATAACAATCATTCTGGTGCTTGCTACTGTTGACCCAGTCCCCTTCTTTACCATGGTGGGGGGGGTGGGGGGGGGGGGTCGAAGGGGGCACAGCTTCTCATCCTGGGCACTGGTTGACCTTGTTTCGGCACTGCTGAATACATTGATGGAGGCTTCTTTCTTTCTTTCTTTCTTTCTTTCCTGTTCTTTTCTTTTTTTTTCCTTTCTTTCTTTTCTTTTCTTTCTTTCTTTCCTTTCCTTTCTTTCTTTTCTTTCTTTCTTTCCTGTCTTTCTTTCTTTCCTTTCTTTCTTTCTTTCTTTCTTTCCTGTTCTTTTCTTTTTTCTTTCTTTCCTGTTCTTTTCTTTTTTCTTTCTTTCCTGTTCTTTTCTTTTTTTTTTCTTTCCTGTTCTTTTCTTTTTCTTTCTTTCTTTCTTTCCTGTTCTTTTTTCTTTCTTTCTTTCTTTCTTTCTTTCTTTCTTTCTTTCTTTCTTTCTTTCTTTCTTTCTTTCTTTCTTTCTTTCTTTCTTAAAGGAGCTTCCATTGATGGTTTGAAGTGTTCGGAGACCTCACAAGGTTTGCCGTGTGCAATATTGACCGACAGCGCATGAAAACCCACTAGGGTTATAATCCTGCATTGTACGCAATGATGCCATGGGACTGGCCCTAGCTCAGGGCTTGACAAATTTGCTTGGAATCTAGGAGCCAGCTAAAAATGTTAGGAGCCAGGAACGCGCCCCTTCCCGCCGAGCCCGCACGCAGAAGCGAACGCATATGAAAGCGGTGTTCAAACCACACATGTGAGGTATCGCTGCGATTGGTAGAGCGAGAGCAATAATTCTAGCCCTAGACCTCCTCTGTAACTCAAAATGTGCAACCTGTAAAAAAAATGTAAGCGTCGCCTATCGAGATTTTAAAGGGTAAAAGTTTGTCGCCATTCCACGAGCGGACGCAATTTTGAAGCGTGACATGTTGGGTATAAATTTACTTGGCGTAACATTATCTTTCACGATATAAAAAAAAAATGGGCTAACGTTACTGTTGTCTTATTTTTTTAATTAATAAAGAGTGTATTTTTTCCCAAAAAAGTGCACTTGTAAGACCGCTGCGCAAATACAGTGTGACAGAAAGTATTGCAATGACCGCCATTTTATTCTCTATGGTGTTAGAATAAAAAATATATATATAATGTTTGGGGGTTCTAATTTAGAGGGAAGGAGATGGTAGTAAAAACAGACAGGGGAAGCTCCATTAGCATTGCTGGTTGTCTTGTCATACCTACGGCCACCACAAGATAGCACCAGATCACAGAAGGAACTATAGGCCTGCAGAAGGCCGCAAAGCCGCGGCCTCAATTACCGGCTGGCGCGGCCCGACGCGATCTCGCGGCGGGAGAGGTGAGGGCGCACGGGAGAGGAGAGGTGGGGGCGAGGTGTGCCGCCCCAGGTGCCAGGTCGCTAATTCTAGTCGCAATCGCGACCTGGCGCCCGGGTTTTGTCAAACCCTGCCAGAGTTAGAAGGGGATAGAGGAGGAGAGCAATGGAGCTGGCTGGAACAGGGGTAAGGTAAGTACTGCAGCCCCTTCAGGCGGGTAGGGGGTACCGCAAGTGTTTTTTTTTCCAACACGAACGTGGCCTTAAAAAATGTACAAAACCTCATGCATTTCATCAACATCTTTAAAATACCCTCTTCATGTTATTGGGGGGAAAAAAGAAATAAAGAAAACAACAGCAACAAATAAAAGGAGAAGTATAAAATTAGCAAAAAAAGCAAAAAACGTATACAGTAAATAAGAAAAACAATTATCAAGATAAAATACGACGTACTGACATGGCGCCTGAACAGGTACTCTTGTCTGCAGCGGCGTACACTTTGAAGAAAAGTTTTCTGTGCTAACTTATAAATGAAGAGACCTCGACTTTACTTTTCTCTAACAGACCATTAAATTGATGTATATAGATTTTTTTTTTAAAAACGCTGTAAAAAAAATGCATACGAGAGACGATTTCGGTATAACTGCTCCTCTCCTCTGCAGATAGACTCTGGCTCAGCTTTTTTTCCGGCTTCCTGCAGAGCTAATTTCTCTCGAATAATTTCTACAAACTGATAGTCCTATCAGCGCCGCAGCATATTACGGCGACGTGGTATGAATTTACCCCGATGCCAGCCGCCTGCCAGACCGCCAGCCTTGTAAGATGACTTGAGTTCTCTTTATAATGTAACACGTTGGGAAATATATACGTATATATATGTGCTGAATATATATATACTGTGGGGTAGATTCACATAGAAGATACGACGGTGTATCTCCAGATCCGCCGTCATATCTCTGAGTTGCGGGGTCGTATCTATGCGCCTGATTCATAGAATCAGTTACGCATAGATTTCCCTAAGATCCGACCAGCGTAAGTGTCTTACACCGTCGTATCTTAGGCTGCATATTTACGCTGGCCGCTAGGTGTCGCTTCCGTATATTTACGCGAGGAATATGCAAATGAGCTAGATACGCCGATTCAGAAACGTACGTCCGGCCGGCGCATTTTTTTACGTCGTTTACATTAGGCTTTTTTCGGCGTATAGTTACCCCTGCTATATGAGGCGTATCCTATGTTAAGTATGGCCGTCGTTCCCGCGTCGAGTTTTGAAAATTTTACGTCGTTTGCGTAAGTCGTTCGCGAATAGGGCTGGACGTAATTTACGTTCACGTCGAAAGCAATGACGATTTGCGGCGGAATTTCGAGCATGCGCCGTTCGTAAAAAACGTCAAATACGCGGGGTCACAGTTAATATACATAAAACACGCCCACATCATCCACATTTGAATTAGGCGGGCTTACACCGACACAGATACGTTACGCCGCCGTAACTAAAGGTGCAAGTTGTTTCTGAATACAGAACTTGCGCCCTAAATTACGGCGGCGTAACGTATCTGAGATATGTTACGCCGGGGCGGATAGATAGACCATTCTATCTGAATCTAGCCCTGTATATATATATATATATATATATATATATATATATATATGGCTTTTTTTCAGCGGGAACACGGGGGGGGGGGGGGGGGAATGCAGTTCCGGCACTTCCAGCACATAATGTATGCAAGGACAAGGGGTGGTGGGGTGTGCTGGAGGGTCTGTTGATGCTGGGGAATCTATTGTCTCTGGCAAAGTTCTATTGTTGCGGGGGGGGGAGTCTAATGTTTCTGGGCGTTCAGTTGCTGGGAGGGATCTACTGTTGATGCTGGTTGCTTGCAGATTTCAGTTTAGTTGTTGCTGAGGGGGAGGATCTATTGGTGCTGGGGGTATATTGTTGCAGGGATCTATTGCTGCTGGGGGATCTATTGTTGCTGCAGAAAATCTAATGTTGCTGGAGGTAATCTATTATTGCTGAAGGTAATCTATTGTTGTTGAGGGAAACAAATTTTGCTGGGGGGGGGGGGGGAACTATTGTTGCTTGAGGTGATCTGTTGTTTCTAAGGGAAATGATTGTTGCTGGGGGGGAGCTATTGTTGCTGAGGGAGATCTATTGTTGCTGGGGGGATCTATTGTTGCTGGGGAGAAACTATTTTTGCTGAGGGGGATATATTGTTGCTGGCTGCAGGGGATCTATTTTACTGTCTTTCTTGTCATTAAAGTGCTGTTACCCTAAAAAGAAAAATCGATCTGGTCCCTTTAAAGAAGGTGTGTCCAAAGTCCGGCCCGGGGGCCAATTGTGGCCTGCTTATGGTTTAATGCGGCCCCATTTGGATATATATCTCTTTTGTAGCCCCAAACGAATCCCTGAGCGCCTCACATTCAGAGGCTGGATTTATGGCATTGGTGAGGCTGCATTCGTGGCAATGGTGAGGCTGCATTCATGACACTGGTGAGGCTGCATTCATGGCAATGGTGAGGCTGCATTCAGAGGCTACATTCATGTCAATGGTGAGGCTGCATTCATGGCAATGTTGAGGCTGCATTCATATCAATGGTGAGGCTGCATTCATGGCAATGTTGAGGCTGCATTCAGAGGCTGCATTCATGGCAATGGTGAGGCTGCATTCAAAGGCTACATTCATGTTAATGGTGAGGCTGCATTCATGGCAATGGTGAGGCTGCATTCAGAGGCTGCATTCATGGCAATGGTGAGGCTGCATTCAGAGGCTGCATTCATGGCAATGGTGAGGTTGCAGATGGTCACTGATTAGGCTGCATTGTTGGACACTTACCCTAATTTCACAGTTCTTTACTTAAAATATTATTTTTTTCCTGAAACTTCCCTCTTAAAGTGAAGGTACGCGTTATACGACTGTGTGTGCTATACACCGATAAATATGGTATATCCAAATAATACGCCTGAGCTCAACCTTAGGCCTCGTACACACCAGAGACGGACCATTTCCAGCGGATAAATCCTCTGGCGGATTTGGATCTGATGGCTGTACACACCATCAGATCGAAATCCGCGCGGAATACATCCGCGGTGACGTGTCGCGCCGTCGCCGCGACGTGCGCGACGCTGGAAGGTAACTACTTCCACGCATGCGTCGAATCATTACGACACATGCGAGGGATGGGAGCAGATGGACTGATCCGGTGAGTCTGTACAGACGACCAGGTCAGTCCGCTGGACACGATTCAAGCGGATATATTTCTTAGCATGCTAAGAAATTTCTATCCGCTTGAAATCGATCGGCTGGACGAATCTCCGCGGATAAATATCCGCTAGGCCGTACAGACGACCGGATTTGTCTGCTGGAACTGATCCGCGGATCAATCCCAGCGGATAGATTTGGTCGTCTGTACGAGGCCTTAATGTTTGTATATACAGATATTCAATGCATCAATGTATAATATTTTAAAATGATGCTATTTGCATTATATAGTGTGATCCCGTCTGGATATTAGCCCCTGACGAAGGGACGCGGTCCCGAAACGCGTTGGGCCCTGTTGGATCCTCATGGGAAAGTTATGCACCTACGCACAATTGATGTGGTTTTATTCATTTTTGTATATGTGTTAAAATATGAATAAATTATTGATACTACTTTTTGTATTTTGAGTTGTTACCCGTAAAGCCCTCGGGAACACTAAGCAGGCGGAACACTCGGTTTCCCAGCAAACACTGTGTTCAGTGTTCCGCCTATCACGATCGCCCTCTTGTTCGTGAGAGACGAGAGGATGAGAGGGGGGATCGTGATAGGCGGAACACTGAACACAGTGGGCCAGATTCAGATACAAGATACGACGGCGTATCTCCTGATACGCCGTCGTATCTCTGAGTGCGGGAGGTCGTATCTATGCGCCTGATTCAGAGAATCAGTTACGCATAGATTCCCCTAAGATCTGACAGGTGTAAGTGTCTTACACCGTTGTATCTTAGGCTGCATTTTCAGGCTGGCCGCTAGGTGGCGCTTCCGTATGTTTACGCAAGGAATATGCTAGTTAGGTAGATACGGCGATTCAGAAACGTACGTCCCGCCGGTGCATTTTTTTACGTCGTTTACGTTCTGCTTTTTTCGGCATATAGTTACCCCTGCTATATGAGGCGTAGCTAATGTTAAGTATGGCCGTCGTTCCTGCGCCGAGTTTTGAAATTTTTACGTCGTTTGCGTAAGTCGTTCGCGAATACGGCTTTACGTCATTTACGTTCACGTCGAATCCAATACGTCCTTGCTGCGTAATTTGGAGCAATGCACACTGGGATATTTTATGGACGGCGCATGCGCCGTTCAAAAAATATGTCAAAAACGCGGGGTCAAGTACAATTTCAATAAAACACGCCTCCAACATCCCCATTTGAATTAGGCGGCCTTACGCCGCAACACATACATTACGCTACCGTAACTATGGGCGCAAGTTCTTTCTGAATTACAGAACTTGCACCCAAAGTTACAGCCGCACATAAAGATACTCCAATGTATCTGAATCCGGCCCAGTGTTTGCTGAAAAACCGAGTGTTCCACCTATCGCGGAACAGCACAAGGAGGAGCGCGATTTTTTAAAACTGCATGTCCGCCGCCTATGTCACAGACTCGGGTACACAGATCGCATTCTGCAATGGGCAACATGAGGTCAGGCGGCAATGGACTGGTAGGTACTGACTCGAGTATAAGCCGAGGGGGTCATTTTCAGCCCAAAAAAAGGGCTGAAAAACTTGGTTGTTTGGCCGCCATGGGAGAGACCTGTCAAAGTGGGCCAGTCTGGATAAAGTCCAGGGCCAAATTTTTGTCCCAGTCCAGCCCTGGACCCTGGTAAGTGCCTTGCTGCCCAGCCACTCAACAGCACCCCCTTCATATGACGCCCATGGCACTTGCTATGGCTGCCATACCCTAGATACGCCACTGGTTGTTACCGACATGTGGTGAACATTTCATGTCAATAGCACCTTTATGCCGCGTACACATGGTCAGACTTTAGACCGGGCAAAAACTCAGTCGGAATTTCCGACGGAAAAATAGGGAACCCGCTCTCTATCTAAAGTCCGTCTGAAATTCCGACGGAAAAAGTCCGATGAGGCATACACACGGTCGGAATATCCGATGGAAAGTTGACTGACTTTTTCCATCGCAAATTCCGACCGTGTGTACGCGGCATTAGCATATTGTATATATTAGTATATTTACCTAGAAAAATGGTGACGTGTTCAGTACTTTTTATACCCGCTGTAGGTAGCACAACTGCCACTGTAGGAAATTGCTAAGACTACCGTATTTATCGCGGTATAACGCGCTCCCGCGTATACCGCGCACCCCTAAAGTTGGCCTGAATCCTGTGGAAAAAAAGTTTTTTTTGTACTTAGTTTTGGTGTCTTGCGCGGCGTCCATCGGCGGGCTCGTCGGGTCCGGCGTCCGTCTGCGGCTTCGGGTGTCCTCTTCGTCGTGTCCGGCGTCCTTCTGCGGCTTCGGGTGTCCTTTTCGTCGGGTCCGGCGTCCGTCTGCAGCTTCGGGTGTCCTCTTCATCGGGTCCGGCGTCCTCGCGTCCTCCCCGCTCGTTTCCCGCGCCGAGTTTGAATACTGCGCCGACATATACAGAGCGCAGTACACTCGTGTATTGTCGGGCAGGCTCGGCAACTCTCGCGCTGACGTCCTGTACGTCTAGGACGTGAGCGCGGAAGGAGCCGAGACTGCCCGACAATACACGAGTGTACTGCGCTCTGTATATGTCGGCGCAGTATTCAAACTCGGCGCGGGTATCGGCGTATACCGCGCACCCACGATATTTTCAGGGCAAAAAAGTGCGCGGTATACGCCGATAAATACGGTATATAAATGGAAGCCATTGGTCCAATTCCCATCTGACCGCATAACCATTTCTGTGACTTCAGTTGGGCTGTAATCTGTCATCATGTTATATTACATAAATGTTCTTGGCCAGTAGCGATGCCAGGTTGTACATAGATCACGGCAAGCTACAAAATAAATACTTAGCTCCTGACATCTGGGGCATCGGCTGTATAAGATGATCTGGAATCATTTACATCATATTGATATGGCAACAGATGGCCTCTTCTGTTTTCTCACTTCACAGAGGGCCATGGAAAGGAAGGCGGCTGCGTCTTCTCCGGGATTTATTTTTTACCTCAATGTTACCCAACTAAATATATTGAGTCGTTTGGTATTTTTAGAAAGCCATTCAGTTAAAGCTATGCTGACGTACATTCACTATGATTAACAAGACACTATAGTCTAGCACTTCTTTCCGCATCCCCCCCCCCCCCCCACCACCACCACCGATTTCATAAGTAGGTCACGTTCTGAAATTCCTTTAGCTAGCAAAGTTCTAAGGTCCGGCGTTCTGCGATGGAAAGGTTGCCGGCTCCAAGACATATCAGGTCACCAAATTCCGGTGTTTGTAGAAACAGAGGGGCAGATTCACGTACAGCCGCGCAAAATTGTGCGGGCGTAACGTATCTGATTTACGTTACGCCTCCGCAACTTACACGGGCAAGTGCTGTATTCTCAAAGCACTTGCTCCGTAAGTTGCGGCGGCGTAGCGTAAATCACCCG
This sequence comes from Rana temporaria, assembly GCF_905171775.1. Classification (NCBI taxonomy): domain Eukaryota; kingdom Metazoa; phylum Chordata; class Amphibia; order Anura; family Ranidae; genus Rana; species Rana temporaria. The sequence goes on from NC_053500.1 coordinate 128,955,485, forward strand.
GCGGAATTCAAATTCGGCGGGTAGGGGGCGTGTACCATTTAAATCAAGCGCGTCCCCGCGCCGAACGAACTGCGCATGCGCCGTCCGTAAAATATCCCAGTGTGCATTGCTCCAAATGACGTCGCAAGGACGTCATTGGTTTCGACGTGAACGTAAATGACGTCCCCATTCACGGACGACTTACGCAAACGACGTAACTTTTTAAAATTTCGACGCGGGAACGACGGCCATACTTAACATTGTCGCGCCGCACTTATGCCACCATATAGCAGGGGCAACATTACGCCGGGAAAAGCCTAACGTAAACGTCGTAACTTTACTGCGTCGGCCGCGCGTACGTTCGGGAATTCGCGTATCTAGCTAATTTGCATACTCGACGCGGAATTCGACGGAAGCGCCACCTAGCGGGCAAAAAAAAAATTGCAGTTTAGATCCGACGGCGTAAGAGACTTACGCCTGTCGGATCTAATGGATATCTATGCGTAACTGATTCTAAGAATCAGTCGCATAGATACGACTGGTCAGATTAGACTTACGACGGCGTACATGGCGCTGCGCCGTCATAAGTCCTTTGAGAATCTGGGCCAGAATATATAATTATTCAAATATTATTATTTTTTTACATTTTAATAGCATTTTTTTAATGAAAATATCTATCAGAAAATGTGATTTTTAAGGTGCCGACCATTAGCATACCAAAGATTTATTCATAAAATCACATTTTTTTTACGACTTGCGCAAATGACGTAATCGACGGAAAACACGACGCTGGCCCGACGTCCATACTTAACATAGGATACCCCTCATATAGCAGGGGTAACTTTATGCCGGAAAAAGCCTAACGCAAACGACGTAAAAAAATGCGCCGGGCGGACGTACGTTTCTGAATCGGCGTATCTACCTAATTTGCATATCCCTCACGTAAATCTACGGAAGCGCCACCTAGCGGCCAGCGTAAATATGCAGCCTAAGATACGACGATGTAAGAGACTTACGCCGGTCGGATCTTAGGGAAATCTATGCGTAACTGATTCTATGAATCAGTCGCATAGTTACGACCCCGCAACTCAGAGTTATGACGGCATATCCGGAGATACGCCGTCGTAACTCCTATCTGAATCCGGCAAACGTTTCCTTTAAAGCCCCAAATTTTGCAATTACATTCTGACACTTTCTAGGTCTTCCAAATGAATTTTGAGGAAAGCAGACCCGCGCTTCGCCGGGACAAAGAGAAGCGGAGCGTTCTTGCCGGGAGTCAATATTTTGATAATATTTGACTGCTGGTTAGTTATCCACAAAGGAAGAAACTACAAGATAAAATACCCAAACGTGCCGTGCTGAAAATAAAGACAATTCCAGCGAGCCGCGCACCTATGCGAGTCGCCTAGCAACCAGACAAAACAGCGGAAGTTATTGCCATTCAAGAAAGTCTAGGTCAATGAGCAGAACAAAGACATCTACTCGAATGAAACAAAATGTTCTCACCAAGGAACAGAGGCTGTTAGAGGGAAGTAAAACATACAGGTGAACTCATGGTACCTTGAAAAATGTAGGGATAAACGAAAGTGAGGATTTTCATTTTCCAAAATATCACCTAAAATCAAGAGATTTTGACTACATTTCACACTCTTGGTAAATTGCATTGGAGTCAATAGAGAAGGCAAAATTAAAGCCAAATACTAATATAGTGCTCACCGCTCACCCCCGTAGGGCCTGCTGATTTGCCGCAGGCTCCTTTTCCAAGTAAAAGTAGTGACAGCCAGGCACACAGCAACAGTCTCTCTTTCTGGCCCAGTAAACAGTCTAGGGGTGTCTTTTTGATGCTTTATTGCTAAAGGACTAGATTTTTTAAATGAAATCCGGGGACATATTTAATTTTTTTACTAGTAATGGTGGCAATCAGCGACTCTCTGCCCGCCCGCCTCACAGCCTGTCAAGTCTTAGACCCCTTTCACACTGACACGTTTTTCAGGCGGTTCAGCGCTAAAAATAGCGCTGCTATACCGCCTGAAAAAATCGTGCCCTGCAGGCTTCAATGTGAAAGCCCAAAGGCTTTCACATTGATGCGGTGCGCTAGCAGGACCGCTCCAAAAGTCCTGCTAGCCGCATCTTTGGAGCGGTATAGGAGCGGGGTGTTTACCGCTCCTTCCCATTGAAATCAATGGGAAACCGCGGTAATACTGCCCTACAGAGGCGCATTGCGGGCGGTATTAACCCTTTTTCGGCCGCTAGCGGGGGTTGCCATGCCATCAAACGCAGCCACTGTGCCATTAATTCGCACCACGTCGCCATGCCATCAAACGCAGCCACTGTGCCATCAATTGTCACCACTGTGCCATGCCATCAATTGTCGCCACTGTGCCAATTGATGCCACTGTGCCCTTTAATTGTCGCCACTGTGCCCATTGTCGCCACTGTGCCCATTGATGTCACTATGCCCTTTTATTGTCGCCACTGTGCCTATTGTCACCACTGTGCCCTTTAATCGTCACCACTTTACCCATTTTCGCCACTGTGCCCATTGATGTCACTGTGCCCTTTAATTGTCGCCACTGTGCCCATTGATGCCACTGTGCCCTTTAATTGTCGCCACTGTGCCCATTGATGCCACTGTGCCCTTTAATTGTCGTCACTGTGCCCATTGTCGCCATTGATGCCACTGTGCCCTTTAATTGTCGCCACTGTGCCCATTGTCGCCAGAACGGGTGATCCTGATTGGCTGAGACGCCTGTCAGTCTTATCCAAAGAACACACCGCTGGTACGTCCCGAGGATAAGCATCAGGAAGCCGACTACAGCCTGAGGGCTGTACTCGGAAAGCCTATCAGAGCCGGCACTTCCACACAGCCAACCAGCTGCCGTTTTTCAGGTGGCCGGCGCTCACCATCCGGCCATCTGAATAGTCGCCGACAGCGGCAAAAATACATAGATTCATGCAATGCATGAATCTATGTATTTCAGTGGCAGTGCGAGAGCCAGAGAGGGCAGCGCTCCGGCGCCCCCTATGGACGAACCGCCACTGCCCAGTGGTCCCACAACAGCTAGCAGATTGTCAAGCTAACCAATGCATGATGATGCTGCCAATATCGGGATGGGCATTTAGGCATCGATAACCTCTTGTCATGAAAGGGTTAATAGGACAGTGAAACGCACCATAACAATAAGCAGAGTTTATCGCACCCCAGTGTGCCACAGCAGTATCGATAAAGGATGAATTTCCGATTGGTAGTCGTGGTTATTGCCATTCGCAGATGCGGATTGCCTGAAAATTGCCATAATTGAGTACATTAGATAAATGCTTCTCCTACGGCTTTGTATTGTTTTTGTTCCCGAAGAAGCAGGGAAAAATGATTTATTGCATCTGCATTCGAGCGGGTCTTTTAATTATTGAAAGACTTAAAGTACAGCGTGCTCCCTGATTTATGAGCTTTCTTTAAAGGGTTTTTAAGAGCATTTCACTTTAGCAAATTTGTACAGTAATTTACCGTTTCCCAGTTGAAAAGCCGGGTTACGCCAGGACGTTATGCAGGCTGAAATTTGTAGTTGATGTCATTTTAGGAAAATTCTACAGAAAGAGAGATAAAGGCAGGATAAGATTGGATAAAGGGAAACCTTTGTTTTCAGAGAGTGCACTTTTGAGTTATTATAACATTTAGACCAAAAGTAATTTTGACATTTTCAGTAGTTCGATTTTCCCAATTTTAATCAAGCTATGTCATATATAGATATGTAATTGTTCTTTCTGCTGGCCATCTGTTTTTCATGGACAGGCTCGGCTTCCTACTAGTATTACATTTTGACTTGCTTTACCGCTCATCTCAGTGTAAGTCTATGGGGTAGACATGGCTTTGCTTCACACAACTGACTATTATAAGGCCAATACAGTTTTCCTTAACCACTTAAGGACCGGACCAATATGCTGCTAAATGACCCAAGGGGTTTTTACAATTCGGCACTGTGTCGCTTTAACAGACAATTGCGCGGTCGTGCGACGTGGCTCCCAAAATTGGCGTCCTTTTTTTCCAACAAATAGAGCTTTCTTTTGGTGGTATTTGATCACCTCTGCGGTTTTTATTTTTTGCGCTATAAACAAAAATAGAGCGACAATTTTGAAAAAAATGCAATATTTTTTACTTTTTGCTATAATAAATATCCCCCAAAAATATATAAAAAAACTTATTTTTTCCTCAGTTTAGGCCGATACGTATTCTTCTACCTATTTTTGGTAAAAAAAAATCGCAATAAGCGTTTATCGGTTGGTTTGCGCAAAATTTATAGCATTTACAAAATAGGGGATAGTTTTATTGCATTTTTATAAAAAAATGTTTTACTACTTATGGCGGCGATCAGCGATTTTTTTTCGTGACTGCGACATTATGGCGGACACTTCGGACAATTTTGACACATTTTTGGGACCATTGTCATTTTCACAGCAAAAAATGCATTTAAATTGCATTGTTTATTGTGAAAATGACAGTTGCAGTTTGGGAGTTAACCACAGGGGGCGCTGAAGGAGTTTTGTTTCACCTAGTGTGTGTTTACAACTGTAGGGGGGTGTGGCTGTAGGTCTGACGTCATCGATTTTGTCTCCCTATAAAAGGGATGACACGATCGATGCGCCGCCATAGTGAAGCACGGGGAAGCCGTGTTTACACACGGCTCTCCCCGCACTCCAGCGGCGATCGGGTCCGCGGGACCCGCGGTCCCGGAGCTTCGGACCGGGTCGTGGGGGCGCGCGCCCGAGACCTACGGCTGGGTACTAGTACAGGACGTATCTGTATGTACATGTGCCCAGCCGTGCCATTCTGCCGAAGTATATGTGCAGGAGGCGGTCCTTAAGTGGTTAAAGTCCAACTCCAGGTGTCAAGAGAAAAAGTAAAAACAAATTGTCACACACCAACAATGCCCAAGTATCAAACTGATGAAAGCAACTTCAGCCCAGCTCCATCCAGGCCATGTCCTCAACATGTTTCGCCTCACCCACTGGACTTTGTCATGGAGGTCTATGGAGGTGTCAAGAGGAAAAGAAAAAACAAATTGTCACACACCAACAATGCCCAAGTATCAAACTAATGAAAGCAACTTCAGCCCAGCTCCATCCAGGCCATGTCCTCAACATGTTTCGCCTCACCCACTGGACTTTGTCATGGAGGTCTATGGAGGTGTCAAGAGGAAAAGAAAAAACAAATTGTCACACACCAACAATGCCCAAGTATCAAACTAATGAAAGCAACTTCAGCCCAGCTCCATCCAGGCCACATACCCAACACGTTTTGCCCCACCCACTGGGCTTAGTCATGGAGGTCCATGGACCTCCATGACTAAGCCCTGTGGGCAAGGTGAAACATGTTGTGTGGGGCCTGGATGGAGCATTGCTAAAGCTGCTTTCTTTAGTTTGATACTCAGGCATTTTTCTTTTCCTTTGAGTGTGTGCGCCGAGGCGGGATGGGCTCTCATCATGTCAGCACCTTTTTGTGTAAGTCACTGGAGATAGGGATGGGGACCTGGAGTGGCACTCAACGTTTTCTTAGTCCAGGTTTTAAGAAAAGCAAAAATAAATACAATCCCCAACAATGGTTAGAAAAAAAATCCATCACCACTCCTTCTCCTGATTGAAAAAGGTGAGCCAGCGTCATTCAGCTTAGTTTCTATGAGTCCAAGGCATTAAATAATCATCCCTAGGGGGTTCATCATTAGGCTATCCTTGGCTTAGGCAGATACTGTAGAAATTTGCACTATGCAAAGACATGTTATTGCAGGCAGGGCACCATATTCTACAACATTCAGAACTGCCTACCGACAGTGGGATAAGTAGAGGAAGAAGATCTGTGATATTAGGAGGCCGGGCTGATGGAAAGAAAGGTATGTACAGGACAATAGTTAAAAAAAATTGGGTAAAAGGAAACAAGAAGGGGTTTAACCTGAGCAATTAGGGAAACATTGTTATTAGTCAATGCATGGCATTGGACGTAAAAAATTCGAACCTCGCGGCGGGAACGGCGGCCATACTTTAACATTGTTATTCCACCTCATAGGTGGAATAACTTTAGGCCGCCTAAGGCCTTACGGAAACGACGTAATTCGACTGCGGCGCGTACTTTCGTGAATCGGTGTACAAGCTCATTTACATAATATACGCCGGCCGCAATGGAAGCGCCACCTAGCGGCCATCCGAAAAATTGCAATCTAAGATAGGACGGCGCAAGCCGGCCTATCTTAGATATGTTTAAGCATATCTCTGTTTGAGCATACACTTAAACATAAGTCGGTGTAGATTCGGAGTTAGGTCAGCTTATCTACTGATAAGCCGGCCTAACTCTTACTGAATCTACCTATAAATTTTGAATTTTACACTTCCTAGGCCTATAGCGCCCACCCTAACCTTGTTCAGACATAAGCCCCACCTCCCACCCATGGCAGGCACTACCATAGGCAGCCTGGTTTCACTTTTCAGCTGGTGTGTGAAGCTTTAATGTAAACAGAAATGTCAGGTGTCTACAGTAGGTAGAATACAAAATACATAATCATTTGGAGGGTTATGGACTATACTGCCACAGTTTGCCAAAGAAGTAAAAATAAAATAAAAAACTGATAAAATATAACATGAAGTTCTGTCACACAGCGATGGGAAAAGCGGTTGGATATCGTTCTGATCCCGCTACACAGCTGAACACGCTCGCTTCTTGCCTATTTCTCTCCTGCGGGAATTGTGTAGCAACTGAAAGATATTTTTAGCCTGTTAGATACTTCACAGGTAGTTACTATTAATTTAGAAACAGCGGCACACTGAGTAGTTCCGGCCATTACAGGATTTTTCTTTTCCATTTTTTTAAACTCTGTATTCTCAGAATGTAAAGCTGACTTGTTCTACTACAGGCTAGATCAGTGGCGGCTGGTGCTCAAAATTTTAGGGGGGGGGGGGCGCAAACGGAAAAAAAATTGCAGCCTCACTGTGCCCATCAAATGCAGCCACTGTGCCCATCAAATGCAGCCACTGTGCCATCAATTGTCACCACTGTGCCATGCCATCAAATGCAGCCACTGTGCCATCAATTGTCGCCACTGTGCCATGCCATCAAACGCAGCCACTGTGCCATCAATTGTCACCACTGTGCCATGCCATCAAACGCAGCCACTGTGCCATCAATTGTCACCACTGTGCCATGCCATCAAATGCAGTCACTGTGCCATGCCATCAAACGCAGCCACTGTGCCATCAGTTGTCACCACTGTGCCATGCCATCAAACGCAGCCACTGTGCCATCAATTGTCACCACTGTGCCATGCCATCAAACGCAGTCACTGTGCCATCAATTGTCGCCACTGTGCCCTTTAATTGTCACCACTGTGCCCTTTAATTGTCGCCACTGTGCCCTTTAATTGTCGCCACTGTGCCCATTGTTGCCACTGTGCCCATTGTCGCCACTTTGCCCATTGATGCCACTGTGCCCTTTAATTGTCGCCACTGTGCCCATTGTTGCCACTGTGCCATTGATGCCACTGTGCCCTTTAATTGTCGCCACTCTGCCTATTGTGACCACTGTGCCTGTGCCTATTGTCGCCGCTGTGCCCTGTAAAATCGCCCTCCCCCCCCCCGCCCGGCACTTACAAACGATGTAAAAAATCTTGCCGGGCGCACGTACGTTTGTGAATCGGCGTATCTAGGTAATTTGCATATTCTACACCGAAAACGACGGAAGCGCCACCTAGCGGCCAGCGTAAGTATGCGGTAAGAGACTTACGCCAGTCGGATCTTAGCCTAATTCCGGCGTATCTTGCTTTCTGAATACAGAAAGAAGATACGCCGGCGTAGATTTGAATTTACGCGGCGTATCTATAGGTACGCCGGCGTAAATCAATGCTGAATCTAGCCCTCTATTTGTGGGAAAAAAAGGACGTAAACTTTGTTTGGAAGCCACGTCGTACGGCCGCGCAATTGTCAGTTAAAGCGACGCAGTGCCGAATCGCAAAAAAGTGGCCCGGTCTTTAACCACCAAAATGGTCCGGGCCTAAGCGGTTAAAGACGGCCCTGCGCTGGAGAACATGTCGACAGAAAGCAGCTGCATAAAAGAAGGCTGCAGGAGATCAGCAGCGCTGAGATGCGATGGTTCCTATTGGTGCTTTTCTTCTAGGATACTGTAGCGCTATCATACTATCACATGATTCTGTAGCTATACGAAGGCACAGCAGGCTGAAGTATAGTGTAATTATTTGTAGGAAGAGTAATGAAAACGGCCATTGCATTGAACTTTTCACCTCTCCCATTTCTTTACGTGAACGGCCTCTGGGTGGGAGGGCTAGACTCCGCGTCTTACATGAATATGCAAATCCATTTAGCTGACACAGGGCTATGCGACTGAATGAGAAAAATCACCAGGCTTTCTGCAGCCCAGCGGGAAGGAGAATGGAAAATATTGGTAGAACATTTTCACCAGGGTTAGTTAAAGGGGTTTTAAAGTTCATGAAAAGCAGGATTAAAGAAAACGTAATTCCAATCTCTAAAATCTCACCAGGGCCATCTTAATAGCATCATGGGCCCCGGGGCAAAGTAACGCTCTGGGGCCCCTACAATGATGACAGTGCAGGTAAACAGACATCAAGTAGGTAGGAGGCAGACTGCCTCCCCTGTGCATCTATCAGTGCCACCAATTTCGGGGCAGCGTGGGCTCAAGACAAGCTGCTTTGGGGAAAGCTCGCTCGGCCTCCTGGCTCTTTTTTTAACATCCTCCAATCCACGGGGGTGTTAACCACTTCCCGACCGCCGCATGTATATGTACGTCCACAGAATGGCACGTACAGGCAAATGGCAAAATACGTCCTTGCCTTCTAGCGGGTGGGGGGTCCGATCGGGACCCCCCCCCCCCCGCTGCGTGCGGCGGTCGGATTCCCGCGGGGAGCGATCCGGGACGACGGCGCGGCTATTCGTTTATAGCCGCTCCGTCGCGATTGGTCCCCGGAGCTGAAGAACGGGGAGAGCCGTATGTAAACACGGCTTCCCCGTGCTTCACTATGGCGGCTGCATCGATCGAGTGATCTCTTATATAGGGAGACTCGATCGATGATGTCATTCCTACAGCCACACCCTCCTACAGTTGTAAACACACACTAGGTGAACCCTAACTCCTACAGCGCCCCCTGTGGTTAACTCCCAAACTGCAACTGTCATTTTCACAATAAACAATGCAATTTAAATGCATTTTTTGCTGTGAAAATGACAGTGGTCCCAAAAATGTGTCAAAATTGTCCGAAGTGTCCGCCATAATGTCGCAGTCACGAAAAAAATCGCTGATCGCCGCCATTAGTAGTAAAAAAAAAAAATTAATAAAAATGCAATAAAACTATCCCCTATTTTGTAAAAGCTATACATTTTGCGCAAACCAATCAATAAACGCCTATTGCGATTTTTTTTACCAAAAATAGGTAGAAGAATACGTATCGGCCTAAACTGAGGAAAAAACATTTTTTTATATATGTTTTTGGGGGATATTTATTATAGCAAAAAGTAAAAAATATTTATTTTCTTTTCAAAATTGTCGCTCTATTTTTGTTTATAGCGCAAAAAATAAAAACCACAGAGGTGATCAAATACCACCAAAACAAAGCTCTATTTGTTGGGGAAAAAGGACTCCAATTTTGTTTGGGAGCCAAGTCGCACGACCGCGCAATTGTCTGTTAAAGCGACGCAGTGCCGAATCGCAAAACCTGGCCTGGGCATTTAGCTGCCTAAAGGTCCGGGGCTTAAGTGGTTAAAGAATGAGCCTGGATGCCGGGCGAGGTTCGGAGATTTCCGTCGGCAAATTTGCGCCTGCGCAGTCATTGAAGGAACTTCCCCGTTCGGGGAACATTAAGGACAAGTCACCGGCCCTGTGTAATGCCCCATACAGACGGTCATTTTTTGTGATGAAAAAAAAATGACGTTTGAAGTGATGAAAAAAAACGACATTTTTGAAACTTCATTTTCAAAAACGATGTAGCATACACACCATCATTTTGAAAAATGATGAACAAAGTGACGGCACTCTAAAGGGGAAGTTCTATTCGCCTTGAGGCTGCTTTTAGCTGATTCCTTGTTAGTAAAAGATGATTCGTGCTTTTTTGTCTGTTACAGCGTGATGAATGTGCTTACTCCATTATGAATGGTAGTTTTACCTCCCGTCTCAAAACTTGCTTCTGGGCATGTGCGGGTTTAAAAACGTCGTTTTGCCCACACACTATCATTTTCATTGACACACAAAATGACATTTTGAAAAACGACACAAAAAATTCGAGCATGTTCGAATTTTTTTTTTGTCATTTTTCAGAAGACATAAAATGACATTTTGCCCACACACGATCATTTTAATTGACATTTTTAAAAATGTCATTTTATTTCATCACAAAAAATGACCGTCTGTACGCGGCATAAGGTTCAGGTGTGTAATGTGCAGAGTGCGGGGTTCAGGAATGAGTAATGCGGGGTTGGGTTTGTAATAAACAGAATGTGGGGGTCAGGAATGAGCAATGCAATAAGTGTAGGGGTCAGGTGTGTACCTGCCTCCGCCAGAACCGCCCTCACCGGCACACCGTAGGAGGCACTCGGATGATCTCGGCCAGCTTCAGACAATAACCGCGCATGTGCAATTCCGAGCCGAGCGTCACCGCCATATTTTTTACTGACAACCTTTTCCAGTCACTGGCATTTACTGACTGGAGAAAAGTGACAGGTTTTTACTGACTGCCAGTAAAAATACTGCCGGTCGCAAAATTGCTTGCAAGTTAAAGCATAAGAAACAATACATTAATGAAACAAGCAACCGTCGCTTAACTTGCAATTTTAGAGGAGATTGTACTGATCGGGTTTATGTCATAAAAATGTGATTTGTAAAGCTGATATTTTGTGTGAAGTGTGAATTTCAATGACAGGTCCTCTTTGGTGGTGGGATTTTGGGAAAGTTGAAGGTGTGACCCAAGGACTTCTTTCTGTTTTCTCTGCAGAGGTGGTTGAAGACATATGGCTATTTACTCCCCTACGACATCCGGATTTCAGCTTTACATTCAGGAACAGCTATGCAGTCCGCAATTGCAGCAATGCAACAGTTTTACCGGATCCCGGTGACGGGTGTGCTGGACCAAACCACAATTGAGTAAGTACTACTCTAGCAAGAGTTTGTGTAGATGCATATTCCACATAGATATGTTCAGGCATCAACCACAGGGCCGCCATCAGGGGGTACAGGCAGTACACCTGTAAGGGGCCCGGATGGCAATCCCCTTTAGGGGCCCGGAGGTTCCCAGGGGCCCGGAGGCCCACAGGGCCCCAGATGGCAACCCCCCTTTTTTTTATTTTATTTTTATATATTTTTATTTTTCTAATTTCTTATATATATATAATATTATTATTATTATTATTATTATTATTATTATTAAAGGGCCCAGAGGTCCCCAGGGCCCGGATGGCAACCCCCCCTTTTTCTTATAAAATGTTTTTTTTTTTTTTATATATATATATATATATATATTTTTTTTTTTTTTTTTTTTTTTATTATTATTATTATTATTAAAGGGCTCAGAGGTCCCCATGTGGCAAACCCCCCAGATGGCAACCCTCCTTTTTTTGTAATTTTTTTTTATAAAAAAATAATAATAATTTGTGTGTGTGTATGTATATGTCTATATATATATATATATATATATATATATAGGCGGCAGCTCCCCCCCCCCCCGCTTCTCCATTTTTCTCTGCTCCAGGAGGGCCCATACCTGAAGCTGTGTAAGGGGCCCCATAATTCCTCATGGCGGCCCTGATCAAGCATCAATGGTTCAACACAGGTCCAGATTAACTTTATTTTTGGTGCATTCATGTAGGAATAGGGGAAGCAGACGTGCAAAGCTTTTGACAGGCAGAGGTTTTCGACACCAGGGACCCGCATTAGCGATGCCACTGGTAGTCAGATCAGGACTGTGTAGGGTTTGTTTACCTGTCCCAGCCTACATTCTTTGCTGGGAGGAGATGGGGGTAGGTAAACAAACCCTGCACAGTCCCAGGGCTGGACTGGGACAAAAATTTGGCCCTGGACTTCATCCAGACTGGCCCACTTTGACAGGTCTCTCCCATGGCGGCCGGACATCTCCTGCACCTCCGGCCACCCAAGCCCCCTCTCCCCCTTCACTAGCCGTTCTACTTTATTAGAGTAGAACGGCTGGTACTGGTACTCTTATAGGCAGTGCCAGTGGGGAAGCTAGACATTATTTCACCCGGGGCAAAGAATCAGTTCGGTGCCCCCCCCTTATGGGACAAGATTAGGCAGAAGTGAGAAACTCCCAGGCCATAGCTGTTGAGTCAGCTGTCTGTCCCCTCCCCCGTGCTCCTCTGTTGTCCTCCCTGCTCCTCTGGTCCTCCCCCTGCTTCTCTGTTCCCCCCAGGTAAGCGCTGCGGGAAGGGAGAGACAGAGGAGCGGAGGGAGCGGCAGTCCGCTGTCACTGAAGCCGGCCCACTGAGCCATCGGCCCACCGGGAAACTCCCTGTAGTCCCAATGGCCAGTCCATCCCTGCTGATGGTAGATCAGCATTGCTTGGTCATGTCAGATAATAACTGTAAAGTGCTTTTTTTCTGCTCTGCAGATCAATGATAACCATGATGTATTCTCTTTCTTCTGTAATGGTCATGCAGGTGGATGAAGAAGCCTCGCTGTGGGGTTCCTGACCATCCTCATTTAAGCCATAGAAGAAGGAACAAAAGATATGCACTAACAGGACAGAAGTGGAGGCAGAAACACATAACATACAGGTGTGTTCTGACGCTCAGGGCATCGGTCAGTTTTCTAACATTGTTTGGTTGCTTCAAGGACTTAGGCATTTTGAATTAAGCTGTAAATGTACCCAAAGACATAAGAAAATAGACCCTGCTCTTCAAAACTCAAAACACAGCAACCAAATACTAGAGTGCGTTATGCCCTGTACACATGAGCGGAATTTACTTTGGAAAAAAGTTGGATGTTTTTTTCGACGGAATTCCGCTCAAGCTTGGCTTACATACACGCGGTCACACCAAATTCAGACCGTCAACAACGCGGTGACGTACAACACTACGACGAGCTTAGAAAAATGAAGTTCAATGCTTCCGAGCATGCGTTGAATTTTTTCAGAGCATGTGTGTTTTTTTTCTCTGTCGGAATACCATACAGACGAACGGATTTTCCGATAGGATTTTTTCCTCTGAAAAATTGAGAACCTGCTCTCTATCTAAGTCCGTCGGAAATTCCGATGGAAAAAGTCCGATGGGGCATACACACGGTCGGAATACCCAATGAAAAGCTCTCATCTGACTTTTTCCATCGGAAATTCCGACCGTGTGTACGCGGTGTGTACGCGGTGCGTCGATAGTGGGCGCAGGAGCGCCGCCCCCTCTCTCCTGCACCGCCACTGAAACAATACATAGATTCATGCATTGCATGAATCTATGTATTGTCACCGGCGCCGCTGCCGCTACCTCCCACTATTCAGATGGCACAGTGGTGACAATTGATGGCACATTGGCTGCGTTTGATGGCATGGCACAGTGGTGACAATTGATGGCACAGTGGTGACAATTGATGGCACAGTGGCTGCGTTTGATGGCATGGCACAGTGGTGACAATTGATGGCACAGTGGCGACAATTGTGGCAAAGTGATGACAATTGATTGCATTGAACAGTGGCGACAATTGATGGCACAGTGGCAACAACTGATGGCATGGCACAGTGGCGACAATTGATGGTACAGTGGCGACAGTTAATGGCCCAGTGGCTGCGTTTCATGGCATGGCACAGTGGCGACAATTGATGGCACAGTGGCTACAATTGATGGCACAGTGGCGACAATTGATGGCATAGCACAGTGGCGACAATTGATGGCACAGTGGCGACAACTGATGGCATGGCACAGTGGCGACAATTGATGGTACAGTGGCGACAATTGATGGCACAGTGGCTGCGTTTGATGGCATGGCACAGTGGCGACAATTGATGGCACAGTGGCGACAATTGATGGCACAGTGGCATCAAACACAGCCACTGTGCCATCAAACGCAGCCACTGTGCCATGCCAACAAACGCAGCCACTGTGCAATCAATTGTCGCCACTGTGCTATGCCATCAATTGTCAATTGATGGCATAGCACAGTGGCGACAATTGATGGCACAGTGGCTGCGTTTGATGGCATGGCACAGTGGCGACAATTGATGGCACAGTGGTGACAATTGGTGGCATGGCACAGTGGCGACAATTGATGGCACATTGGCGACAATTGATGGGCACAGTGGTGACAATTGATGGGGACAGTGGTGACAATTGATGGGCACAGTGGCTGCATTTGATGGCACAGTAGCGACAATTGATAGGCACAGTGGCTGCATTTTGATGGGCACAGCGGCTGCAATTGGATGGGCCCAGTGGCGGCAATTGATGGGCACTATAGCTGCGTTTGATGGGCACAGTGAGGCTGCAATTGTTTTTTTTATGTGTGAACAGCTTTAACGGAAAACGATGTTGTTTCACAAGTCATGCGAATCGGATTGTGGTTTTCTTTTTTTATTCTTTCATTCAGACCTGTTCATCTCTTGCAGTCCACACAAACACAAGCAATACTATTTAATATTTTTAGAGCATTAGAGATGTGGTGATTCATGAAGGTTATTATGATCTTGCCTTTGAGCTTTTATATGGTAATTTTAGAGTCACATGTGTGTATAAAAAAAAAAATACATCTTTTTGATAATTTCTCATTTATTGTGCGATGATTTTTCAACATAAATTATTTTCCTTTGATCTCCCATAACTTTCGAATTACTTTGCCTGACTTTTCAGCATACACAACTATACTCCCAAGGTGGGGGAGCTGGACACTAGGAAAGCGATTCGTCAGGCCTTTGATGTGTGGCAGAAGGTGACTCCGCTGACATTTGAAGAAATTCCGTACCATGAAATTAAAAACGAGCGGAAAGATGCAGACATTATGATATTTTTCGCTTCTGGTTTTCATGGAGACAGCTCTCCTTTCGATGGGGAGGGAGGATTTTTAGCACACGCCTACTTCCCTGGACCAGGAATCGGAGGCGACACTCACTTCGATTCGGATGAACCCTGGACACTCGGGAACTCCAATCATGACGGTAAGCTCTTCAGTATACTCCCACAATCTTTCCGACAACTGACGCATTCCGATAACTGACGCATTCCGACACATTTCTGGATCATCACACAGAAAGCTTCAAAGTTTACAGGGGACTTATCTACTCCTAGAATCACTTGCAAAAATTAGAAACCACACAGGGTAAAGCTGAACTCAAGGCAAACAGTTAAATACATGGATTAATTACATATACAAGAGCCGTTTTACCTGCAAAAGGGTTTGTATTTCAGGATAAGAGGACTTAGTCACTTCCCTACCCCCAGCCTGTGATTGGGCAGTAAAGGTACAGCAGAGATTGCTATCTCTCTGCTCTCTCCTCATGACAGCGTTTTCCTTATTGGCAGTGCTAGCGAAAGGGAAAGGTTCCTGATGAGGAGGGAGAGAGTAGGGTCGCAACTCCTTTGGACATCTTCCTGTGTGGGGTGCTGAATGGCAAGGCCACATTCCGCTCCCTTAACAGATGCTGTCAACCTGGCTGATACCTGTCGTTGGCGGCCTGTCTATAAGGGGCGCAGGGGCATCGCCCTCCCTAATGTACATGCAGGGCACTGGACGCATGGATTTCAATGTTTTTTTTTTTTTTAAGCACATGATTAGAGCCTGAGATTCTAATTGGCTTTAAAAAAAAGTGGGCTCGGGGTGCAGAGCACTGTTACAGAATGAATAATGTAACAGAATGAATAAAATTATATAGAATAAAAAAGAAAATCGAGCTCTCATTTGTATAACCACATATATATAAGGTATGTATATGATCCCTATTACTGCTGAGTCAAATAAGGTCAACGTTTCGCTGTTACTTCTTCAGGACCTTTTTCCATTGACAGCAGGCAAAGGGATTCTGCATGGGAAACGGATCAGATGACAGATGCAGACAATTCATATATAGTAATGTAAGCCTCATAGATGGTATGGGGACAGTCAGGCCCGGATTTCCCACAAGGCCACCGAGGCCAGGCCTCGGGGCGGCAGGGCACCTCGGGGCGGCAGCGGCATGGAGTCCCCCGATGGCCGGAACATACAGTTAAGGGCGGTAAGTTGCTTTCTAGCAGGACTAAAAACAAGTGATTGCGGTGATGTCACCGAAATCACTTGTAACATGTGTGCTGCTGTCCGTCCTCCCCTCTCCCCCCCACATACCTCTTTCTGCTGGCTCTGTCTTCAGGACTCCGTCCTCCCCCGGGCCGCCGAGTCTGTCTCCTGTCCCTGCCGCCGATGTACACAGTGAGAGGGGTGAGCTGTGCTCTTCCCATCTCAGCTGTGACAGGAGTTCTAGCACAGTGCTAGGACTCCTGTTTTGGAGGTGACAGGGTCAATAAAGAGAACATGTCACCTCCAATTGCTATCACACAGGGAATTGTTTTCTCCTGTGTGATAGCAATAAAGTTAAGTGAAAAAAACATTTATTAAAAAAATAAAAAATATATAAAAAAATAAGAAATTATAATTAAATTAATAAAATAAAAAAAGTAATTAAAAAGTAAAGAATAAGAAAAATAATAAGAAAATTATACAAAAAGAAAAAAAAGTAAAAGACAAGCTACAAATAAATAAAACAATATTTGAACTAACCTAGCCAGCCCTGCTATCCGGTTGTCATTCTCTGTTGATTTGGGGGGGGGGGTGGTTCGGTTGGTGGGGAAGGGGTACATTGCGGAACCTGGCCTTGGGGCGGCAGGGAGAGCAAATCCGGCCCTGGGGACAGTGTATATGAGGTGCCACTCACATAACAGAGATAGCCCTTCCAATACGCTTTAAAAAAAAAAAAAAATGGAAGCTGATTGGTTTCTAGGCACAGCCCCAGATTTTGCACCCTCCAGTTTTAGTAAATCAACCGCATTATGTCACTTCTTGTGCTGCATATTATTTCATTGTGTATTTGTCTGCAGGGATCTTTAATTAGTGACAATAACAATAATCGCTCCACTCTTCCTCTCTGCTGCAGAACCCCACACATCAAAATGTCATTGTTATGAGAAGATCTTATTGAAACTTATTGCACATTTTCCTTTTTTTCCTCTCTGGGAAAATAAAACATCGAGACAAAACTGATTCATAGAAACACTGACAAGTACAGCACTCTCGGAAATCCTTCAGGTGCTTCTCACTAAGCTCTGACATTTCAGTAGACTGGAGCGTATTTATGAAACCCGGGCCAATGTAAAAAGAAATGCCTGGAGCCACTAATCAGAGATGAACTCTCAGTGGCGGTATCTGTAGATGCGGAGCTGTCAGCAGAAGTGTGAGCATTTGGCACAGTTGCTCCTGTTCCTGGACCATTACGTGTATAGAGAAAGGATTCTGTTTAATAGTAGATCTCAGTTTAGAGCGGTGTTTCTCAATTTCTTTTTCAGTTGCGGCAGCCTTTAAAATTACAGACAGCCTCAAGGCACCCCATTCTAAAATGTAAAAAACGATTCTAACCGTTTTACATAATGCGGCAGCATCAACACACGTAGGACACCCAACATTGGATGCGATTTATTCTTCAAAAGAAAATGCAGTTGGCTGCCGACAGTGACATGTCACATTAAACATTAAAGTTGAGAAGCAGGTGGGGGGTGTTCTGCTGTCGGAAATGACATCTTACATTAAAGTGGGAAGCGGGGTGCTTACTTCTTACCTCTTCTCCCATGCAGCCAGCGAGTTGAGAAGCTGGGTGAGGGGCCGAAAAATTACTTCTCACCTGGCGGGGCAGCTTTGTGGGGCCCTAAGCGGCTTGCATAGTTAGCCTTAGAGGTGTATTTAGGTTTTGTGCCACCCTAGGCCTGGTGAAACTCGTGCACCCCCTACTTTATATATGACGCACCCCTTCCTTTTTAAGACCCGCCCTATCATTTTCATGGGAGGAGGACAGAGGGACAGGATGGGATGAGGACAGGGGGACAGGGTGGGATGAGGACAGGGGGACAGGGTGGGATGAGGACAGGGGGATAGGATGGGATGAGCACAGAGGGACAGGATGGGATGGGGACAGAGGGACAGGATGGGATGAGGACAGGGGGACAGGATGGGATGAGCACAGAGGGACAGGATGGAATGAGCACAGGGGGACAGGATGGGATGGGGACAGAGGGACAGGATGGGATGAGGACAGGGGGACAGGATGGGATGGGGACAGAGGGAAAGGATGGGATGAGGACAGGGGGACAGGATGGGATGAGCACAGAGGGACAGGATGGAATGAGCACAGGGGGATAGGATGGGATGAGCACAGAGGGACAGGATGGGATGGGGACAGAGGGACAGGATGGGATGAGGACAGGGGGACAGGATGGGATGAGCACAGAGGGACAGGATGGAATGAGCACAGGGGGACAGGATGGGATGAGCACAGGGGGACAGGATGGGATGAGGACAGAGGGACAGGATGGGATGAGGACAGAGGGACAGGATGGGATGAGGACAGAGGGACAGGTTGGGATGAGGACAGAGGGACAGGATGGGATGAGGACAGAGGGACAGGATGGGATGAGCACAGGGGGACAGGATGGGATGGGATTGTGCCGCCCTAGGCCTGGGCCTTGTCGGCCTAGGCCATAATACATCACTGGTTAGCCTTTAGGGCGGATCGCCCCTGATCAGTCAGCTAAGGTGATGACAGAGTGCTGACAGAGAGGGGATCAACAAGGAGAGGTAAAACAAAGAAACGGTGCTCAGAAGAGTCACCATTGGGTCGGACTTTATAGGCATGAACAACAATGTGGAAGTTTAGAAAACTAACAATTTATTGAGAGAAGTACATATTATATTCACAAAAATGTTCAAGACTTAAAAATCATGTAAAATTATACAATTTGTACAGCGAGCCCTTGCGTATCGACGCGTTTCACCGTGAGGCTTCTTCAGGATACGATCAAGGTTCAGAGAGGTAACAAATAGACACAGGACACGCAGGCAGCAGCGAGAACCATTGCCTCCTGTTGTCAATCATATCCAGTGAGGAGGGAGTAGAGGCAGGGCAGAGCCACGCTGTCTGCCTCCACGAGTGCCCTCAAGTATTTCCATTTTTATGGAATAGCCACTTTTACTTATTCAAATGGATCCCCTTATACATTGTTCAATCTTACACCTGTGTTGGCTGAGGTGAAAACGTATGACAAGGTAATGACTGATTAATGTCTCATGACCTGTATTTTCTTTACTGCTGCAGGTAACGACCTTTTCCTCGTTGCTGTACATGAACTCGGTCACGCCTTGGGTTTGGAACATTCTAATGACCCCAGTGCTATCATGGCGCCATTCTACCAGTATATGGAAACGCACAACTTTAAGCTTCCACAAGATGACTTACAGGGAATTCAGAAGATTTATGGTGAGTTTTTTTTTACATACTGATCAGCATAAAGGACAGGAAGATGTTTTTTTCTGAAAAAGTAACAACTCTACCTGGCCCATGGCTGCACAGGCCAGATCTCATATTTGGGTCTGTGGATGCCTATAGAGACCAAGCAAAGCACCGTGGAGGGGGTACAGAAGGGGATAACGAAGTCACTGAACATATCCAAAGAGAACATCAGTGATCATATACAATTTACTATTTCCTGTCAAGTCAATTGTCAAGCCTAGGCTTGTCCAGCGAGCCAACTGTCTTCTGAAGCCCAGGGTCGTCTGACCAATAGACTAAGTCTAGGGTTGTCTGATGAGTCGACTGTCATCTGAAGTCTAGGGTTGTCTGATGAGTCGACTGTCATCTGAAGTCTAGGGTTGTCTGATGAGCCGACTGTCTTCTGATTCTTGAGTTGTCTGATGAGTCGACTGTTTATCACAGAGGAGAACATCACTGTTATCTGAAGTCTCGGATTGTCTGACGAGTCAACTGTCTTCTATAATCTAGGGCTGTCTGAGTTGTTTGTCTTCTAAAGTCTTGAGTTTTCTGATGAGTCGACTGTCATCAGAAGTCTAGGGTTGTCTGATGAGTCAACTGTTTATCACAGGGGAGAAAATCAGTAATCTTACACAATTTATTGGAGTTGTCTGATGAGTCAACTATCTTCTTAAATCTAGGGCTGTCTGAGTTGTCTGTCTTCTGAAGTCTTGAGTTTTTTCATGAGTCAACTGTCATTTGAAGTCTAGGATTGTCTGATGACAAAAAGTCTAGGATTGTCTGATGAGCCGACTGTCTTCTGAATTTGGAGTTGTCTGATGAGTCGACTGTAATCTGAAGTCTAGGGTTGTCTGATGAGTCAACTGTCCTCTGAAATCTAGGGCTGTCTGAGTTGTCTGTCTTCTGAAGTCTTGAGTAGTCTGATGAGCCGACTGTCATCTGAAGTCTAGGATTGTCTGATGAGTCAACTGTTTATCACAGAGGAAAACATCAGTGATCATACACAATCTACTATTTCCTGTCAAGTCAATTGTCAAGCCTAGGCTTGTCCAGCGAGCCAACTGTCTTCTGAAGCCCAGGGTCGTCTGACCAATAGACTAAGTCTAGGGTTGTCTGATGAGTCGACTGTCATCTGAAGTCTAGGGTTGTCTGATGAGTCGACTGTCTTCTGATTCTTGAGTTGTCTGATGAGTCGACTGTTTATCACAGAGGAGAACATCACTGTTATCTGAAGTCTCGGATTGTCTGACGAGTCAACTGTCTTCTATAATCTAGGGCTGTCTGAGTTGTTTGTCTTCTAAAGTCTTGAGTTTTCTGATGAGTCGACTGTCATCTGAAGTCTAGGGTTGTCTGATGAGTCAACTGTTTATCACAGGGGAGAAAATCAGTAATCTTACACAATTTATTGGAGTTGTCTGATGAGTCAACTATCTTCTTAAATCTAGGGCTGTCTGAGTTGTCTGTCTTCTGAAGTCTTGAGTTTTTTCATGAGTCAACTGTCATTTGAAGTCTAGGATTGTCTGATGACAAAAAGTCTAGGATTGTCTGATGAGCCGACTGTCTTCTGAATTTGGAGTTGTCTGATGAGTCGACTGTAATCTGAAGTCTAGGGTTGTCTGATGAGTCAACTGTCCTCTGAAATCTAGGGCTGTCTGAGTTGTCTGTCTTCTGAAGTCTTGAGTAGTCTGATGAGCCGACTGTCATCTGAAGTCTAGGATTGTCTGATGAGTCAACTGTTTATCACAGAGGAAAACATCAGTGATCATACACAATCTACTATTTCCTGTCAATTCAATTGTCAAGACTAGGTTTGTCCAGCGAGCCAACTATTTTCTGAAGCCCAGGCTTGTCTAATCAATAGACTTACCTAAGTTTAGGGTTGTCTGATGAGCCGACTGTCTTCTGAAGCCCAGGGTCGTCTGATCAATAGACTAACCTAAGTCTAGGGTTTTCTGATGAGCCGACTGTCTTCTGAAATCTAGGGCTGTCTGAGTTGTCTGTCTTCTGAGTCTTGAGTTGTCTGATGAGTCGACTGTTTATCACAGAGGAGAACATCACTGTCATCTGAAGTCTCGGATTGTCTGACGAGTCAACTGTCTTCTGAAATCTAGGGCTGTCTGAGTTGTTTGTCTTCTAAAGTCTTGAGTTTTCTGATGAGTCGACTGTCATCTGAAGTCTAGGATTGTCTGATGATTCAACTGTTTATCACAGGGGAGACAATCAGTAATCTTACACAATGTATTGGAGTTGTCTGATGAGTCAACTATCTTCTTAAATCTAGGGCTGTCTGAGTTGTCTGTCTTCTGAAGTCTTGAGTTTTTTCATGAGTCAACTGTCATTTGAAGGCTAGGATTGTCTGATGAGTCAACTGTTTATCACAGAGGAGAACATCAGTGATCATATACAATTTACTATTTCCTGATATAAGGTGGTACTCTGACAGGGACATCTGATGAAAGGGGTACTCTGAGACACTGATATAAGGGGGTACACTGAGACACTGATATAAGGGGGTACTCTAATTGAGACACTGATATAAGGGAGTACTCTGAGACACTGATATAAGGGAGTGCTCTGAGACACTGAAATAAGGGGGTACTCTAAGACACTGATATAAGGGGGTACTCTAATTGAGACACTGATATAAGGGGGTACTCTGAGACACTGATATAAGGGAGTGCTCTGAGACACTGATATAAGGGGGTACTCTGATGGGACACTGATATAAGGGGGCACAGGTTCTCTTTGATGACCCTAATCTAATGACAACTGATGAAAGGGGTGCTCTTTTAGGGGGTACTTTGATTGGCACACTGGTATAAGGGGGCACAGGTTCTCTTGGATGACCCTAATCTAATGACAGCCTAATACATACAAGTGTTTCCGAGGTCATGACATTGTGTGTGTGTTGACATTATGCCCACCCTTACTTTTTTTTACTGCACCCCCATGTCCGATAGGCTAGATCTGGCCCTGTTAGCTAAACACCTTCTACAGGCACTTTACCAATCACTCCTGTCAGCGGGCTTTCTGCTCCAATCTTTGCTTTTAAGCTGATCACTGCGATTATTCATTTAAAAAAATCCCAATAAAGTCTGACTGGCGTCTAAATGTGGCGGCTGCAGGTGACATTTTATAAAGGGTTTAGTGTTACCACCAGAGCTGTCTGGGTGCCAGTTAATTGCCAGGCTGCGCCGACTCCAACAACTGCTGTCAGAAGCCCGGAATTAAAAATGTGATGTTCTGCAAACTTCCCGAGCGGAGCCGCGATTCCTCACTAAATTAAAGGAACTCTGACCTCATTTTTTTTCAAGCTTTTCTCCTATGAATTATTTATTAGGCTTATAAAGGAAACATAACGAAATTTGTACAGAAAGGTAGTCTGTAGATTATGTGACAACGCTTGATGTGTGCAGCGCATGCCAGGCCCCAGCCGCGTCCATAGGGCACCTTGTCGCACCAAACTAAATTTAACCACTTTAAGACCGGGCCTTTTCCTGACATTGTTGTTTAACCCCTTCAATACCCGGCACTTACGCACCTTCCTGCCCAAGCCAATTTTCAGCCTTCAGCGCTGTCGCAATTTGAATGACAATTGCGCGGTCATGCTACTTTATCAACTTAAAAATGTAAAAGGGGACAGGACACAATTTTTTATAATATTTAGATATTTATTTGTGTTGTTGGTTTCCATTTTTTGGGTGTATAATTTTCCATTATACATTAGGAAACATCAAATAACAGTAAAACACGCCATTTTCCAGGGTCCTGTTTACAAGCGCTCACCACTTACCCATGCTTATAGAAGGGAAAATGCTGCTCCATGCGTTTATGTGATAAATCGCTGACGCAGACAGCCTTTTTTATCCACACCCTTAAATTCAGGAACGAATTACGCTGGCGTATCCATAGATACGCCGCGTAATTCAAAAGCTGCGCCGGCGTATCTATTTTCTGTATTCAGAAAGCTTGATACGCCGACTGTAGCCTAAGATACGACTGGCATAAGTCTCTTACGCCGTCGTATCTTAGGGTGCATTCTGACGCTGACCGCTAGGTGGCGTTCCCGTAGTTGTCAGCGTAGAGTATGCAAATTGCATACTTACGGCGATTCACAAACGTACGCGCGCCCGGCAGTCGTTTTTTACGTCGTTTGCGTACGTCGGTTTTGTCGTAAGGCTGCTCCTGCTATTAGGAGGCGCAGCCAATGGTAAGTATGGACGTCGTTCCCGCGTCGCGATTTTCAAATTTTACGTCGTTTGCGTAAGTCGTTCGTGAATGACGCTGGACGCCATTTACGTTCACGTCGAAGCCAATGACGTCCTTGCAACGTCATTTACCGCAATGCACATCGGGAAAATTTAGGGACGGCGCATGCGCAGTACGTTCGGCGCGGGAACGCGCCTAATTTAAATGATCCACGCCCCCTACGGGATCATTTGAATTACGCGCGCTTACGCCGGCCCCTTTTACGCTAGGCCGCCGCAAATTACGGAGCTAGTGCTTCGTGAATACAGCGTAGCTCCTGTAATTTACGGCGGCGTAGCGTAAAAACGATATGCTGCGCTGCCGTATCAGTGCGCGCCCCTACCTGAATCTGGCCCAGTGATAGGAAACCTGTACTAACAAAATATGATCTCCCCTTCTAAAAATGCCAACTGCCTGGCTGTCATATTGATCCTCTGTCTTCAGTGCTTTCTGAGCCACTGACTCGGAAACAAGTATGCAGATCATTTACCTAAAAATGACGCTTAGAAACAAAGTGATAAAATGATTAACTTGAAAATAATGGGCTAGATTCAGGTAGCCCTGCGTAATGTAGTGCGGGCGTAACGTATCTCCGATACATTACGCCACCGTAAATTAGGGCGCAAGTTCCGTATTCATAAAGAACTTGCGTCCTAAGTTACGGCGGCGTAACGTATGTGGGCCGGTGTAAGCCCGCCTAATTCAAATGGGGATGATGTGGGCGTGTTTTATTTAAATTATTGTTGACCCCCGCGTATTTTACGTTTTTTACGAACGGCGCATGCGCTGTTCGTGAAAGAATCCCAGTGCGCATGCTCGAAATTCCGCCGCAAATCGTCATTGCTTTCGACGTGAACGTAAATTACGTCCAGCCCTATTCGCGAACGACTTGCGCAAACGACGTAAAAAATTCAAAATTCGACGCGGGAACGACGTCCATACTTAACATTGCGTACGCCTCATAGAAGCAGGAGCAACGTTACGCTGTAAAAGCCTTACGCAAACGACGTAAAAAATTCCGCTGGGTGCGCGTACGTTTGTGAATCGGCTTATCTAGGTCATTCGCATATTCTATGCCGAAAACGACGGAAGCGCCACCTAGCGGGCAGCGTAAATATGCAACCTAAGATACGACGGCGTAAAGAGACTTACGCCAGTCGGATCTTAGCCTAATTTCGGCGTATCTTGCTTTCTGAATACAGAAAGAAGATACGCTGGCGCAGCTTTGAATTTACGCGGCGTATCTATAGATACGCCGGCGTAAATCCTTGCTGAATCTAGCCCAATATCTTCCACATAAATATCTAGATCTGTAGATCATACTGCCTGTTTGGGTTAGTGATTACTTGTTGAAAAATGCAGCGTAGGAAAGTGAGACCTCTAGTGGCCCTGCAAGGAATGACAGCAGAATTTGGTCTACCTAAAGTCCTGAGTTTTCCTCTAACCCCAATCACTTATGTAGATGGGGAACCTGTTTTTTTTTTTTAATTTTCATTCAGCCCATTAGCTGAATGAAAAAAAAAAAAAGTCTATACCCAGTCTTATTGTACATAGCATGCAAAAATGCGCTGAAGTCTGAACCCTCCAACCACAAGGCAACACTGGGCCCACTGGGTGGGTAAGGGCCTGAATTGAGGACAACTTAGCACTAGTTAACTTTTACCAAAAATATATAGAAGAATACAAATCGGCCTAAACTGAGGATTTTTTTATACATCTTTTGGGGATATTTGTTATAGCAAAAAGTAAAAAATATTGGGCTAGATTCAGAAAGCCCGCTGTAAGTTTGTGCGGGCGTAGCGTATCTTAGATATGCTACGCCGCCGTAACTTAGTGAGGCTGGGGCTGGATTCACAAAGAACCAGTGCCCTAAGTTACGGCGGCGTAGCGTAAATCTGTCGGCGTAATCGCGCCAAATTCAAATTGAGAAGAGGCGGTCATGTTTTATGTAAATAAAACATGACCCCACGTAAATGACGTCTCTAACGAACGGCGCATGCGCCGTCCGTGAACATTTCCCAGTGCGCATGCTCCTAATCACGTCGCAAATAGTCAATGCTTTCGACGCGAACGTAATTTACGCAAAGCCCTATTCGCGAACGACCTACGTAAACGACGCAAAATTCGACGCTGTCCCGACGTCCATACTTAACATTGGCTATGCCTCATATAGCAGGAGTAACGTTTCGCCGGAAAAAGCCTTACGCAAACTACGTAAAAAAATCCGCCGGGCGCACGTACGTTTCTGAATCGGCGTATCCAGCTCATTTGCATATTCTACGCTGAAATCGACGGAAGCCTCACCTAGTGGCTAGCGTAAATATGCACCCTAAGATACGACGGCGTAGGAGACTTACGCCGCTCGTATCTTAGCCTAATTTAAGCGTATCTGGTTTCCAGAATACGCTTAAATTTACGACGGCGTAGATTCAGAGTTACGACGGCGTATCTACTGATACGCCGGCGTAACTCTCTATGAATCTAGCCCATTGTATTTATCCGTATTTTCATATTTCTGTAGCCCCCCTGTGTGTCCCCACATTGTATAGTGCAGATCAATACTAACAATGGTAACAGTATTTGTAATTTGAAGTGACGTGTTCAGCAATTTTTGTCATAGGCGATGCAGATAAGCCATATCGGAATACTGATATTGAATTTTTTATTTTTTTTATATAAGGGCAGCTTCCTAGACCCTTCCACTTCCAGATTTGGGCAGGCTGGCGCTTTCAGTGGTTGCATTGGTGGGCACGCACATGCCTCACAAGTAATCCAACGTGACTGCCAACGCAGCCAGCCCTACCAACCCGTCTGACTCACAAATCAGGAACAAAACACCCCACATTGTCCTGGCAGGTTTTTTTTTTTTTTTTTTTTCCAGCAAATAATCATAAAAAGGAAAAGTGACAAGGAAATTCACTGCACTGACAGCTCTTAAAGTGACACTAAACCGCAAAACTAGGTCGGCGTAGCCTAGCGTGTTTACACTACGCCGCCTTAAGTAAGAGAGGCAAGTACATTATTCTCAAGGCACTTACCTCCTTACTTAGGGCGGCGTAGTGTAAACGCGTAAGGGCGCCTAATTCAAATGGGTTGGAGGGGGGCGTGTTGTATGGTAATGAGGCTTGACCTCACGTTTTTGACTTTCCTTGGTACTGCGCATGCGCCGGGCGCCTACATTTCCCAGTGTGCATTGCGGCTAAGTACGCCGTACGGGCCTATTGATTTCGACGTGGAACAACGCAAATCCCGATTCGCGGACGACTTACGCAATCGACGTAAAAAATTCGAACCTCGCGGCGGGAACGGCGGCCTTACTTTAACATTGTTATTCCACCTCATAGGTGGAATAACTTTAGGCCGCCTAAGGCCTTACGAAAACGGCGTAAAGCGACTGCGGCGGCCGGGCGTACGTTCGTGAATCGACGTAGAAACTCATTTACATATTCTACGCCGGCCGCAATGGAAGCGCCACCTAGCGGCCATCCGAAAAATTGCAATCTAAGATAGGACGGCGCAAGCCGTCGTATCTTAGATATGTTTAAGTGTATCTCTGTTTGAGCATACGCTTAAACATCCGTCGGCGTAGATTCTGAGTTAGGCCGGCTTATCTACTGATAAGCCGGCCTAACTCTTTGTGAATCTACCTAACTGTTTTTGGTCCTGCTCATTTACTCATTTCTGGAGCAATTGCTCTTGCACAGTCTATTTGCTTATAGTAAATCAACCCCATAGTGTGTACCATAATGGGACTGTGATATCTGACACAAACTTACACTGGGTGGAACTGCCTACCTGCCACTGACATCATCAGTGACACTAATACAGTGATCAGTGATAATACTATACACTGTCACTGTACTAATGATACTGGCTGGTAAGGGGTTAACTTCTTGGGTAATCAAGGGGTTAAATGTGTGCCTAGCAAGTGTTAATGTGTATAATGCGAAGAAAGAGATAGGTAGTTCCCTCTGTACAGAGCCCTGTGTTGATTGTAAACAGAGGGCCCTGGGCTGTAATTGGACACAGGTGATCAGCAAGTCCCGGCCATGAATCATTGGCTGGGACCTGCTGACAAACTCAGCAGGAGGCATAAAAAAGGACCAGAATTGTGCAATATTATGAAATACCACACAGGCTCCTAGTCACTGAAGAAGAGGGTGACAACCAGCTTTGTGCCAACTTCAAGAAGTGTCCACACTATGGGCTAGATTCAGCATTGATTTACGCCGACGTATCTATAGATACGTCGTGTAAATTCAAAGCTGCGCCGGCGTATCTTCTTTCTGTATTCAGAAAGCAAGATACACCGAAATTAGCCTAAGATCCGACTGGCGTAAGTCTCTTACATCGTTGTATCTTAGGGTGCATATTTACGCTGGCCGCTAGGTGGCGCTTCCGTCGTTTTCGGCGTAGAATATGCAAATGACCTAGATACGCCGATTCACAAATTTACGTACGCCTGGCGCCATTTTTTTACGTTGTTTACGTTCGACGTAAGGTTACTCCTGCTATTAGGAGGCGCACGCAATGTTAAGTATGGCCGTTGTTCCCGCGTTGAAATTTTATTTTTTTATGTCGTTTGCGTAAGTCGTTCGCGAATAGGGCTGGACGTAATTTCTGTTCACGTCGAAACCAATGACGTACTTTGGAGCAATGCACACTGGGAAATTGCACGGACGGCGCATGCGCCGTTCGGGAAAACCGTCAATCACGTCAGGTCACCAAGAATTAACATAAAACACGCCCCCTCACCCACATTTGAATTACGCGCGCTGACGCCGGCCCCATTTACGCTACGCCGCCGTAACTTAGAAGGCAAGTGCTTTGCAGCACTTGCCTCTCTAACTTACGGCGGCGTAGCATAAATACGATACGCTGCGCCGGCGTAACAATGCGCGCCCCTACCTGAATCTAGCCCTATATGTGGTTCGCCCACGTAGCTCCTTGCCGGTCACACACAACCTGATGTTTGACATCGTGTGGAAGCGTCTATTGATGAACAATATTGTAGAGGCTTTCAGATCACTAACGGTTGTCTTTTCCCCCGAAGAAGCCCCACGGGGCGAAACATGTTAGGCGTTTATACTGTCATGCCGCTGTGAAAATGAGAACAAGACCATGTAACAAAAATGTATGATTTTATAATGGAATGCTTTTAATATTGTAAACTAATAAATGATGAATTTTTAATCTCTGTCTACTACTTTTTATACAAAGCACCCTCAAAAGTCTCAGTAATCTTTCTGGCAAAACCTCTCATACCAAGGGATGTGGTGCTATAACACGGATGTATCATACACCCACAATATGAACCAAAATTTCTAGCAAGAAAAACTTGCTTTCTTTCCACACTGTGTAAAAAAATAAATGTTGCACACAGGGGCGGCCTGACCATCCGGGCACTGCCTGAGGGCCCCATGCCACTAGGGGGCCCCATCAGGGTTGCCAGCCTCAGTATGTAAAAGTCTGGGACAGTATGTAAAAAATCAGTGTTTTTTTTACATGTGTCCCTGAAATGTCCCTTACCGACATCCTTTTGGTCTTAAAATCCCAAGATTATAGCTGCCCCGCCTCTCCAGTACCTTCACAGTGTATGTATACTGAGTGTACTGTGTGGCCCCATAATCTATTGCCTGGGGGCCCCATAATCTCCTATTGCCCGGGGGCCCCATACTCTCCTATTTCCTGGGGGTCCCATACTCTCCTATTGCCCGGGGGCCCCATACTCTCCTATTGCCTGGGGGCCCCATACTCTCCTATTGCCTGGGGGTCCCATACTCTCCTATTGCCTGGGGGCCCCATAATCTCCTATTGCCTGGGGGTCCCATACTCTCCTATTGCCCGGGGGTCCCATACTCTCCTATTGCCCGGGGGACCCAAACTCTCCTATTGCCTGGGAGTCCCATACTCTCCTATTGCCCGGGGGCCCCATACTCTCCTATTTCCTGGGGGTCCCATACTCTCCTATTGCCCGGGGGCCCAATGCTCTCCTATTGCCTGGGGGCCCCATGATCTCCTATTGCCTGGGGGCCCCATACTCTCCTATTGCCTGGGGGGCCCCATACTCTCCTATTGCCTGGGGGCCCCATGATCTCCTATTGCCTGGGGGCCCCATACTCTCCTATTGCCTGGGGGCCCCATGATCTCCGATTGCCCGGGGGCCCCATGCTCTCCTATTGCCTGGGGGCCCCATGATCTCCTATTGCCTGGGGGCCCCATACTCTCCTATTGCCTGGGGGGCCCCATACTCTCCTATTGCCTGGGGGCCCCATGATCTCCTATTGCCTGGGGGCCCCATACTCTCCTATTGCCTGGGGGCCCCATGATCTCCGATTGCCTGGGGGCACCATGATCTCCTATTGCCTGGGGGCCCCATACTCTCCTATTGCCTGGGAGCCCTATACTCTCCTATTGCCTGGGGGCCCCATAATCTCCTATTGCCTGGGGGCCCCATACTCTCCTATTGCCTGGGGGCCCCATAATCTCCTATTGCCTGGGGGCCCCATACTCTCCTATTGCCTGGGGGCCCCATAATCTCTTATTGCCTGGGGGCCCCATACTCTCCTATTGCCTGGGGGCCCCATACTCTCCTATTGCCTGGGAGCCCCATGATCTCCTATTGCCTAGGGGCCCCATAATCTCCTATTGCCTGGGGGCCCCCTACTCTCCTATTGCCCGAGGGCCCCATGATTTGTCAGTCCGCCCCTGGTTGCACATCCAATGGGGAAACCCCTTCCATCAATGACAGCCAAAGCCTTCCGCCATACTATATGTTACATTTTATATTTTTTATTTCAAGGTCCCCCTGCGGAAACGTTAGAGCCTACTCGACCATTGCCTACACTTCCGCCGCGCAGGATACAGTCGACATCCGAAAGAAAGCACGAGAGGCAGCCAAGACCCCGCCCCCCATCCGGAGAAAAACCCGCCCACCCAAGCAACAGGCCGAATATATGTGATGGGAACTTTAACACGGTGGCTCTGTTCAGAGGAGAGATGTTTGTCTTTAAGGTATTGGCTTCTCGAATGTTTTATATTACATAACCGCGTCTCCTACCACCTGAAGAGTTACTCATAGAGCTTATGGAAAGCAAGTTATTCTAATATATTTGCATAATGATATAATTACAGGGCTGCTATTCATCTGGTATTGTGAGGCCGCTCTTTCCCTTAGTAATTACACATAGGAGGTATATCAATGTCAGTGCCAAGAACATCCTACTCTCTAGTGTCTGTGGGCCTGCCTCCAGAAGTCTCTGAGTCACCTCTTATTTTTACAAGTTTACAGAGTCACAGCAATGCGCGGGAGAGACCCAACTCCAGAATAAGGCTGGGCATACATTATACAATGTTCTTGTACAACTTTCCTTTAGATTTACCAAAACCATATAATAGAAGGTCACAACACTTTCAACACTAAACACTTTGGCCCAGATTCTCGTATCTGGGCGTAAAACTGCGGCGGCGTAACGTATGTCATTTACGTTACGCCTTCGCAGGTTTTACAGTCAAGTGCTTTATTCACAAAGAACTTGCCTGTAAAGTTGCGGCGGCGTAGCGTAAATCCCCCGGCGCAAGCCCGACTAATTCAAATGAGCCAGGTAGGGGGCGTGGATCATTTAAATTAGGCGCGTTCCCGCGCCGAACGTACTGCGCATGCGCCGTCCCTAAAATTTCCCGACGTGCATTGCGCTAAATGACATCGCAAGGACGTCATTGGTTTCGACTTGAACGTAAATGGCGTCCAGCCCTATTCACAGACGACTTACGCAAACGACGTAAATTTTTAAATTTCGACGCGGGAACGACGGCCATACTTAACATTGGTTGCCCCTCATATAGCAGGGGCAACTTTACACGTTGCAAATCTAACGTAAACGTTGTAACTTCACTGCGTCGACCGCGCGTACGTTAGGGAATTCACGTATTTTGCTAATTTGCATACACAACGGGGAAAACGACGGAGGCGACACCTAGCGGCGAAAATAAAATTGCATTTAAGATCCGACAGCGTAAGAGCCTTACACCTGTCAGATCTAATGGTTATCTATGCGTAACTGATTCTAAGAATCATTCGCATAGATACGATGGCTCAGATTAGGACTTACGACGGCGTACATGGCGTTGCGCCGTCGTAAGCCCTTTGAGAATCTGGGCCTTTCTCTGTATGCAATCAGGCAGGCCCTTGTACTACATAGTTGAAGGTAAATCTAATGAAAATTGAATAAGAAAATTGTATGGTGTATGGCCAGCTTAAGCAAATATTGTCTAAGGCCAGGTTCACGCTTGCTACGACAAACGCTCCGACGTTGGAAGCACGTTTTACATGACGTGTATAAATCAATGATTCCCCATGAGAGCTGTCTTAACTGGTCCGAAACAAGTCAGTCCGACTTTGTCCTGCACTATTTTGATCCTACTTCAGCCTATTGAATATCATTAAAGTCGGATTAAAGTCAGACCATCGTCTTAACTGATCCGACTTTGGCATGTGACTTGTGCTCTGATGATCTTGAAGGTGAACCCCACGCCAAAAATGTAAAAGTAAAACGGCATAAAGTTCCCCCTCCAAAACCATGCCAGACCGGGTCTGGCATGGATTTTAAGGGGTACCCCTACTCCAAAAAACGGCCACCCCAAAATCCATACCAGACCCTTATCCAAGCAAGCAACCCGGCAGGTCAGGAAAGAGGGTGGGGACAGACGAGCACCCCCCCAGACCATACCAGGCCACCCTGGGGCAGGGTGGGCCCTGTTAAAGGAGGCTTCCAGATTCCGATAAGCCACAGACCCCAAAAACCACCGGCCAGGGTTGTCGGGAAGATGCCCTTGTCCCCATCAACATGGAGACAAGATGCTTTGGGGTCTTGTCAAAGCACCCAGACGCTGTTGAGGGCAAGTGGCCTGGTATGATCCAGGAGGGGGGGGGGGGGTGCTCGAACCCCCTATACTGACCTGCCGGGCTGCATGCTCAAATAAGGGTCTGGTACTGATTTTGGGGGGGACCTCGTGCTGTTTTTGTTCGGGTTTGGCTTTAAGAAAAGGTAACCCTAACGCCACCCCCCCCCCCCATGCATGCCGCGCCGCCCTCCCCATCATGCGCCCGGCCCCTTTCAGAACGCATTAATGCCTATGGTGGAGATGGGCGCGGGTGTATTTTTTGAAGCACTGATTAGAGGCAGGGGCTCTAATAGACTTCAAAATAGGGTGGACTCGGGGCGCAGAGCATTGCGTCTGGAGCCCACC
The DNA here is from genome assembly GCF_905171775.1 of Rana temporaria. Taxonomy (NCBI): domain Eukaryota; kingdom Metazoa; phylum Chordata; class Amphibia; order Anura; family Ranidae; genus Rana; species Rana temporaria. The sequence continues at coordinate 128,988,457 of NC_053500.1, forward strand.
CAGGTGTGTTGCAACAGCGAATAAATATTCGCTGTTGCAACACTGATCCTCCTCTCGGCCAAATGGGAAGCGGGTCTGATACTCTTCACCCGATTGGCTGAAAGGACAGGCGATTCTATTGGATGCCTAAGAGAAGAAGGGAGTAGCCCGCCTGCCATCCATAGAACCCGCTGGAGCCTGCAATCCGCCGAAGCCCGACACTGCCATCGGAGGCTGCTGCCCGTCGAAGCCTGCCACTGCCTTATTATCAGATGAGCCGCACATAATTAGCTAGATTCAGTAAGAGTTAGGTCGGCGTATCAGTAGATACGCCGACCTAACTCAGAATCTGCGCCGACCTATGTTTAAGTGTATTCTCAAACAGAGATACACTTAAACCTATCTAAGATACGACGGCTTGCGCCGTCCTATCTTAGGGTGCAATATTTTGGCTGGCCGCTAGGTGGCGCTTCCATTGCGGTCGGCGTAGAATATGTAAATCACTAGATACGCCTATTCACGAACGTACGCCCGGCCGACGCAGTACAGATACGCCGTTTACGTAACGCATTAGCAGGCCTAAAGTTATTCCATCAAATAGATGGAATAGTAATGTTAAAGTATGGCGGCCGTTCCCGCGTCAAAATTCGAAAATTTTACGTCGTTTGCGTAAGTCGTCCGTGAATAGGGATTTACGTCGTTTACGTCCACGTCGAAATCAATAGGCCCGTGCGGCGGACTTAGCCGCAATGCACACTGGGAAATGTAGGCGCCCGGCGCATGCGCAGTTGATATAAAACGGCAATTACGTCAGGTCAAGCCCCATTAACATAAAACACGCCCCCTCAGCTAAATTTGAATTAGGCGCCATTACGCCCGCCCGCTTTAGGCTACGCCGCCGTAACTTAGCAGGCAAGTACTTTGAGAATCATGTACTTGCCTCGCTAACTTACGGCGGAGTAGCCTAAACACGCTAAGCTACGCCGCCGCAAAGTTAGGACACCCTACGTGAATCTAGCTAAATGTATTTACCATTCTTCCGATATAAGAGTTATTTGACACATTTTGTATGATAAATTCTTGCTTGTACAAATTATCCAGAAAACAATAAAAATTATGAAAAAAAAAAGAAAGTAATTTATACTTCTCAGATGACTTTTCCTGCGTTTACAGAAGCTAAGCACAGTAGTGCCAGTGTGAACAGGGCCTTAAAAGTAAACAGGCTAAGATCATTAATAAGTCATTTTATTTGCCTTTTTCAGGATCGGTGGTTCTGGCGGCTTCGTAATAATAAAGTCCAGGAAGGATACCCAATGCAGATTGAACAGTTCTGGAAAGGGTTGCCACCTAAAATAGATGCAGCGTATGAGCGGTCAGATGGCAAATTTGTCTTCTTCAAAGGTATTCTTTTTTGTGCAAGCATAAATTCTGTTTTACATGCAATTGGTTTCTCTTTGTAAAGTGAAGCTTTGGGGTGGATTTACTAAAGACAAATACAGTGGCACCTTGGTTTACGAGTAATTTGGTTAACAAGCGTTTTGAAAGACTAGCAACTTTTTTAATCCTGACTCAGTTTGCGAGTGTTGTCTCGCAACACGAGCAGAATTCAAACTAATGGGGTGTGCAGTACCGCATTTGGCCAGAGCTGCGGGGGGCGCCGGTGACACTCGGAACGGTTTGGAGCCGTTCGGAAATACTCGGAATCACTCGGAACTTAGTTCCCAGGTGTTTCCGAGCCTTTCCAGGGGTTTTCTAGATCAGCTGAGCTGTCCCCGAGTATTTCCGGGGCTCTCAGGCACCTCCCCCACCTCTGGCCACATGCGGTATTGCATGCCATAGAAGTCAATGCGGAACACATTGGGCCAGATTCACATCGATTAGCGGATCTTTAGATCCGCGTAATCTATGTGATTTACGATCCGCCGGTGCACTTTTGCGAGGCTAGTGCAGTATTCACAAAGCACTTACCTCCAAACTTGCGCCGGCGGATCGTAACTCCCCCGGCGGAATTCAAATTCTGCGGCTAGGGGGAGTGTACAATTTAAATCAGGCGCGTTCCCGCGCCGATTTAACTGCGCATGCGCCGCCGGCGATATTTCCCAGTGCGCATGCTCCAAATGACGTCGCTAGGACGTCATTGTTTTCGGCGGCAACGTAAATTCCGGCCATCCGTATTCCCGACCGACTTACGCAAACGACGTAAAAATTTGAATCTTAGCGCGGGAATGACGGCCATACTTAACATTAGCTACCCCTCATATAGCAGGGGTAACTATCCGCCGGAAAAAGCCGAACGCAAACGACGTAAAAAAAAAGCGACGGGCGGGCGTTCGTTTCTGAATCGGCGGAAATCGGAATTTGCATATTCCTCGCGTAAAAAACCGAAGCGACACCTAGCGGCCGGCGGGATATTGCAGCCTAAGATCCGACGGTGTAAGTCACTTACACCAGTCGGATCTAAGGGAGATCTATGCGGAACTGATTCTTATGAATCAGTCGCATAGATCCGACCGTCGGATCTCAGAGATACGACGGCGGATCAGGAGATACGCCGTCGTATCTCTTTGTGAATCTGGCCCATTATCTTTGTTTCCATTGACTTCTATTGGGAAACTTGCTTTGATATGCGAGTGCTTTGGATTACAAGCATTCTTCTGTAGTGGATTATGCTCGCAATCCGAGGTTCCACTGTAGACTGTGCAGGAGGGATTTCAGCAGGGGGTGTGGATTTGTACTGGGGGAGGGGGGATGTATGCTTAGGGGGTAAGCATGCAGATTAGTGCTCAGTGTTTTTGCCAGTTTGCCATGTTCGCCCTGGGCTCTAGATGACCTTGTCACGGCACTGATCCTCAATGCAGAGTGCAGTGCCCATGCACCGTTGATGACATCGGATGCTGAAATTTGAATATCTCCTAAACAGCTAATTTTATTGCAGAACAGGAAGTAAAAAAATATGTAGCATTGCTTTGTGAAAACATTTTCTCTTTTTACTGTAGGTGACAAATATTGGGTCTTTAAAGAAGTGACAGCGGAGCCTGGTTATCCACACAGCTTGGTAGAGTTGGGAAGTTGTCTACCACGGGAGGGAATCGACACAGCTCTACGATGGGAGTCAGTTGGCAAGACCTACTTCTTTAAGGGGGACCGCTACTGGAGGTACAACGAAGAAAAGAAAACGGCCGATCCTGGATACCCAAAATCTATAACGGTTTGGAAAGGAATCCCAGAAGCACCGCAAGGAGCCTTTGTGAGCAAAGAAGGAAGTAAGTACAAATTTTATTGTGGTGATACTTTAACCACTTAACCCCCGGACCATATTGCTGGTCAAAGACCAGAGCACTTTTTGCGATTCGGCACTGCGTCGCTTTAACTGACAATTGCGCGGTCGTGCGACGTGGCTCCCAAACAAAATTGGCGTCCTTTTTTTCCCACAAATAGAGCTTTCTTTTGGTTGTATTTGATCACCTCTGCGGCTTTTAGTTTTTGCGCTATAAACAAAAATTGAGCGACAATTTTGAAAAAAAATTATATTTTTTACTTTTTGCTATAATAAATATCCCCCAAAAATATATAAAAAAAACAATTTTTTCCCTCAGTTTAGGTCAATACGTATTCTTCTACATATTTTTCATAAAAAAAAAAAAAATCACAATAAACGTTTATTGATTGGTTTGCGCAAAAGTTATAGCGTTTACAAAATAGGGCGTAGTTTTATGGCATTTTTATTAATATTTTTTTTTTACTAGTAATGGCGGCGATCAGCCATTTTTTTTCCGGTACTGCGACATTGTGGCGGACACTTGGGACACTTTTGACACATTTTTGGGACCATTGGCATTTTTATAGCGATCAGTGCTATAAAAATGCATTGGATTACTATAAAAATGCAATTCTGTTTTGATGTTGGTACTTTGCAGTAATGCCTCGTACACGCAGCCGGACTTTCTGAGAAACAAAATCAGACGGGCTTTTTTTCTCGGAAAGTCCGGCCGTGTGTAGCCTCCATCTGACTTTTTTTCTCGGAAAGTCCGGCCGTGTGTAGCCTCCATCTGACTTTTTTTCTCGGAAGTCCGACGGACCTTAGATAGAGAACCTGTTCTCTTTTTGTCCTTCGGACTTCTGACCCAGTCACGGCGGACTTTTGCGCGGTCAAAAGTCCGGCCGTGTGTACGAGGCATAAAGTAAGCATTTTTAAGCTGGATACACACTATATAATTTTCTTTAGATTTTTTTTATTATTATTATTATTAAGGATGCACCGATATATATCGGCCGAAAATAGCTGTTTTGGGGAAATGCAGAAACAACTTAAAAATTGCCGATAATGACTAGTGGTGCAACGCGGGATTGCAGAGCGGTAAAACACACACTAAAATTGTCTCCGCTCTGCTCGCACACAGCCCTGCCTGCTCCTAACCACGCTGTGATAGACAGAATCCGGGTCTTATGCTGAGATGTGTTCTGTCTATCACAGCGTGGGGTTAGGACAGTGTTTCTCAATTCCAGTCCTCGGGCCCCCCCAACAGGTCAGGTTTTCAGGATTTCCCTCAGATGAAAAGGCTGTGGTGATTACTAAGACAGTGAAACTGATCAAATCACCTGTGCAAAATAATGGAAATCCTGAAAACCTGACCTGTTGGGGGGGCCTGAGGACTGGAATTGAGAAACACTGGGTTAGGAGGAGGCGGGCCTGTGTGTGAGCAGCGTGGAGACAGTTTCAGCATATGGGCGGTGAGTTGCTTTCTTTTCTAGTAGAACATGTGTGCACTGTGCAGCCATCCGTCCTCCCCCCCCCCACACCTCCCTCGGCTGGCTCTGTCTTCGGCACTCTGTCCCCCACCCCCTCCTCCCCCCGGCTGCCTAGTCTGGCTCCTGTCCCTGTCGCCAATGCACTCCTGTTTTTGGAGGTGACAGTGTTAATAAAGAGAACCTGTCACCTCCAATTGCTATCACACAGGGAATTATTTTCTCCTGTGTGATAGCAATAAAGTTAAGTGTAAAAAAAAATAAGAAATAATAATAAAAAATAAATAAAATAAAAATATATATATATCAAAAGGGGAAAAATTAATAAAGAACTACGCATGATGCGAAGCCACAAGAGAGACACTATGGGCGGTCGAACCGTGAGCAAGTCTCGCTGCCTAGTGTTGGCGGAGTCTGAAGTGGGGGGAAAAAAAGAAATAATAATTAAATTAATAAAATAAGTAATTAAAAAGTAAAGAATAAGAAAAATAATATTAAAAATAAGAAAATTATACAAAAATAAAAAAAGTAAAACAACAAGCTACAAAAAAAAAGTAATAAAAAAAAAAAGAAACAAGAGGCGGCTATTGGGGGACAGGGATAGGATGCTCCATACATTTTTGCAATCCGACTGTACTGTTTTAACCACTTCATTACTGGGCACTTAAACCCCCTTCGTGTCCAGACCAATTTTCAGCTTTCAGCGCTGACGCATTTTGAATGACAATTGCGCGGTCATACAACACTGTACCCAAATTATATTTTTATCATTTTTTCCCCACACATAGAGCTTTCTTTTGGTGGTATTTGATCATCTCTGCGATTTAAATTTTTTGCGCTATAAACAGAAAAAGACAGAAAATTTTGAAAAAAAAAAATATTTTTTACTTTTTGTTATAATAATATCCCATTTTTTTTTTTTTTTAATATTTTTTTCCTCGGTTTAGGCTGATACGTATTCTTCTACATATTTTTGTTAAAAAAAATCGCAATAAGCGTTTATTGATTGGTTTGCGCAAAAGTTATGGCGCCTACAAAATAGGGGATAGATTTATGATTTATTTTTTATTTTAAATTTTTTACTAGTAATGGCGGCGAGCTGCGATTTTTTTTTTTTGTCAGGCCTGCGATATTGCGATATTGCGGCGGACGTATCGGGCACTTTTGACACAATTTTGGAACCATTCACATTTATACAGCGATCAGTGCTATAAAAATGCACTAATTACTGTATAAATGTGACTGGTAGAGAAGGAGTTAACACTAGGGGATGAGGAAGGGGTTAAATCTATTCCCTGGGTGTGTTCTAACTGTGTGTGGAGGGGGACTGACTGGGGGAGGTGACCGATGCTGTGTCCCTATGTACAAGGGAGACAGATCGGTCTCCTCTCCTCTGACAGCACGTGGAGCTCTGTGTTTACACACAGAGCTCCACGTCCCTGCTGTGTTACCGACGATCTCGTGTACCCGGCGGACATCGCGGCCGCCAGGTACACGCATCGGCTTCCCAGCGATGCGCCGGGACAGTGTTTACCCGCTGCGTGCCCCCCAGTGGCGCTCGCAGGTAATGACAACAACAGGACGTCTAAAGACATCCACTCGGCACTTCAGGTCCGCGCTGCAGACGTCTTTTGTCTATAGCGCGGATCTGTAGTGGTTAAACATACACTTATTTAAAAAAAAAAAAAAGTAATTTTCGGTTTAGGCCTGACATTTTTTTTTATTTCGGTTTAGTTTCGGTTCTGAAATTTCCATTTCGGTGCACCTCTAATTATTATTAATAATAATAATAATAATGAAACTATTTGTCTGGATTTGGGCTTTAATTCACTGCATAATTCTAAACGCTTTGTCTTTCACAGCTTACACCTATTTCTACAAAGGAAAGGAATACTGGAAGTTTGATAATCAAAAGCTTTTAGTGGAATTGGGTTACCCGAGGTCGATTGTCAAAGACTGGATGGGCTGCAACCAAAAAGAAGTGGACAACAGCAAAGACCGCCACTTACCGCACGACGATGTGGATATTATGGTGACAATAAATGACGTTCCCAGCACCGTCAATGCCATAGCGGTGGTCATTCCCTGTATTTTGTCCCTGTGCATCTTGGTCTTGGTATATACTATTTTCCAGTTTAAGAACAAGGGGGTGCAACAAAACGTGACCTATTACAAACGGCCGGTACAAGAATGGGTATGACAAGATCTGAAACGTTCTTGTTTTTCTTTTTAGTTTTCACGAGGGCTAAAAAGATTCTGGGATCCCAAGTCCATTGATGGGACTGGCAACAGACAATTTTCTTTTTTTCCTCACTGTGGATCCCGGCTTTTCCAGGAAGGAAAGACTTCAAGGATTACAAAGATGGCCTTACACAATTGGAGCCTCTTTCATTCTTACTGCCTCATACCTTTTCTAGTGTGCCATTTCCGGGGTTTGCTTTGTGAGCACCGGCCGAACTTGCTTGGAGTTTTTCTTCACAAAAAAAAACAAAAAACGAAAAAAAAAACAACAAATAGAACTGGCTGATGACTTGTCTTAAAAACCAGCTTTCTCCATTGAAGTCAGCTACATTCAGACTTGTTTCTTACGACAATTTGAGCACAAAAAGAAGACGAAGCACACCTATTTCTCCGAGAAGGCTAAAGAATCGTTGCGTGAAGGTCTTGACAGACCTTGGGTTCCTTGGGTGGGCTCGCCAATTTAATGCACAGAAACTTTTTTTTTTTTTTTTTTCAATCCCTGCTGGTCAGAATTATTACATACAAAAGTTGTTAAATTTAGATTATCGAATTTTTTGGCATTCTCTGCCTGCATTAATGAATTGTTGTTAAAGTTTTAAAAGGATGTCGTTCTCGGCCTGCTTGGTTTCCACGTGGCGCCGAGAGCAGAATATGAAGGAAATACCTGTTCACCCAACGGCGATATTTGGTAAATGTTGTACTCATGTAGAAAAAAATAAACGGAAAGATTAATAAAACAAAACACGACATTACAAAATTGTTTTGTTGAATGTCACGTGGTTAAGGACACGCTTCTTAGTAAGGAATAGCTTTTCATCTCTTAATGAAACAGCTTGGATTTTTTTATGACTCTTATTATGTAAGAGCAAATATTTATTTCTGATTGTGGACAATCGGGATAAATAATATTAATAGATTTTGTGATTTTTTTTTTTATTATCATGTTTAAAGAAGACCTTGAAAGATCGCTGAATTTGTTGGTCCCATAAAGCTTTCAGTTTATGTGCTTGCCACATTTAATTATTTTTAATAAACATCAGTCCAATATTTGATGGACGTGGAGTCTGTTATGTGTTAGAAAAAAATAATAATTTATTTCTGCATATTCTCCAGTAATTTATGATATTTGTTTATTGCAAATAACTGAATTGCAGATTTAGCATAATGTGCATGTATATTGTTTTTTTTTTGCAAGTATACCTTTTAATTCTCAATGTACATGCATAAGTATGCACGTTGATACATTTTATTTTGTTAATTTATTTATAGGCTTTATAATTTTACACAAGAACACATCATTTCAGCATTTTTTTGGGATGTAAAATAAAAAAAAATAAAAAAATAGTGTGAGCAGATAGGGAGCTGTAGCTAAATCTGCCATCAAATATAGCTTTATACCTAATAAATAAAAGAAACAAATGCAGCAATAAGCTTAGCTGTAAATATTTGGAAAGGTACACTTCTCTGAGAAAACTTGTCTCTCGAAACAGCTGAAGGGTTGCCTCTAAATAACAGTCTTAATTGACAGAACTTTTTTTCTATTAGGAATAACTGTCTCCATTTTTGGGGAGCAGAGATAGCCAGTAACTTAAACAGTACAATAGACGTGTTAATTATGGGAGGACTTGTTTTAAGAAAACACAACAGCTAAAAGAGAACAGGAAAAACAGAGAAACCTTTTATTATCATTTTAATTTACTGGTCACCACTTGATTCTATGATTCCTGTATGTGAGTGTTTGGAATAGAAGTATAAGAAGAGGCATAACAAAAATGTTCTGCATAACGATTGTTTCTGCTTTTTTTAGCTATATCTATATATAGTATTGGGGAGATTAGAGAAAATTATGCTTTCTTCAATATCAGTATTGCTTATTATATATCTATAGCTATGTAAAGACATTTTTTCTTTTAAAAATACATTTGACGGGTTAGTTTAACCTGGAACTCTAGAACTTGATCATTTTACTTGAGAAAACGTTCGATCCTTCACAAGACTATAGCCAGACCACCAACAGTGCAAATAGTAGACATGTGCACACTGAAATATTTTGTTTCGGAATTTAGTTTTCGTCCGAAAAATACATTTATTTAGTTACTCCCGAAATTCGTTTTTATTTATTTTGTTTCGTTAAAAAATGCATTAGTCCGAAAATCCGAATTAATTAAGGTCGAATCTGTCATTGAAGGCTTATTGGTGTCTGTCGAATGTTCTAAGAAGATTCGACGGAGCAGCTAAACTGTACGACGCCGCGATCGTACATTTCCGGTCTAATGTTCCGCCTACAAGCTATAGAAGAATTCTAATGTTGTATGACACTAGTAATAATTATTAGGTAGATTCAGGTACAATGGCCTTAACTTGCGGTGGCGTAGCTTAGCGTGTTTAGGCTACGCCGCCGTAAGTTAGCTAGGCAAGTACATGATTTACAATGTATTTGCCTGCTATGTTACGGCGGCGTAGCCTAAAGCGGGCGGGCGTAAGGGTGCCGAATTCAAATGTGTGTAAGGGGGGCGTGTTTTATGTTAATAAGGCTTGACCTTACGTTTTTGACGTTTTTTTTTTACTGCGCATGCGCCGGGCCCCTACATTTCCCAGTGTGCATTGCGGCTAAGTACGCCGCACAGGCCTATTGATTTTGACGTGGACGTAAACTACGTATATCGATATTCGCGGACGACTTACGCAAACAACGTAAAAATTTTGAATCTCGAAGCGGGAACGGCGGCCATACTTTAACATTGCTATTCCATATAATAGATGGAATAACTTTAGGTCTGATAATGGCTTACGGAAACGGCGTAAATGTACTGCGGCGGCCGGGCGTACGTTCGTGAATCGGCGTAACTACTAATTTACATATTCTACGCCGACCGCAATGGAAGCGCCACCTAGCGGCCATCCGAAATATTGCACCCTAAGATAGGACGGCGCAAGCCGTCGTATCTTAGATATGTTGAAGCGTATCTCTGTTTGAGCATACACTTAAACATAAGTCGGCGTAGATTCTGAGTTAGGTCGGCTTATCTACTGATAAGCCGGCCTAACTCTTACTGAATCTACCTATATATGTAAAAAATTATTATTACTAGTCAACCAACATTCGAATTCTTCTATAGCCTATGGGCCGAGCATTTGACCGGAAATGTACGATTGCGGCGTCGTGCAGTTTAGCTGCTTGTCGAATCTTCTTAGAACTTTCGACAGACACCATAAGCCTTCAATGACAGATTCAACGTTTGTATGTTTTTCGCTGCTTTGTCGAATCTTCGTTGTTTATGTCGAATGGTCTACCCCAACACTGTCTCTATACTGTCAAATCTTTTTTCTCTATGTCGAATCTTACCTCTCTATGTAGAATAATCTTGGACTAATAGAGTTAAGGTTAGGCACATTCGACCACAGCTTCGATAGACACAGATTGCTATTGTCAGCGTCATGTTGAATCTCCCATCTATATCGAACTGTTGTAGCAATGAAAACGAAAATAAAGCATTTTTTTATGTCGAATCATTCGGATTTGGGATTCTGCGCGTTCGTTTTTGTTTGTTAAAACGATAATGAAAATACCCGAAATTCGGACGAAAATGCATTCGGACGAAAACAAATGCACATGTCTAGCAAATGGTAAGGTCCAACCCCAGTCAATCATATTTAAGGGATTGCATACTGGGGGGCCCTGTGTGGATGGGCTTTGTTGATGGACAAGTTCAGTTTGCATTCAGGTGCATTTCACTTGCGATTGAGATCAATTTGAGATGCTTTGGAGATCATTTAGAGTTCATTTACTTCCTTTTGACCTGCTTCAAGCTGCTTTGGCATTCCCATTGACTTGCATGAGGAGAGAAGCAGTTGTTAACAAAAGCCTATAAACCCAGGTCCTAAATATTGCATTAAGATGACAGCCTGCCAGAAAAACTGCAGAAAAAGTCTACCCTTTTTATTAATTTGAACTCCAGGCAATCAGCTAAGTACACAAATGCACAAATAGGGGAGGTGATTTACATGCCAAAGTATTTGAATTTTTGATCTTTCAGTCCTGAGATTTACACTTCTCTGCCAACATGATGACGTTACGTTTATCTACTGCAGTTATGCTATACATTTTGGCCACCTCTCTGCCCCCGTCTATGATGGGTCAATAAAGGAGCAGCAGGTTCATAAGGCAATCTTTCTCGCTTTTTTCTGCCTGTAAGCATGATCCTTATCACCGGATTGTTTCCTAGTGTTGATTCTTGCTCTCCCAGAGTGAGTTGAGCTTTGAATACTTTATTGCTCCTCATGTCTGATTACTTTAGTGGCAAGAGTCCTTAAAGCAGCTTTTTCAACTCTTTTTCCTCAGAGGATCCCTTAATTTTTCAGGGAACACCTGCTAAAATGATTATATCGAAACCTAATGGTACATTGGCCATACCACAAAGGTGGTCAGTGACGGAAGGGCTCCCTTAAACTGGTGGTTAGTGAGAACAGTACCCTGTTACTAATGGTCAATGAGAAGAAATCCCATTAATATAGTGGTCTGTCTAGGGCCCCCATACATTTCTGGATATTGGGAATGTTCCCTACATTGGTAGTCATTAGGAAGAATGCCCCCCAACAGACAACTAACATACATACCTATTAGCGTCAGGGGTCACTCACATGAGAAACAAGAGGAGAAGCTTCAATAGTTTCATGCTTCTAGCTCTGCCAAATGGTGTTGATGCCAGAACTGTTATGCCGCGTACACACGATCGTAAATTCCGACAAGTAAACCGTGGATTTTTTCTGACGGAATGTTGGCTCAAACTTGTGTTGCATACACACGGTCACACAAATCTTGTCAGAAATTCCGACCATCAAGAACGCAGTGAAGTACAAGACGTACGACGAGCCGAGATCAATGAAGTTCAATAGGCAGTTCGGCTCTTCTGCTTGAGTATGCATGTTTTTTTGCGCATTGGAATTGCATACAGACGATAGGAACTTTTTCCGTCGGAAAAATAGAGAACCTGCTCTCAATCTATTGTTGGCGGAAATTCCGACAGCAAAAGTCTGATGGAGCATACACACAGTCGGAATTTCCGACCAAAAGCTCACATCAGACTTTTCTTGTCGGAATTTCTGATCGTGTGTACGCGGCATAAGGGCACCATTAGACAGGAGATTATTCAATTTCTGCTCACTGCTCAAGGAACCCCAAGCAACCTCTGGCGGAACCCTAATGTTCCACGGAACACTTGTTGAGAAAGTCAGCCTTTAAGTTTGATTTATGTATGGCACATTCTTGTAATAATTAGGAAGTACAGTGAGAAAAGAAGGAACCCCAGCAGAACCCTGACAGCCAATTGGGAGCAAGTTCCAGAGGTTCTAGAGATGCCTTCTTTGACGGTGAACAAAGAAGTAACCCCAGCAGAAGCCTCACAGACAGTTGGGAGCTAGCTCCAGAGGTTCTGGAGATGCCTTTTTGATGGTGAACAAAGAGGCAACTCCAGCAGAACCCTGACAGCAAATTGGGTGGTAGCTCCAGAGGTTCTAGAGATGATTCTTTGAAGGCAAATAAAAAAGGGAACCCCAGCAGAACCCTGCCATTCAGTTAAAAGCTAGCTCCAGAGGTTCTGGCAATGCCTTCATTGAAGGTGAACAAAGATGGAACCCAAGTAGGACCATGACAGCCAACTGAGAGCTAGCTCCAGAGGTTCTAGAGACGCCTTCTTTGAAGGTGAACAGAGAAAGAACCCAAACAGCCAGTTAAAAGCTAGCCCAGAGGTTCTAGAGATGCCTTTTTGATGGTGAACAAAGAGGGAACCCCAGCAGAACCCTGACAACCAATTGGGCGGTAGTCTCAGAGATTCTAGAGATGCCTTCTTTGAAGGTAAACAAAGGGAACCCCAGCAGAACCTTGACAGCCAGTTGGGAGATAGCTCCAGAGGCTATAAAGTTGCCTTCTTTAAGATAACTCAATACATACACAGCTTAGGGTCTCTTGCACATGCCTAAAAGCAGGCAAAATTAAACCAAGAAAAACTTAAGCTAGTAGAACAGCTTTTAAAGGACAGGAAGAAAGGGGCAAAAATGACGTGATTGTAGTCTTAATTTACCAAGCTATACCACGCATGATATCTGCCATGAGCATTGTTTTTTTGAGCTATGTGATGGACTGGTCCCATTGCTGAAAAATTACAATTATAGCAAATAATGAGCATTATAGCTTTGTATACTGAGTCACAAGTCATACTTTATTATCCTAGTTACAATAAAGGAACCAATGTGTTTAAAAAGTGCACTTAACCTAATGTGGTAAAAAAAAACAAGCATTATTTGTATCTAAATTGACCACATATTACCACCCAACAATCATTTTAGAAAAAACTAAAAGTATGCGTCACCTGGGGCTCCCTGGACATTGGAAAATGGTGAACTTTTTATGGCAGACCCTGCCTTAAAATAATTTTTAAGGTCTCAGGGAACCCCAGGTAAAACCAGTTCATCTGGGGTCAGTGAATAAAATGCCACTTACATTGGTGGTCAGTAGGAAGAATGCTCCCTTCTCAGTGATGGCCAGAACGCCATCCCTAAAAGTAGGAAAAGGAATATTGGTGACATGCTGCTGGTTTGCCAAGTGGCGTTTGGTTCTGGAACTCTGCAGGCACCATCAAATTGGAGGTTAATCTGTAAAAGCCCCTAGCAACCTCTTGAGGAACCCTAGGGTTCCACTGAACCCTGTCCGAGAATGGCTGCCTTATGACTTTTAACTGACAGTTACGTGTGCAGAGATCTGAATTCTGGGTCTTGTGTGAGGTCTTTTCTTGGCATGTCAAATCTGAGTTGGACAAAACTAGTACAGCTCTCGTAATATAATAGTGTAATAATGTTATGCTCTATTTTAGCTGTATGATGTAGACAAGGGGGAAGCCAAGGACACAACATTTTCCACATATTATCTTCTCCTTCTTTACGAGTCTAAAAGTGTAAATTATTTGCAGTTTGTGATTTTTAACATCCCTTCATTTTAAGCCAAAATCTTGATTTTTCAATGGGATCAAAGTTGAGCTTAATAGAAATATTCTCAATAAATGATTAACTGACAGAAAGAAATGTCATCTCGGAATCTTACCTAATGTTCTGTTTCTCTTTAATGAATTAAAATGATGGACCAGTGGGTGTAAGACTGGACTGACATGGTTGTATTATGTATTTCTTACAATGTACACACTGTTAACATTTTTTAAGAAGAAATATTAAATATTCAATTCAATTCAATGATTCCCGTTAATAAATCTGCGCCACCCACCAGTCTTTATTTTCATTCTAAGCAGCATTATAAGCAATGAAGTTATATGGCTAGATTGGGGTTATCTGTTTTTCTCACTGTGTTTTTTTCCTTAGCGTTATGGCAAAAAAAGTGGTTGAAGAGATTACACTTCATTTATTTATTTCCAATTACAAATAAAAGACTTGTAAACTAAAACTGAACTCCAGGTACACAGATGAATTCTTCACCTGCCAAAAGTTTTGTATTTCTGTCCAATAATGTGTAAAAATGACTGCGGATCGCTGCTGACACTACAATGTGACAAATTGTGTGAGGTTATATGTAAAAACATACAGTAGAAGTGTTGCTGGCGCAAGTGAAAATATACTATAATGGTGGGTATGCTGCAATCACAAAAAATGGGGCAAGACACCCAGTGGTGCCTGGTCCTTAAAAAATGGATGTGGTATGTTATTTGCGCTCCCCTAGTGGTTTATCTATCGCCACCTACTTCTGGGCAATGGTTTTAGTTATTAGCCCCCAATACATATCACCTCCATTTGATAATACACCGAATAAATATAAATGTGTATAAATATGTGCCAAGTGCTTATATACAGATATTCTTCTCAAAAAAATTGTAAAAACACAAGAAAACACAGAACCACAAAGAACTTGCATATATCTGCTTATGCACTTATAAAATAGTGCTCTTATAAAGCATATGTGCCCCTATGCCAGATTCAAAGGATCACTACCTCAAAAACAAACAAGTATTATAATAGAAATATATATATGAAAAAAATATAGTGGAAAAAAAAAATATATATATATGTGACCGTTAGATAGAGGATTTCTAAATTGGTCCTCTGCTCATTAAAGTCCCAATGTACTAATCAGGTGCTTATATGGATGCTTCTCCTGTGAGGTGTTATAACACAACGAAATGTCACCACTTCAGTGATATTCCCGTCACCGCTAGAAATGGCCACTCACCAGATCTCATTCAATAAATGCCTTTGGTTCATTCCCAGGATAACCACTCCTCTTACACGTATTTTCACCAACTGCCAGATGCCTTGGATGTACTAGTGGGTCTCTTTCCCTCCTACAATAGCTCATAAAAAAGAGGAGTGCCCCTCATGGTGTAGCACGTAAAAAATGTATTGGTTACTTAAAAACAAGTAAGTATTGCACTCACGTTTGGTTGTGCCCGTATGCCGGCACCAAGCTTCTACAGCCATGTATGCAAAAACAGTTGAAAGGTAAGAGCCGTTCCTCTCAAGTTCCCCTTGCGCCTATCTCGCGATCAGCGTATGGTTCTGTAGGTATCAGCAGCTGCTGATACCTGCTGATACCTACGGAACCACGCGCTGATCGCGAGATAGGCGCAAGGGGAACTCTTGCACCATAATCCCCCTTCCGCCAAATGATTTGGACCAGTGCACAAAGCAAAGTCCATAAAGGCATAGATGAGAGCATTTGGCTGCTCCTCTTTAGTCTTGTGTCTCTGCCCCTTCAATAAATGTCTGGCTGAGTCTACTCTAGAGGGGTCGAAAATTGGGGTGGAAATGTTAGATCTTCTGTTCAGATGCCCCATTTATTTACTAATACATTTTAATATTTCCATTGTCAAAGGTTCCTAGGCTATATTGCCTGTGGTTTAAAGAATAAATGCGAAAAATTCCACATCATGCCCACTAGATGGTGCTGACTATATTCGGAAGTTAATATGCTCATTAGCACCATCTAGTGGCCATAAAGCAGTTTTACCAGCATTTACTCATTCAAATTGCAGAGAATAAAACTTGAAAACATTCATCTGCAAAAAATGTATTTAAAATATTTTTTTTTTAGATTTTGGATAGTGTGGAGGATTGGTTGAAACCACTGGCATTTCTTTTTTTGTTTTGTTTTGTTTTTGCTTCCCTTTACTTTCTATTCCGAAAATGCAATTGGAAGTAAAAGTAAAGGAATTTTCCTTTTCGTTGTCCCTGGAGCAGATGGGGAAGATTTACCCTCTCTTTTTATTCTGTCTACATTTGTAAAATGTTGAATAAGCTGCCCTATGCGTGTTTGTCGTCCAAAAAGAAGCTCCTGCTCCTTTTCGGGGGCAACAAGCCCCACATGATTTTTAAAGGCGTGATTTGCCGCGATTGCCACTCGATCCTGTCGTACGACAATCATGGCAGAATCATATCACATTTGGGTGTCATTGGGAATAAAGGCACCCAAATATGCATTGCACGTTGTGCAGCAATTGCAGTTGGAATTGCAGGTAGAATCGCAGTAATTCTGTCCACTGTTCCAGAATGTGAAGTGTGAATGGAGACTCATACAACACCATAAAATACATGTTGCAGATTCACACTATTAAGAACTATTTCTTAAAAAAGGGAAAAAAAAAAATCAAATGCAAATGTTGCAAAAAAGTGATCTTTTAACAACTCTTTTAGTAGTTGCGGCTGGTGCTCAAAATTTTTGGAGGGCGCAAAAAAAAAAAAAAAAAAAAACATCAATTGCAGCCTCACTGTGCCCATCAATTGCCGCCACTGTGCCCATCAAACTCAGCCACTGTGCCATAAAATTGTCGCCACTGTGCTCATCAAACTCAGCCACTGTGCCATAAAATTGTCGCCACTGTGCCATGCCATCAAACGCAGCCACTGTGCCATGCCATCAAACGCAGCCACTGTGCCCATCAATTGTAACCACTGTGCCATGCCATCAAAAGCAGCCACTGTGCCATCAATTGTTGCCACTGTGCCCATCAATTGTCGCCACTGTGCCATGCCAAACTCAGCCACTGTGCCATCAATTGTCGCCACTGTGCCATGCCAAACGCAGCCACTGTGCTATGCCATTGTCGCCACTGTGCCCATCAATTGTCGCCACTGTGCCATGCCATTGTCGCCACTGTGCCATGCCAAACGCAGCCACTGTGCCCATCAATTGTCGCCACTGTGCCATGCCATTGTCACCACTGTGCCCATCAATGGTCGCCACTGTGCCATTGCGAAACGCAGCCACTGTGCCATCAATTGTCGCCACTGTGCCATGCCAAACGCAGCCGCTGTGCCATGCCTTTGTCGCCACTGTGCCCATCAATTGTCGCCACTGTGCCCATCAATTGTCGCCACTGTGCCATGCCAAACGCAGCCACCGCGCCATGCCATTGTCGCCATTGTGGCACTTACCTTTCTCGGTCAGCCATCCTCGGATCCTCCTTCACCGTCCCTCGAAGTAGTCCCACCCTCGATGTCGCTTCAGCCAATCAGGCGGTGAAAGCCTATCAGAGCCACTAGCTCTGATAGACACTTCCAAAGTCAACCAGCTGCCGTTATTCAGATGGCCGGCGCAATGCATGAATCTATGTATTGTTTTTCAGTGGCGGTGCAGGAGCGAGAGGGGGCGGCGCTCCTTCGCCCTCTATGGACGCACTGCCACTGTCTTTTACACTAATGGTTGAGGTAGATAAAAACGCACAGTCGAGCTGTGTTCACGTGTGATGGTCGCAATGCTTTGCTTTGCACTTGTGGCAAAAATGATTTGGTGGTATTTGATCACCTCTGCGTTTTTTATTTTTTGCGCTATAAACAAAAATTGAGCGACAATTTTGAAAAAAAAAAAAATATTTTTAACTTTTTGCTATAATAAATATCCCCAAAAAAGATATAAAAAAACGTTTTTTTCCTCAGTTTAGGCCGATACGTATTCTTCTACATATTTTTGGTAAAAAAATGGCAATAAGCGTATATTGATTGGTTTGCGCAAAATTTATAGCGTCTACCATTGCATTTTTATTTATAATTTTTTTTTCTAGTAATGGCGGCGATCAGTGATTTTTATCATGACTGCGACATTATGGCGGACACATCGGACACTTTTGAGACTATTTTGGGACCATTGTCATTTTTACAGTGAACAGTGCTATAAAAATGCATTGGTTACTGTTAAAATTACACTGGCAGTGAAGGGGTTAAGCAGGAGGGGGCGCTGTAGGGGTTAAGTGTGCCCTAAGGGAGTGATTCTTACTGTGGGGGGGGGGCGTGGCTGTGCGTGTGACATCACTGATCGTCGTTCCCTATGACAGGGAACAGACGATCAGTGACAGGCTCACTAGGAAGCACGGGTAGAGGTTTGTTTACACTTACCTCTCCCTGTTCTTCAGCTCTGTGACCTGATCGCGGGACACCGGCGGCGATCGGGTCCGCTGTTCCCGTGTGGAAGTTTAAGAGGTCCTCTAAGGTCCTGTACACACGATCGGACAAAACCAATGAAAACGGACTGAAGTTCAGTTTCATCGGTCCAAACCGACCGTGTGTGGGCCCCATCGGTCCGTTATCCTTCGGTCAAAAAATGTAGAACTTGCTTTAAAATTGAACCGATGAACGCCTAACCGATCGGTCAAAACCGACGGTTAGTACGCAACAGCATCGGTTCAAAACCCGCGCATGCTCAGAATCAAGTCGACGCATGCTTGGAAGCATTGAACTTCGTTTTTCTCTGCACGTCGTCGTGTTTTACGTCACCGCGTTCTGACACAATCGTTTTTTTAACTGATGGTGTGTAGGCACATCAGACCATCAGTCAGCTTCATCGGTTAACCATCGGACCGTTCTCATCGGATGGACCGACCGTGTGTACGCGGCCTAACAGTTAACCTAATTCTAGAAATGCCCCAATTGGAAGATTTCCCCTCTATACTTTTTCTGGGGACAACCAAAAATTGTTGATTTTCTTTTACTTTCCCTTTTAATGATAAACATTACAAACCATTCATATAAGATAAAACAGTCTATAAGGTTTGATCACCTTTGCTTAAACCAATACATCTCCTATGCTTTGTATTATACAGTATATTATGGTAAAACAGAATTTGTCATGCAGTTTCTCTACTGTCCAGTAGGGGGCAGCATTGAATAATAAAAAAAAAGTATATTTGACATTATACAGCACACAAGTAATACACGAGTAATATGTTCCATGTTGATTATATTATAAAATTTATAAATCCAAAAAAGAAAAGAGCAGGTCTTGCGAACACAAAAATTGTGAACTCCTGCAACTGAAATGTCAGAATACTAGACTAAAGAATATGGGCCAGATCCACGTAGCGCGGCGCATTGTTGCGGCCGGCGTAGCGTATCTCTGATACACTACGCCGCCGTAACTTACAGCGTATTTTCCTTATCCTCAACGAGTTTGCGCCGTAAGTTACGGCGGCATAGTGTAACTTTGGCGGCGTAAGGGCGCGTAATTCAAATCGATGTGATGGGGGCGTGTTTTATGTTAATACGTCGTGACCCGACGTAAGTGACGTTTTTTTTTTTAACGGCGCATGCGCCGTCCGTGGGGGTATCCCAGTGCGCATGCTCAAAATTAAACCGGAACAAGCCAATGCTTACGACGGTGACGTCATTCTACGCAAAGCCGTATTCGCGAACGACTTACGCAAACGACGTAAAAAAATTCAAAATTCGACGCGGGAACGACGGCCATACTTAACATTGAGCACTCCTCATATAGCAGAGGTAACTATACGCCGAAAAAAGCCTTACGGAAACGACGTAAAAAAAATGCGCCGGCTCGGGCCGTACGTTCGTGGATCGCCGTATCTAGTTAATTTGCATACTCAAAGCGGAATTCGACGGAAACGCCACCTAGCGGCCAGCGTAAATATGCACCTTAGATCCGACGGCGTACTAAGACGTACGCCTGTCGGATCGAGACCTCATTCCGTCGTATCTTTGTTTTGTGGATACAAAACAAAGATACGACGCGGGAACTTTGAAATTACGCGGTGTATCCATAGATACGCCGGCGTAATTCGTTTGTGGATCTGGCCCATAGATTTTTACATACTGTCCCTGGTTTTACTGAGCCTGGCAACCCTGATGGGGCCCCCTAGTGGCATGGGTCCCTTCGGGCAGTGCCGCCCCTGAATAAAACAATTGTTGATGGAAAGGAAAAAACACAAGAAAGCAAGCAAGAATACTTGATTTTCTGTGCTTTAAGCTGCATGTTGTTTAACTTTGATTTATGTTGTTTTTAGGGGTATCTTTATTTTATTTAATCTATTTATTTATTTATTTATTTTGTAGATCTCGCCTAAGTGATTCTGGTTTCCATTCACAAACTGGAATTCTGGGTCACCATACACAAGGCGCGGCGCTGTGTGTGGTTACGAGGGTTACAATTTTAAGTGTTCTATATACTATTTTTAGACGTCTTAGAGGTTTTGAGCCTGCTAATTCTGTTACCTGTTTTTTTTTATAGCACATTGAAGATATGCACATCCCCTTCCTGTGGTCACCCATTGTGAGACTCAAGCTTTGTAAAAACAGTCCTTTTTATCTGCTATTAATATAAGTGGAGTAAAAAAAATATATATATATATATATATATAGAATGGGCCAGATTCACAAAGAGATACGACGGTGTATCTACAGATACACCATCGTATCTCTGACTTACACTGGTCCTATCTATGCGCCTGATTCATAGAATCAGATACGCATAGATAGGGCTAGATCCGACAGTGTTACACTGTGTTACACTGTCGGATCTTTTTTTCAATTTAAAAATGGCGCCGGGGGGTGTTCCCGCTGATTTACGATAAATAATATGTAAATCAGCGAGATACGCAAATTCACGAACGTACGCGGACCCGACGCAGTCTTCTTACGACGTTTCCGTAGCGGCGTACCCGTCGTATACTTACCCCTTCTTTTATCAGGCGCAGCCAATGTTAAGTATAGCCGGCGTTCCCGCGTCGAATTTGAATTTTTTAACGTCGTTTGCGTAAGTCGTTCTCGAATACGGACGGACGTCGTTGACGTGAGCGGCGAAACCACTGACGTCCTAGCGACGTCAGTGGGAGCAATGCACGCCGGGAAATTTCGCGGACGGCGCCTGCGCATTTAAATCGGCGCGGGAACGCGCCTGATTTAAATAGTACACTCCCCTAGCCGCGGAATTTGAATTCCGCCGGGGGATTTAGGATCCGCCGCCGCAAGTTTGGAGGTAAGTGGTTTGTGAATTAGCCACTTGCCTCCTAAACTTGCGGGAGCGGATCTTAATTCACGTAGATCGAGCGGATCTATAGATCCGCTGCGCTACGTGAATCTGGCCCAAAAAGTCTGTAGTAAAATGGTTACACACCTGCTACCTTATCATTTATAGTGATATCAAAAGTCATTTTTAAACTGTGCAGCTTAATAAAATAATACCTGGTGATCCTGCGGTGAAGATCCAGGTTCTGACCCTTTCTTTATAGGGTGACTCCTACAGGTGGGAGACTGATTTACTCGGTGGAGAGTCTCTGAGTAAGTGATGGTGGGGGCGTGTTGGGGAAGTTCGCTCCCGGTAAATATGACCCACCTCCCGCCACCAGCACTCCCTGATTTGTGACAGTGGGGGGGATCTTTTCCCCGCACCCTCTGTCACAATTGTAAAACTGCATGGCCACTTTGGGCCACTGGGGCCCCTACCAGCTTGCATCAGGTGTCCCCATACATCAGGTGTCCCCATCATAGTGCCCTTATACTGTATATCAGGTGTCCCCATCACAGTGTCCATATACTATATACTATTCTATACTGTGGATATTACAGTGGGGAGATGTCTGTGGATATTACAGCGGGGGAGATGTCTGTGGATATTACAGTGGGGGGAGATGTCTGTGGATATTACAGTGGGGAGATGTCTGTGGATATTACAGCGGGGGAGATGTCTGTGGATATTACAGTGGGGGGAGATGTCTGTGGATATTACAGTGGGGGGAGATGTCTGTGGATATTACAGTGGGGAGATGTCTGTGGATATTACAGTGGGGGGAGATGTCTGTGGATATTACAGTGGGGAGATGTCTGTGGATATTACAGCGGGGGAGATGTCTGTGGATATTACAGCGGGGGAGATGTCTGTGGATATTACAGTGGGGGGAGATGTCTGTGGATATTACAGTGGGGGGAGATGTCTGTGGATATTACAGTGGGGAGATGTCTGTGGATATTACAGTGGGGGGAGATGTCTGTGGATATTACAGTGGGGGGATGTCTGTGGATATTACAGTGGGGGAGATGTCTGTGGATATTACAGTGGGGGGGATGTCTGTGAATATTACAGTGGGGGGAGATGTCTGTGGATATTACAGTGGGGAGATGTCTGTGGATATTACAGTGAGGAGATGTCTGTGGATATTACAGTGGGGGGGATGTCTGTGGATATTACAGTGGGGGGAGATGTCTGTGGATATTACAGTGGGGGAGATGTCTGTGGATATTACAGTGGGGGAGATGTCTGTGGATATTACAGTGGGGGGGATGTCTGTGAATATTACAGTGGGGGGGATGTCTGTGGATATTACAGTGAGGGAGATGTCTGTGGATATTACAGTGGGGGGAGATGTATGTGGATATTACAGTGGGGAGATGTATGTGGATATTACAGTGGGGGGGAGATGTCTGTGGATATTACAGTGAGGGAGATGTATGTGGATATTACAGTGGGGGGGAGATGTCTGTGGATATTACAGTGGGGAGATGTCTGTGGATATTACAGTGGGGGAGATGTCTGTGGATATTACAGTGGGGGGGGATGTCTGTGAATATTACAGTGGGGGGGATGTCTGTGGATATTACAGTGAGGGAGATGTCTGTGGATATTACAGTGGGGGGGATGTCTGTGGATATTACAGTGGGGGAGATGTCTGTAGATATTACAGTGGGGGGGATGTCTGTGGATATTACAGTGGGGGGAAATGTCTGTGGATATTACAGTGGGGGGAAATGTCTGTGGATATTACAGTGGGGGAGAGGTCTGTGGATATTACAGTGGGGGAGATGTCTGTGGATATTACAGTGGGGGAGAGGTCTGTGGATATTACAGTGGGGGAGATGTCTGTGGATATTACAGTGGGGAGATGTCTGTAGAAATTTCAGTGGGGGAGATGTCTGTGGATATTACAGTGGGGGAGATGTCTGTGGATATTACAGTGGGGGAGATGTCTGTGGATATTACAGTGGGGGGGAGATGTCTGTGGATATTACAGTGGGGAGATGTCTGTAGAAATTTCAGTGGGGGAGATGTCTGTGGATATTACAGTGGGGGAGATGTCTGTGGATATTACAGTGGGGGGAAATGTCTGTGGATATTACAGTGGGGGGAGATGTCTGTGGATATTACAGTGGGGAGATGTCTGTGGATATTACAGTGGGGGGAGATGTCTGTGGATATTACAGTGGGGGAGATGTCTGTGGATATTACAGTGGGGGGAGATGTCTGTGGATATTACAGTGAGGAGATGTCTGTGGATATTAGTGGGGGAGATGTCTGTGGATATTACAGTGGGGAGAGATGTCTGTGGATATTACAGTGGAGGGAGATGTCTGTGGATATTACAGTGGAGGGAGATGTCTGTGGATATTACAGTGGGGAGAGATGTCTGTGGATATTACAGTGGGGGAGATGTCTGTGGAGATTACAGTGGGGGAGATGTCTGTGGATATTACAGTGGGGGGGATGTCTGTGGATAGTACAGTGGGGAGATGTCTGTGGATATTACAGTGGGGGAGATGTCTGTGGATATTACAGTGGGGGAGATGTCTGTGGATATTACAGTGGGGGGAGATGTCTGTGGATATTACAGTGGGGAGATGTCTGTGGATATTACAGTGGAGGGAGATGTCTGTGGATATTACAGTGGGGAGAGATGTCTGTGGATATTACAGTGGGGGAGATGTCTGTGGAGATTACAGTGGGGGAGATGTCTGTGGATATTACAGTGGGGGGGATGTCTGTGGATAGTACAGTGGGGAGATGTCTGTGGATATTACAGTGGGGGAGATGTCTGTGGATATTACAGTGGGGGAGATGTCTGTGGATATTACAGTGGGGGGAGATGTCTGTGGATATTACAGTGGGGAGATGTCTGTGGATATTACAGTGGGGGAGATGTCTGTGGATATTACAGTGGGGAGATGTCTGTGGATATTACAGTGGGGGGAGATGTCTGTGGATATTACAGTGGGGGGAGATGTCTGTGGATATTACAGTGGGGAGATGTCTGTGGATATTACAGTGGGGGGAGATGTCTGTGGATATTACAGTGGGGGGAGATGTCTGTGGATATTACAGTGGGGGGAGATGTCTGTGGATATTACAGTGGGGGGAGATGTCTGTGGATATTACAGTGGGGGGGAGATGTCTGTGGATATTACAGTGGGGGGAGATGTCTGTGGATATTACAGTGGGGGGAGATGTCTGTGGATATTACAGTGGGGGGAGATGTCTGTGGATATTACAGTGGGGAGATGTCTGTGGATATTACAGTGGGGGAGATGTCTGTGGATATTACAGTGGGGAGATGTATGTGGATATTACAGTGGGGGAGATGTCTGTGGATATTACAGTGGGGGGAGATGTCTGTGGATATTACAGTGGGGAGATGTCTGTGGATATTACAGTGGGGAGATGTCTGTGGATATTACAGTGGGGAGATGTCTGTGGATATTACAGTGGGGGGGGGATTTCTGTGGATATTACAGTGGGGAGATGTCTGTGGATATTACAGTGGGGGGGAGATGTCTGTGGATATTACAGTGGGGAGATGTCTGTGGATATTACAGTGGGGGAGATGTCTGTGGATATTACAGTGGGGGGAGATGTCTGTGGATATTACAGTGGGGGGGAGATGTCTGTGGATATTACAGTGGGGAGATGTCTGTGGATAGTACAGTGGGGAGATGTCTGTGGATATTACAGTGGGGGGAGATGTCTGTGGATATTACAGTGGGGGAGATGTCTGTGGATATTACAGTGGGGAGATGTCTGTGGAAATTACAGTGGGGACTATATATGGTGGTGATCGGAAAAATGTATGTGTGCTATAATTAATCGAAATTAGTCGATTAATCGATAAAAAAAAAAAAAAGATTAATCGAACACGAAAATTTTAATCAGTAACAGCCCTATATATTATGTATTTATTGTTTTTTTATGTAATCATGTTGTTGATAGTTTAGCGCCCCATACATCAGGTGTCCCCAACATTATATTATTTATTAAGGATCTTATCAACTGTTACGTTATTTCTTTGTAATATATTGTTTATGATATATTATGGATTTATTGTTTTTTTTATGTAATCAATAAAACAATATATATATTGTTGTCAAAACAAAATAAAAAACAAAAGATTTACAGAGCATTTTAGCTCTGTTAAAGCGAGAGCCCAGCAAAAGCTGTTTGCTTTTAGACAGTTTGGGCCAGATCCACGTACCGCGGCGCTTCTTTACGTCCGGCGTAGTGAATCTCAGATACACTACGCCGCCGTAACTTACAGCGTATTTCCCGTATTCTCAAAGAAGTTGCACCGTAAGTTACGGCGGCATAGTGTATCTGTGTCGGCGTAAGGGCGCGCAATTCCAAATGGGTGAGATGGGGGCGTGTTTTATGTTAATACGTCTTGACCCGGAGTAAATACATTTTTTTCTGAACGGCGCATGCGCCATCCGTGGGGGTATCCCAGTGCGCATGCTCGAAATTAACCTGCAACAAGCCAATGCTTACGACGTGAACGTCATTCTACGCAAAGCCCTATTCGCAAACGACTTACGCAAACGACGTAAAATTTTCAAAATTCGACGCGGGAACAACGTCCATACTTAACATAGGATACGCCTCATATAGCAGGGGTAACTATACGCCGAAAAAAGCCTTACGGAAACGCCGTAAAAAAAGGCGCCGGCCAGACGTACGTTCGTGGATCGCCGTATCTAGCTCATTTGCATACTCGACACGGAAATCGACGGAAAACGCCACCTAGCGGCCAGCGTAAATATGCACCTTAGATCCGACGGCGTACTAAGACTTACGCCAGTCGGATCTAGACCAGCTTCAGGCGTATCTTGTTTTGTGGATACAAAACAAAGATACGCCGGAGCAAACTAGAAGTTACGCGGCGTATCAATAGATACGCCAGCGTAAACGCTTCGTGGATCTGGCCCTTTGTCTCTAATTGAAACTTCCTATGGATCTGGCTAAGGAATGGGGTATGAAAAAGGAGGAAATACTGGGTTGCTAGATCCACAAAGATATCTTGAATTCTCAATCAGCTCTGTAAACAACAGGGAATTTTTTCAACAGGGGGGTTTAAAAAGAATCCGAAAGCACACAAGAGACAGTAGAGAGCTCCAATTATTCACCATGTAAGAAAACCAAAAAAAATATGAATTTACCTTCAAAAAAATACAACATTTTTTCATTTTTATTATTTATAGTTCATTGTCCTACCCATGAAAAAAGTAAAAAATCTAAAAATAAATAATTAATTTTTCCATTTTTATTATTTATAGTTCATTGTCCTACCCATAAAAAAAGTAAATGTATAAAAAATCTAAAAATAAATAATTCATTTTTCCATTTTTATTATTTATAGGTTGCTAGATCCACAAAGGTATCTTGAATTTTCTATCAGCTCTGTATACAACAGGGCATTTTTTCAACAGGGGGTTAAGAAGGACCCGAAAGGCACACGAGAGAGACAGTAGACATCTCCAATTGTTCATCATATAATAAAAAAAAAAAATTTATGGGCCGAATTCAGGTACAATTACGTTACTCCTCGGCGGCGTAACGTATCCCATTTACGTTACACCGCCGCAGGTTTACAGCGTAAGTGCCTGATTCACAAAGCTCTTACCTGTAAACTTGTGGCGGTGTAACGTAAATCCCCTCGGCGCAAGCCCGCCTAATTCAAATGGGGCGGGCACCATTTAAATTAGGCGCGTTCCCGCGCCGAGCGTACTGCGCATGCTCCGTCGGGTAAATTACCCGACGTGCATTGCGCTAAATGACGTCGCAAGGACGTCATTGGTTTCGGCGTTAACGTAAATGGCGTCCAGCGCCATTCACGGACGACTTACGCAAACGACGTGAAATTTTAAATTTCAACGCGGGAACGACGCCCATACTTAACATTGCTTAGAACACCTAGGAGGTAGCCCTAATTTTACGATGCGTACCTCGACCTAAACAACGTAAATTTAGATCGACGGGCATCGCGGACGTTCGTGAATCGCCGTAACTAGTCATTTGCATATTCTACGCCGACCGCAATGGCCTCGCCACCTAGCGGCCGGTCTAGAATTGCAGCCTAAGATCCGACGGTGTAAGTCAATTACACCTGTCGGATCTTAGGGCTATCTATGCGTAACTGATTCTATGAATCAGCCGCATAGTTAGGACGGGCGGATCACAGAGATACGAAGGCGTATCAGGAGATACGCCGTCGTATCTCTTCTGTGAATCTGGCCCTATAAATTTACCTTTGAATTGTTTTTTATAGTTCATAGTCCTACTCATAAAAAAATTTAAATATATAAGAAAATATAAAAATAATAATAATAAAAAAATAAAATATATCATAAATAAATAATATAAAAATAAATAAATATAAAAATACGTAATAAATATAATTCAGGACTTCTCCAGAGCCTCTCCCATCCTCTGGAACTTCCTGCCCCAGTATGTCTGATCACCCCCTACCCTGTCCACCTTTAGGAGATCCCTGAAAACTTATTCGGGGAAGCCTATCCCACACCCACCTAACAACTGTCCCCGAACCACCCCCATCAAATCATTCTCTGCAGCTTTTACCTTTTGTACCACCACCCCCTCGCTTTGGAATGTAAGCTCTATGAGCAGGGCCCTCCTGTACCTTCCGTATTGAACCGTACTGTAATTGTGCTGTCCCCCCTCTACATTGTAAAGCGCTGCGTAAACTGTTGGCGCTAAATAAATCGTGTATAATAATAATAATAATATTAATAATAATAATAAATACACTCCCCTTAATTAAATCAATTGGACATAGATACTGGCCCAGATTCAGGTAGGGGCGCGCACTGATACTGCGGCGCAGCGTATCGTTTTTACGCTACGCCTCCGTAAATTACTGGAGCTACGCTGCATTCACGAAGCATTTGCTCCGTAATTTGCGGCGGCGTTTCGTAAAAGGGGCCGGCGTAAGCGCGCATAATTTAAATGATCCCGTAGGGGGCGTGGATCATTTAAATTAGGCGCGTTCCTGCGTTCCTTCCCAACGTGCATTGCGGTAAATGACGTCGCAAGGACATCATTGGCTTCAACGTGAATGCCAGCGCCATTCACGAACGAGTTACACAAACGACGCAAAATTTGAAAATCGTGACGCGGGAACGACGTCCATACGACCATTGGCTGCGCCTCCTAATAGCAGGAGCAGCCTTACGGCGAAAACGACGTACGCAAACGACGTAAAAAATGAGCGCCGGCCATGCGTACGTTTGTGAATCGGCGTGAGTATGCAATTTGCATACTCTACGCTGACAACTACGGGTGCGCCACCTAGCGGCCAGCGTCAGAATGCACCCTAAGATACGACGGCGTAAGAGCCTTATGCCAGTGGTATCTTAGGCTACAGTCGGCGTATCGAGCTTTCTGAATACAGAAAGTAGATACGCCGGCGCTACTTAGCAATTACGCGGCGTATCTATGGATACGCAGACGTAATTGCTTGCTGAATCTACCCCAATGTTTTTACACAATGCTACATCAACACCAGAGCTCTTACTTCTCTTAGCGCCCCCACAAGAGTGGACAGGAAGTGGCGTATTCTGTTTCAAGGCCAGGGGGTCTGCTGTGTTTTGGAAATGTGGTCACCGGCTTCATCCTGTGCCGCACCACATCACACACCTCTACCGCTTTCTCAGAACACAGAACGTCGCAGCTCTTTGTGGCTCTACCATTATCACACCTTCAAAATATGTTTATGTTATCTACATTTTCTGAAAAGAAAACTTTACAGACATATCACGCTTCCTCCATTTGGATATTTTGCAACTAGAATTTATAGGGACTGTCGTGGTTTTAGGTCGATGGATCTTCATTTTTTCATATTATTTATGTATATATAGCTAGATTCAGGTAGGCAGGCGTATCGTTGCGGCGGCGTAGTGTATTGTGTTTACACTACGCCGCCGTAAGTTACTGAGGCAAGTACATGATTCACAAAGTACTTGCCTGCTAAGTTACGGCGGCGTAGCGTAAATCGGGCGGGCGTAATGGCGCCTAATTCAAATTTAGCTGAGGGGGCCTGTTTTATGGTAATGGGGGGTGACCTTACGTGATTGACGAATTTTACGAACGGCGCATGCGCCGTCCGTCCTACATATCCCAGTGTGCATTGCGGCAAAGTACGCCACACGGTCCTATTGGTTTCGACGTGGACATAAATGACGTAAATCCCTATTCACGGACGACTTACGCAAACAACGTAAAATTTTCGAATTTCGACGCGGGAACGACGGCCATACTTAACATTACTATTCCAGCTATTTGATGGAATAACTTTAGGCCCGATAATGCGTTACGTAAACGGCGTATCTGTACTGCGTCGGCCGGGCGTACATTCGTGAATAGGCGTATCTAGTGATTTACATATTCTACGCCAACCGCAATGGAAGCGCCACCTAGCGGTCAGCCTAAACATTACACTTTAGGATACGACGGTGTAAAATACTTACGCCGCTCGTATCTGAGCCTAATTTAAGCGTATCTGGTTTCCAGAATACGCTTAAATTAGCGCCGGCGCAAATTCAGACTTAGGTCGGCGTATCTACTGATACGCCAGCCTAAGTCTTTCTGAATCCACCTATTAGACTTTCTCAGTTGCTTGCGTATCTTCATGTAATTCCAGGCAGGCTCAATGATTTTGGAGCTAGTTCTTATTTATTTTGGCTGGATGTTTCGGGTTCTTCGGGTCCCACCGAAGAATGAATTTAGGACTGATCCGATGCCACCACCATGGTACTGTATTGCATGGTGCTATTGCTGGCTTTAATCCATGCTGGAGAAGTCTACTCCCGCTCAGTCCAGCTTTATTCAAACAAACACACGCACAAGCCCTGATCAAAGGGGTCAGTTTAAGCCCCCAAAATGCATCGGGTATCTTTTTTTACTCCTATGATAAATACAAATTGAACTGGTGTCTCAACCATACATCTAAAACTCCCTTCACTCTATCAAATGTATTATTGCCATAGGTGTGCACAGCCTATTTCATTAGGGTGTGCAGAGGTTGGTGTCAGTGGGGCAGAGGTCGGTGTCAGTGGGGCAGAGGTTGGTGTCAGTGGGGCAGAGGTTGGTGTCAGTGGGGCAGAGGTTGGTGTCAGTGGGGCAGTAGATGGAGTGAATAGTTTTTTATTTTTATTTATTTATTTTTTACTATTTATTTTTATAAGCCCCGTTTGGGACCTTTTTGGGAAATATCAGCAGTGGGAATCTGTGCCACACAGGGTGATTAGGGTGTGCCCAGGCACACCCGGCACACCCCTTGCGCACGCCTATGATTATTGCCAATCTGGAGACCTCCCTTTCAAACCTATTGGACCTTATAAAGAAGCCTCTTAGCTAAAATATCAACAGATGACCACGCCCCATGCCTATATAAGAGGTGGGCACAGTGGCTACATTTGATGGCACAGTGGCTTCGTTTGATGGGCACAGTGGCTACATTTAATGGCACAGTGGCTACATTTGATGGGCATAGTGGCTGCGTTTAATGGCACAGTGGCTGCAATTGATGTTTTTCTTTCAGTTTTTGATAGTTGTTTTCCAATTGATGGGCACAGTGGCTGCGTTTGATGGGCACAGTGGCTACATTTGATGGCACAGTTGCTGCGTTTGATGGGCACAGTGGCTGCATTTGATGGGCACAGTGGCTGCGTTTAATGGCACAGTGGCTGCAATTGATGTTTTTCTTTCAGTTTTTGATGGTTGTTTTCCAATTGATGGGAACACTGGCAGCAATTGATGGGCAGAGTGGCAGCAATTGATGGGCACAGTGGCAGCGTTTGATGGCACAATGGCGTCAATTTATTGGTACAGTGGCTGCGTTTGATGGGCACAGTGGCTGCGTTTGATGGGCACAGTTGCATTTGATGGGCACAGTGGCTGCGTTTGATGGGCACAGTGGCTGTGTTTGATAGGCACAGTGGCTGTGTTTGATGGGCACAGTGGCTGCGTTTGATTGGCACAGTGGCTGCGTTTGATGGCACAGTGGCGTTTGATGGGCACAGTGGTGGCAATTGATGGTACAGTGGCTGCGTTTGATGGGCACAGTGGCTGTGTTTGATGGGCACAGTGGCTGTGTTTGATGGGCACAGTGGCTGTGTTTGATAGGCACAGTGGCTGTGTTTGATGGGCACAGTGGCTGCGTTTGATGGGCACAGTGGCTGTGTTTGATAGGCACAGTGGCTGTGTTTGATGGGCACAGTGGCTGCGTTTGATTGGCACAGTGGCTGCGTTTGATGGCACAGTGGCGTTTGATGGGCACAGTGGTGGCAATTGATGGTACAGTGGCTGCGTTTGATGGGCACGGTGGCTGTGTTTGATGGGCACAGTGGCTGCGTTTGATGGCACAGTGGCGACAGTTGATGGTACAGTGGCTGCGTTTTATGGCACAGTGGCGACAGTTGATGGTACAGTGGCTGTGTTTGATGGGCACAGTGGCTGCGTTTGATGGCACAGTGGCGGCAGTTGATGGTACAGTGGCTGCGTTTGATGGGCACAGTGGCTGTGTTTGATGGCACAGTGGTGGCAGTTGATGGTACAGTGGCTGCGTTTGATGGGCACAGTGGCTGTGTTTGATGGGCACAGTGGCTGTGTTTGATGGGCACAGTGGCTGTGTTTGATAGGCACAGTGGCTGTGTTTGATGGGCACAGTGGCTGCGTTTGATGGGCACAGTGGCTGTGTTTGATAGGCACAGTGGCTGTGTTTGATGGGCACAGTGGCTGCGTTTGATGGCACAGTGGCGGCAGTTGATGGTACAGTGGCTGCGTTTGATGGGCACAGTGGCTGTGTTTGATGGCACAGTGGTGGCAGTTGATGGTACAGTGGCTGCGTTTGATGGGCACAGTGGCTGTGTTTGATGGCACAGTGGTGGCAGTTGATGGTACAGTGGCTGCGTTTCATGGGCACAGTGGCTGTGTTTGATGGGCACAGTGGCTGTGTTTGATGGGCACAGTGGCTGTGTTTGATAGGCACAGTGGCTGTGTTTGATGGGCACAGTGGCTGCGTTTGATGGGCACAGTGGCTGTGTTTGATAGGCACAGTGGCTGTGTTTGATGGGCACAGTGGCTGCGTTTGATGGCACAGTGGTGGCAGTTGATGGTACAGTGGCTGCGTTTGATGGGCACAGTGGCTGTGTTTGATGGCACAGTGGTGGCAGTTGATGGTACAGTGGCTGCGTTTGATGGGCACAGTGGCTGTGTTTGATGGGCACAGTGGCTGTGTTTGATGGGCACAGTGGCTGTGTTTGATAGGCACAGTGGCTGTGTTTGATGGGCACAGTGGCTGCGTTTGATGGGCACAGTGGCTGTGTTTGATAGGCACAGTGGCTGTGTTTGATGGGCACAGTGGCTGCGTTTGATGGCACAGTGGCGGCAGTTGATGGTACAGTGGCTGCGTTTGATGGGCACAGTGGCTGTGTTTGATGGCACAGTGGTGGCAGTTGATGGTACAGTGGCTGCGTTTGATGGGCACAGTGGCTGCGTTTGATGGGCACAGTGGCTGCAATTCATGTTTTTTGTTTCATTTTTTTTGCGCCCCCCCCCCCCCCCCCCCCAAAAAAAAAGTTTGAGCACCAGCCGCCACTAATGCATTATCTATATACATTACAGCAGCAGGATTACTGAACAGCCAATTCTTGTATTTTAACACTCTGCAAAAATAGAAGCTGAAGAAAGTTCATACTAAGCTGTAGTACAATATGAGGTGTCAATTTTCCATGCTGAAATATTAAACAAAACATCACACAGGATAACATTTTTTTTTTAACGCTAGCCTTGTCCGCCCACTTCTCATAGTTTCACAACTTTTGCTTAGAAACTTGCCTAACATGGGGACTTAAAGCAGTATTACAGTGTTACCAAACCCAGGACCCTGCATTCCCTATATCTGGTCTCCCACAGTACACAGAACATGGAGATGCAATTATTTTACTAAATATAAACTGCTAAATACCTTTTCTCATCAGCAGTATATAGCAGTCTTGTGACTTCTATCAGTGTTTGGTAAAAGCTGGCAAAGCAAGTCCAGAAGGTAGGCCAGGGTCAGAAACAGCCAGGCAATGTGGTACCAAGTCAGCAGGCAGATCAGATCCAGTAAACGAGCCAGGGTCAGGATACCAGGTAACAGAACTAGGGAACAAGCAGAAGCGAAGTCCAAAGGCGAGCCGGTCATACACGAACAAACAGGAGCAGCAGATCAGGTCTTGGGAAGTCAGAAACAAGCTGAAGATCATCCAGCAACTATTTACAGTGACGGAGCAGTTTAAATAGGCCACTGGGCGCCAAGTGCTAATTGGTGTGTCCGCACACGTTCGCGATCGTGCACAGATGTGCGCACGTGCACAAATCCGTGCACGATGAACTGGCACTGCAGAAATTGCATTGGTCTTTGCTTATGAAAATTAGCACGTGTGCAATGTGCACGAGCATGAGCATGTATCCGCACTGGTCTTTTAGTGGTGGAGATCCGGTTTACCTTACAACCAGTCAACGCTCAAGATTCAGGTAGCTGGGCGCATCTTTGAGGCGGCGTAGCGTATCGTATTTACGCTACGCCGCCGTAAGTCAGAGAGGCAAGTGCTGTATTCACAAAGCACTTGCCTCCTAAGTTACGGCGGCGCAGCGTAAATGGGGCCGGCGTAAGTGCGCCTAATTCAAATGAGGATGAGGGGGGCATGTTTTATGTAAATTACTTGTGACCCGACGTGATTGACGTTTTTCACGAACGGCGCATGCGCTGTCCGTGGAATATCCCAGTGTGCATTGCTCCAAAGTACGCCGCAAGGACGTATTGGTTTCGACGTCAACGTAAATGACGTCCAGCCCCATTCACGGACGACTTACGCAAACGACGTAAAATATTCAAAATTCGACGCGGGAACGACGTCCATACTTAACATTGGTACGCCGCATGTACGCCACCATATAGCAGGGGTAACTTTACGCCGGGAAAAGCCTAACGTAAACGGCGTATCTGTACTGCGTCGGCCGGGCGTACGTTCGTGAATTCGCGTATCTAGCCGATTTACATATTTCTAGGCGTAAATCAGCGTACCCGCCCCTAGCGGCCAGCGTAAATATGCAGCTAAGATCCGACGGCGTAACAGACTTACGCCGGCCGTAACTAATCTATGCGTAACTGATTCTAAGAATCAGGCGCATAGATACGACCGCCCAGACTCAGAGATACGACGGCGTGTTTGAGGTTACGCCGTCGTATCTCCTTTGAGAATTTGGGCCTTAGTGTACTTTTTATGCACCAGAGTGGCTCCTAAATTTAAGGATCAGAAAAAGGCAAGTTTTGAAACGTTATGAGGATGTTCTATTAAAACTCATTTTTGAGGTCGGTAGTGGTTTGTCCATATAGACATCATCATCAAGAAGTCACCACAAAACTGAAACAAAAAAGAGAATCAAGAATAAAAAAGCTTGTGACTGATTCTTCTAAAGGGGAAGTTTAGGTGTGGCGATTTTTAACATAGTTACATTGGTGCAGGTGGTCCAACGTCAATATGTATGTGCCATACCTGTGGGATCCATATAGAAGGTGGAAATCACTGTAATAGGCACGGCTCCTCCACAAAGTGCTAGGCCACATAAATCGATATGCTGAGGCTTACAGTGCACAGAAGTCGCCAAATGTCTGCAGAGTCAATAGCTACAGACCTCCAAACTTCTTGTGGCCTTCAGCTTAACACAACAACATTGCATAGAGAGCTTCATGGAATGGATATTCTTAGCTGGATTCAGGTATCCGTGCCTAACGTTAGGCAGGCGTAGCGTATCTCATATACGCTACGCCGCCGTAAGTTAGAGAGGCAAGTGCTGTATTCACAAAGCACTTGCGTCTTAAGTTACGGCGGCGTAGCGTAAATGTGCCGGCCTAAGTGCGCCTAATTCAAATTGTGAAGAGGTGGGCGTGTTTTATGCTAATGAATCGTTACCCGACGTGATTGACGTGTTTAACGAACGGCGCATGCGCCGTCCGTGGACCTATCCCAGTGCGCATGCTCCAACTAAGGCTGCAAAGACTTATTGGTTTCGACCTGAACGTAAATTACGCCCAGCCCCATTCACGGACGACTTAGGCAAACGACGTAAAAAAAATTAAATTTGACGCGGGTCCGACGTCCATACCTAACACTGGCTATGCCATCTTTTTGGTGGAATATCTTTAGGCCTGAAAACGCCTTACGTAAACGGCGTATCTTTACTGCGACGGGCAAGCGTATGTTCGTGAATAGGCGTATCTCGCTGATTTACGCATTCTAGGCGTAAATCAGCGTACACGCCCCTAGCGGCCGGCCTAAATAGACAGCTAAGATACGACGGCGCAGGCGGTTGCATCTTAGCTAGATTTAAGTGTATCTCAATTTGAGAAAACACTTAAATTTACGACAGCGCAGATTTAAAGTTATGACGGCGTATCTACTGATACGCCGGCGTAACTCTCTCTGAATCTGGCTAGTAGTCTCTATCATTTAACCACTTAAGCCACGGACAATTTTGCTGGCCAAAGACCAGAGCACTTTTTGTGATTCGGCACTGCGTCGCTTTAACTGACAATTACGCGGTCGTGCGATGCTGTACCCAAACCAAGTTGATGTCTTTTTTTCCCACAAATATAGCTTTCTTTTTGTGGTATTTGATCACCTCTGCGGTTTTATTTTTTTGCGCTATAAACAAAAATAGAGCGACAATTTAAAAAAAAAAAGCAATATTTTTTACTTTTTGCTATAATAAATATCCCCTAAAAATATTTATTTTTCCTCAGTTTAGGCCGATACGTATTCTTATAGATATTTTTGGTAAAAAAAAATGCAATAAGCGTATATTGATTGGTTTGCACACAAGTTATAGCATCTACAAAATAGGGGATAGAATTATGGCTTTTTTATTATTTTATTTTTTTTACTAGTAATGGCGGCGATCTGAGATTTTTATCGTGACTGCGACTTTATGGCGGACACTTTTGACACATTTCTGGGACCATTGTCATTTTTACAGCAATCAGTGCTATAAAAATGCACTGATTACTGTGAAAATGACACTGGCCGTGAAGGGGTTAACCACTAGGTGACACTAAAGGGGTTAAGTGTGCCCTAGGGAGTGCTTCTAACTGTAGGGGGGATGGGCTGTGTGTGACATGACAGTGATCACCGCTTCCAATTACAGGAAGCTGTGTACACTGTCCGGGCACTAGGAAGACTGGGGAAATGCTTGTTTACATAAGCATTTCCCCGTTCTTCCTCACCGTGACACGATCGCGTCCGCGGGAGCCGCGGTTGGAGTCTCGGAGCTTGCGGCGGGGCCGCTCTTAAAGGGCAACGTATATATACGTTGATCTGCCCGGTCGTGCCATTCTGCCGACGTATATCGGCACGCGGTTAAAAAACACCTATGACAAAAATGATAGACCTTTAATTTCTTTTTAGGTGGGCAAACTTCCAAAATCTGCAGGGGATCACATAATTATTTCCCCCACTGCATGTGATAATAAATGGCTTTGTATGATCACTATACTTAAATTAAAGAATTTTTTTTGGCATGATCACTCATATTTTCAATATCAAAGCCAAAATGTCATGATTTCTGCCAGGGTATGCAAACTTTTGAGCACAACTGTACATCTATACTGTATATATAATTTCATGTGTGTATTTAGCTGTTTTCCTGGACTTTGATAAAGGCATAGTACAAGCAGGTATATAGCTAGATTCAGGTAGGGGCGCGTATCTTTATGGCGGCGTAGCGTATCGTATTTACGCTACGTCGCCTTAAGTCAGTGAGGCAAGTACTGTATTCACAAGGCACTGGCCTCCTAACTTACGGCGGCGTAGCGTAAATGGGGCCGGCGTAAGGGCGCCTAATTCAAATGAGGATGGGGGGGCGTGTTTTATGTTAATGTTTGGTGACCCGACGTGATTGACGTTTTTTACGAACGGCGCATGCGCCGTCCGTGTACATATCCCAGTGTGCATTGCTCCAAAGTACGCCGCAAGGATGTATTGGTTTCGACGTGAACGTAAATTACGTCCAGCCCCATTCACAGATAACAAACGCAAACGACGTAAAAAATTCAAATTTCGACGCGGGAACGACGGCCATACTTAACATTGACTAGGCCAGCTATTTGTTGGAATAACTTTACGCCGGAAAATGCCTTATGGAAACGGCGTATCTTTACTGCGACGGGCGCACGTACGTTAGTGAATCTGCGTATCTAGGCATTTACATATTCTACGCCAAACTCAACGGAAGCGCCACCTAGCGGCCAGCCTAAATATTGCACCCTAAAATACGAAGGCGTAGGAGACTTACGCCGCTCGTATCTTAGCCTAATTTAAGCGTATCTGGTTTCCAGAATACGCTTAAATTTACGACGGCGCAGATTCAGAGTTACGTCGGCATATCTACTGATACGCCGACTTAACTCTCTCTGAATCTGGCTAATAGTGTGCATTTTTTCTTAATATTGTCCTTTCACTGACTTTTAGTAGTCTGTACAGGGAGGGCACGCCGCTTTAGCCTCCTGTGACTCACATGACACTGAGACATTCATCTGAGACCTCCCGCCACCTCCTCCCACAGAGGAAGAACTCTCTTTCTTCTTCTCATTGTGTCATGGCACATTAACCTACGAACGATGGTGATCACACACAAGCTTAGATCTCATGGTGGAAATATTAAATATCGCCAGAAATACGTTTGAGTCACAAGATCACTGAGGACATTTCCAAAAAGAGATCCCTTTTATCTGCTTAAGCTACAGCAATGAATGGTTCACCACATTAAACACCCTACTGCGTGTTTGGTTCTAAAAGAGAAAATGATGACCGAAAAAGGGAAATAAAAATATATATATATTGTTACATGGCGACCTTTATATTCTTCTCCCCATAGTAAAGTCTCACTCAAGTCAGTGCTATGAGATTAAATTTGATTTGGATAATTCCAGCGTTTTCTGATGACTATCTGACGTTGTAAGACAATGAGATGGTTGGGCTAGTTGTATTTTTTTTATTGACTAAATTAGAAGAAAAGAAGTACCGAAAATTGAATATTAAATTAAGTTTATGATTATTATTATTATTTAGGTATTTATATAGCTCTGTCAATTTACGCAGTGCTTTACATATACATTGTACATTCACATCAGTCCCTACCCTCGAGGAGCGTACAACCTAATGTCCCCAACTCACATTCATATACTAGGGCCAATTTTATTTTTTTTCCTCATGATCTTTTTTTTTAAATTCTTTATTTTTACAAAAAAAAATAAAAAATTCCATTCTTTTACATCCATACTTAATTGCTTTGTTTACAGATATATGTATC
Organism: Rana temporaria; assembly: GCF_905171775.1. Classification (NCBI taxonomy): domain Eukaryota; kingdom Metazoa; phylum Chordata; class Amphibia; order Anura; family Ranidae; genus Rana; species Rana temporaria. The sequence goes on from NC_053500.1 coordinate 129,027,110, forward strand.
TTCTACATACTATTACATAAATCAACAATATCTTATTATCAAAAAACATTGTTCCTCTTATTCAAATCTTCAATGACCTTACTTATCCACATATATAGCTATAGCCTTCTGTTCACCCATTACCCAAAAACAAACAAAAAAAAAAACCTCCCTTCCCTACCCCCCCCCCCCCCCTTCCCCCCCCCCCAAAAAAAAAAAGAAGGGGGAAACCCTCTAGGGCCAATTTTAGACAGAAGCCAATTAACCTACCAGCATGTCTTTGGAGGGTGGGAGGAAACCAGAGTACCCAGAGGAAACCCACGCAGGCACAGGGGGAACATGCAAACTCCAGGCAGGTAGTGTCATGGTCGGGATTATGATTGAAAAATTACCAACTCTCCAGCATATGAGCGCATCACCCAAAAATCAAACAAACACTTTGTCAGCACTGTGAACGGTGGGGCTCCATTGATGACCTTCTTGTACCAATGCTACCTGCCTGGCTTTAATGCTGCCCCACTGCCGTCAGAAGCTTTCAGAATCACTGACCTGGAATATAAATGCTACTGAAAATCCATCAATGAAGTTAATTTTTAGTATGGGAGCTGTTTTATTTGTCCAAGGATTAAAAAATTTATTGGGGTATAGCGCGCTCCCGCGTATAGCGCTCACCCCTAAAGTTGCCCCGAATTCCTGTGGAAAAAAGATTTTTGTACTTACAGTTTTGGTGTCTTGCGCGGCGTCCATCGGCGGCCTCGTCGGGTCCTTGTCCTTCTGTGGCGTCCTCCCCGCTCGTTTCCCGGTTTCCCGCGCCGAGTTTGAATACTGCGCCGGCATATACCGAGCGCAGTACACTCGTGTATAGTCGGGCAGGCTCGGCTACTCTCGCGCTGACGTCCTGTACGTCCAGGACGTCACCGCAAGAGGAGCCGAGACTGCCCGACTATACACGAGTGTACTGCGCTCAGTATATGCCGGCGCAGTATTCAAACTCGGCGCGGGAAAGCAGGTATCGGCGTTTATCGCGCACCCACGATTTTGCCCTGATTTTCAGGGCAAAAAAGTGCGCGGTATACGCCGATAAATACAGTAGTGTATATTGTGTGTGTATATATGTATATATACACAGGGCCCTCCTGTACCTTCTGTATTGTACCGTAATTGTGCTGTCCCCGCTCTACATTGTAGCATTGCGTAAACTGTTGGCGCTATATAAATTGTGTATAATAAAAATATATATCTATATGGATCTATATAGATAACAAATAGGCAGTATATCTATATATAGATATATAGATATATCTATATCTATATCTATATATCTATATGTATATCTATTTATATATATATATATATATATATATATATATAGATCTCTCTCTCTCTCTCTCTCTATATATATATATATATATATATATATATATATATATAGAGAGAGAGATTTATATGTATATATATATATATATATATATATATATATATATATATAGATCTATATATAAATGTATATATCTCTGTATATAGATATAAATATATATCTATATATATTATTTTTTCTTTTATTAATAAAATAATATCCTGCTATATTTCAATTTAGGCTGACAAATGTGCAAAAATGTACAACAGTTATTAAAAGTAATGTACAGTAAAACCTTGGATTGCGAGCATAATTCGTTCCAGAAACATGCTTGTAATCCAAAGCACTTGTATATCAAAGCATTTTTTACAGGGTATAAGAGAGGCACCGCTAAGTGTAGCAATAAGTTGCTAAATGTTGTACCTTCATTAATTGTAACCGTATTGCTACACTTAGAGGCCCCTCTCTTATTTGTTATACTCAGATGTGACATGACGCTACTCTTATATCAAGACATCGTTTGTATATCAAGGAAAAATTTAGTAAAACATTTTGCTCAGCTTGCAAAACGCTCTCAAACCAAGTTACCCTCAAACCAAGGTTTTATTGTATTATTATTTTTCATAATGGAACTGTGCTTGCCGCTCTGCGCTACGCCGGCGTAGCCTAAAAAAGATACGCTACGCCGGCATAAATATGCGCCAATGTATGTAAATCTGGGCCTATATGTATATGATTAGTTGCGATCATCACATGGGTGTTTTTTTGTTTCTAAAAACTGGAACTCCGCTTTAAAACATCTTTGAAGTCAAGCCAATTTCATTGTTATAATTTTTTTGCCAATTTTACGTTTGCTAATAACTGAAACTTCAAATTTTTCCTCTGTCGTTGACAAATTTTGCAGCTCAAAAAAAATTAAGCACTGTGCAATAGTACAAGAACTATATATGCTGTATGAATCTTTAGACTAGTCATCAACAGAAAATTTTAGACTCATACAGTAGTTACCTGAAAATGGTAAATGAGATCAATGACTCACATATACTGATGTTGTTGACTCTTTTTTGGAGCGCATTCTGTTAAAAAAGTAGAGTATGGGTCTAGCAATGACTTGTAGCCATTAATTACTTTTTTTTATTAGAATTTACTAACTATTTTTTTATTATAAGTTTCTTTAAAAAAAAAAAAAAAAAAATCTTCGTTATTGGGGAAGAAAGGCTTTTTTTAAATGTATATTGTGGTTTACACTGGTGTTTGAATTGTTTTCTTGTTGATTCTTGTCACAGCTTCCCGATATGTTTTAACAGTTTCTCCCACACACTGGCATATATATATCTATTATGCTTTGTTGTTGCTGTAGAAGCTTCAGACAGGAAGGCTTGAAGTTTTATTGTTTTTAAATCCTTCTGTTGTTGATATTTAAAGCGTTAAGATGCCTTCTGTTCAGGTTATTTATTATGTAACACATTAAAAAAATGCTTTATAAATAAAATTTAAATGTATCCAAGTGCTGAATTAAAAAATATTTTTCAACAACACATATTCATTACTTTCATATATCAATAAATAAATAAATATATATATATATATATATATATATATATATATATATATATATATATATATATATATATATATATAATATATATTCCATATATATCTATATAGATATATATATATATCTATACAGATATCTTTATATATATATATATATATATATATATATATATATATATATATATAAAATATATATATGAATATATTTGTGTATATATATATATATATAAATATATTTATTTATTTTATATATATATATATATATATATATATATATATATATAATGTATTTATTATTATTTTTTATTTTTTATTTTTTGCAGATAGCAGCTTCCTTTTTATATCCTTTTGAAATACTGATATCAGTTTACCTTGTGGGTGAGATGGCTTGCATAGTACAAAGAATGACACAAAGCTAAAACAAGAATTTTTACTTGCATATTTTTTCAGATAAGATGACAGTTGGTTTTGAAAATCGCCAAACTGCCAGTCCTCAAGCATAAATAATTTCATAGACAAAAAAAATCAACTAAATAATTGCACAGATAGGCTTCCCTAATAATCGATTTCAATTCAAGAAGGTAATAACTGTGATATAAATAAAGATAAAACAAACCATTATGTTGTAAAGTCTTGACAAAAAAAATTGAAGTTTTATTTCTTTAAAGTACAAATCATTAGCCCCTGTACAAATCATTAGTAAGACCTCATCTGGAATATCCAGTTCAGTTTTGGGCCCCAGTTCTCAAAAAGGATATCGGGGAACTGGAGAAAGTGCAGAGAAGGGCAACCAAACTAATAAAAGGCTTGGAGGAGCTCAGCTATGAGGAAAGATTAGAGGAACTGAATTTATTCTCTCTTGAGAGGAGGAGAATAAGGGGGGATATGATCAACATGTACAAATATATAAGGGGTCCATATAGTGAACTTGGTGTTGATCAACACTGAGGACAAGGGGGCACTCTTTACGTCTAGAGGAAAAGAGATTTCACCTCCAAATACGGAAAGGTTTCTTCACAGTAAGAGCTGTGAAAATGTGGAATAGACTCCCTCCAGAGGTGGTTCTGGCCAACTCAGTAGATTGCTTTAAGAAAGGCCTGTGGTGTGCTCTAGAAGGTTACTAAGCATATTAATATTCTGATTCAGTATGATACACTTTAATTAGAAGAGTAATAGAAAGGAATTATTAAAAACGTGCACTCCACTTGAACATCCTGTATAAAAATTATAAGAGGCACCGCTATTTCTGTTGTGTATCATTGGACTTTCTTTGGACGGTCATTTGACCATTGGACCTTCATTTATGATATGATGTCTGATTCATAAATTCTGTTCACTATGAGCCATATTACTGTTGTTCTTAAGAAATGATAAATACCCCCCAAACCCAGTACTTCTCTCACCACCACGAAACTCTCAGCGTGCTGTCTAGCCACCTACACGCTGTGTATATACACAGGAATGTATAGAAAGGGTGGAAGATTACAATCATTTTGGTTTCGTATGGTTACAGCAGCTAAGGAACTTGACAACCTCCCACCAGTCATTACCACAGCTTTATGAAAACATCGGGAAACACACAACAGCCTTCAGTTTTATTTATTCCGACTTTGTACACCAAACTCATCCTAAGCATGGCGACTTCTTAAAGTCTATGGCAAAAAAAATGCAAAAAAGCACAGAACATCTAAATAATACTTGTATATTTGCGGATGTTTATCCATTTATTTCTGAACTCAGGGCAAAAAAAAAATGACTTTCATTTAAATATATTCCTTTATAGCCACAAAGGATATAAATGAGGTAAGGCAGGAGCAACAGATTAGTTGCCCCAAGCCCGACGGGACATGGATCTCCCGTCGGACAGGTGGCAAAAGGGGAAGGGGGGCAAAATGGTATTAGGGGAGCGGATTAACAAAGTAGACTTGGGGTGGCATGGAAGGAACAAGTATAAGAAGAGAGATAATGTAACATATTATGAGCTTCTCTTCTCCCCCCAAAAGGGATCCATTTCCCCTTTATTTTTTTACTTTTACTATATGAATTGTTAGGAAGATAATATTGTTATTTATGCATTGACTGATTTAAACCAGAGGAATGCCTCCTAGGTTTCTGTATACTCTTGCTTTGCTATTTAAAAACCAATAAAAGAAGATTGAAAGATAAATGTACTTTGTGTGCACCAAATGCTTGTGCAAGCCCAGTTATTACCTTGTGCTCTATGTAGTCTGTGCAGAGAGCAGAGCTGTGGGAGGGGCTCAGTAGCTCCTCCCACTACAGGAAGGGGCGGATACAAGACCGTTCTTGCTACACAAGGAGAGAGAGCAGCAGTGATCGGTTTTTATTACAGAAAGGTTTCACACTGGATTACTACACAGATCTACTGTAGAAGAAATACACAAAGCACCCCAATGTTCAGGTAAAAATGCACAAGCCTCTTGCATTTAGAAAGTATTTGCTCATTACTGAGTTTGGTCAGAAAAATAACTTGTTCGGCCAGAGCTCCTAATATCCTGTTTGAGTGACTTCTCTTCTCTTGAATCCCAAGCTGCATTGCCAGCCCTTTCTACTGGATAACTGTCGGAAATACCAAGGATGCGCTCCTGCCCAAAAAACTGAGCATGCTCACTGAGCTTCCCACAGACCTGTGCATAGATTAAAGGCCATAATTTTAATGAACGTGCATGTTGAATGGACTTTTGTCATCCAGTGGCCTATTTAAAGCACTGTTAGGCCTCGTACACACGACCAGTTTCCTCGGCAGAATTCAGCTTCCGACCGAGTTTCTGGCTGAATTCTGCCGAGAAACCCGGCCGTGTGTACAATTTCGGCCGAGGAAGCCGACGAGGACCTCGGCGAGGAAATAGAGAACATGTTCTCTATTTCCTCGTTGTTCTATGGGAGAACTCGGCCCGCCGAGGTCCTCGGCGGCTCCAGGACTGAACTGGCCGAGGAACTCGATGTGTTTGGCACGTCGAGTTCCTCGGCCGTGTGTACGAGGCCTAAGGCTCAAGATCATTGCTGAATGGTCATCATCTCCTGTGACCTGTGACCAGACCCGGCTTATTCCTGTGTTTATACCCGGTTTGCCTTCTGACCATGTCTGATCTTGATCCCTCCAGTACCTGACCTCTGGCTTGTTTTCTGAGTCCTCATGCTGCTTATCATTTTGGCTCATCTTCTGCTCATTGATACTGACCTCAGGCCAGGCTATTGCTTACGCTCTTGTCTTGCGAATCTTTATCTCCGCTGCCCAACTGCTACCAACTTCTGCCTGTCTGGCAACATTGCTCTGTAGCAACATTCAACACAGGTTCATGCTCGTCGGCTTCTACTTCACGGCAGGATTCAGTTCTTCTGCTTGCCAGGACTTCCTACAGGCGCCAATGCCCCTCTTTGTCCTGTCGTACCCTGTCACCAATCTCAGGGGAAAAACAGGACAGGAGCTGTAAGGGAGAGTCCTCTCATTAGTTTGGCCTCTACCGGGTATGTGACAACTACATGACTTCATTGATTTTTTTCCCCTGCAAAACAATGCTGCTGCCTTGACTCCATAGAGCCTGCCTAAATACTGAGAGCGGGGAAAAAGGGTTCTTGGGATATGTAGTTCTGGTGTGAAGGGGCGTGCCTACATCAATAGGAACTGAGCTCCCAGCAATTGTTTGTGCATGAATTTTAAAAGCTTGGTGCCGATGTCATAGGGAGTTAAACAGTGTTTCTTACTACAAGAACAAGGTAAAGGGGAAACAAAACTAGGACAGGCTCTAGAAGGAAACAGGGAAGTTTGGTGGTAAATTTGTGTAATGCATAGAAATACACTGTAACAGTGAGGAAGTAACAGTAATAGACACTTCAAGACTCAGGGATAGGCCACAATGGATGAGGTTTCTTTGCCTTGTTAGGGTCCCAAAACTTTTTAGAATTGTGTTAACCACGTGAAATATCTATTGAAATAAATTTAAAGTGTAACAAAAGGCAGGGTCGTTATTCTATAAAAGACATGCAATATCCCTTCTGCAGTAAAAATGCACTTACCTGCCTGTTTGCAATCTAGAATGTACACTGATCTGTGCAGCTCCATTTACATTCTGGTACACTGCCTGTGTGCCGATACAACTGCTCTCTGGCGCATGTGTGGGAGCGGCATCATCCCGCGCCAGGCCAGTCGAGGTGGTTGAAGATCAGCATCTGGAAGATGCTGGGGAGAAGATTCTGGTGCCACCGAGAGACTTTGTGGGTGTTGGACTGTTATTGGAACTAAGAAACTAAGGAAAGTACTGTCTTTAGTTTGGCTTAGGCCGCGTACACACGGTCGTTCCAAACCGATGAGAATGGTCTGACGGGCCATTTCCATCAGTTCAACGCTGAAGTGGCCTGATGGTCTGATGTGCGTACACACCATCGCTCCAAAAACCGATCGGGTCAGAACGCGGTGACGTCAAACATACAACGTGCTGAATAACACGAAGTTCAATGCTTCCAAGCATGCGTCGACTTGATTCTGTGTATGATGGATTATAATTTTACATTTGAAATTGTAGGTATAATTATTATATGATATATCACTATTATTATTATTATTATATAACAAACAGAAAGTTTGAGCACCTTCAGAGCTGATTAGTTAATACATATCATAAACACCCATGAGGAAAAGCAATAGCCAGTTAATTAATCGTATTTATTATATTAGTATTATTTTTATTTATTATTATTATTATTATTATTATTATTAGTATTATTATTATTATTAGTAGTAGTAGTAGTAGTAGTAGTAGTAGTAGTAATAGTCACTTATTCATTTTCTCATTACTCTTTTTTTAGTTTGTTTTCAAAATCATTTTCAAAGTGCGTATGATAGACTATTGTCAATTGAAATTTTTAATTGCTATCTTAAAACCAACAAAGCACTGAGACTGCCTATCCAAGTAAGTCAGTTTATAATACCCAAATCCAATGCAAAAATTAAAAAAAAATAATAATAATATTTAATATATATTATTTGTATTATTATTATTATTATTATTATTATTATTATTATTATTATTATTATTATTATTATCTACTTTGAACGTTTTTTTTATGCATTCTTTAAATTGTTAAGAAAATAAAGAGGACTACAAGGTAAACAAGAGCAGTACATGGCAAATGGAGGTTACAGTTTGTCTAGATCAGGCACATAGAAACATAGATACAATCTATTTACATTGTGAACGGAGAAGTGACATGCAATTATAAGTCGGTAATAATGCAAAACATACATGAAACTATGTACAGCCATAACAATACTATGGTCGCAAATTGGGGGAGTATATGCTAACAAAATACCTTCAATTCAGGTTTTTAGTATAACATAAAACTGTGAAAAGAACTGAGGAAAGCCCACCCCGATAAGAATTGAAAGTATTCTTAAGGTGGATATGATGTACTGTTATGAGTTTGTAACTGTTTTGTTTGTTTTATGAAAGTCAATTGAATAAAAAAAATATATATATATTTTATACTTTTTTATTTTTTTTATTTTTTATGTAGTCCTACATTTTATTAATTACTATTATTACAAAAAGGGGCACCTGTTAACTGTGTAATTATTCTGTATGTCAAATAATGAGTTTAAATACAACATTGTAACTTTACTGTAAACAAAAACAAAAAAATACAATATTGTAGTTTATCATTCTGATTTATTTTGGTGGATTACATAACTGTTTATTTAATTGTATCTTTGTATTATAATTGTGAGGTTGTTACATCCCCTGCCTATATAAATTGAATTAAGCCTCAGATATTTGAACTACATTTTGGTCAAAAAGCCCTGCAGTTTTCAACGTACGCCTAGAATGAAGTATACATTGTCCCACGAAGACATATGTCACTTCACTCCATGTACGTATATAAAAAGAACTGTGACGTATCTAACACTAGTAAACCCCTAAATAACAAATATTTTGCGTAAAAAGAAAGCGCCCTAAAGACTAGCTGCTATTATAATAAATATAATATTAGGTGTATTATGGGACAGCGTTAAAGTCCCTTCAATTTAAAATTCCCAATATAAATAACACCATCTTTTTCTCTTTAATCCAAGAATTTGAAAAATAAAAATTAATAATTAAAAACAAATTAAAAAAGGAAGGGACTTCAACACTATCTTATAATTTACACAGAATATTATATGGCACTCTATGTACTTCAGACTCGAACTGCAACAATTTTGGTGCACTCTGCCCTAACGTACCATATGTAACTGTCTGTTATCTATAATGGTTAAAAAAACCTCAAGAATTTAAATTTTAAGGTGTGACATCAAATTTTACAGAAAATGTTGACCATTTTGGGAATGTTTTTTTGTTCGTATTTTATCATACATATTATTTATGTTTTAATTTTTGTATCACTGTTTTCATTTTTGTATCACTGTTTAGTAATAACTCAATAAAAACATTTATTGCAATTAAAAAAAATGAAAATGTATAAACCAAAATATAACACAGTTCATCTAGCATTTTATGCTGTCCCCCTCCAGGTGATTTGGGATTTCTGCACAGTGTATTGCATACTAACACTAAAAAATATAAATGCTGTAAGTATATAAATAAATTAGGTTTAGGTATTGGTTTATAGAGTATTACCACTGAAAAAATATGTATAATAAAAATACTATATGATTATTATAAATAATAGAATCTTTACATAATTTTTGATATTTCCATATGGTCTGAGGAAATGGAAAAGATATGTAAAATGCGTAACCACCTCAGAATCAAAATACCATTGTAATCTTTAAAAATAAAAGTTTATGTGACTTAAATATCATACTGATCTTACTGAATCGTGAGAGGTAAGGGTACATGTATGGGAATATTATGCTATGAATTTGGCTGCAGTACTACTAGTGATAATAATACCCTATTCTTTATATACAATGAGCAAAATTCTAAACACTTTTGTGTTTGCCTCTATTTATCATGAGCTGAACTTAAATATCTATGACTTTTTCTACGTGCATAAAAGGCCTATTTCTCTGAAATATTGTTCACAAATCTGTCTAAATCTGTGTTAGTGAGCACTTCTCCTTTGCCAAGATAATCCATCCACCTCACATGTGTGGTGCATCAAGATGCTGATTAGACAGCATGATTATTGCACAGGTGTGCCTTAGACTGGCCACAATAAAAGGCCACTTTAAAATGTGCAGTTTTACTGTATTGGGGGGGTCAGGGGGTCCAAAAACCAGTCAGTATCTGGTGTGACCACCATTTTCCTCAGGCAGTGCAGCACATCTCCTTCGCATTGAGTTGATCAGGTTATTGATTGTGGCCTGTGGAACGTTGGTCCATTCCTCTTCAATGGCTGTGCGAAGTTGCTGGATAATGGCAGGAACTGGAACACACTATCATATATGCTGATCCAGAGCATCCCAAACATGTTCAATGGTGACATGTCCAGTGAGTATGCTGGCCATGCAAAAACTGGGATGTTTTCAGCTTTCAGGAATTGTGTACAGATCCTTGCAACATGGGGCGGTGCATTATCATGCTGCAACATGAGCTGATGGTCGTGGATGAATGGCACAACAATGGGCCTCAGGATCTCGTCACGGTATCTCTGTGCATTCAAAATGCCATCAATAAAATGCACCTGTGTTCAATGTCCATAGCATAAGCCTGCCCATACCAAAACCCCACTGCCACCATGGGCTACCCTATACACAACGTTGATATCAGCAAAGCACTCACCCACACAACGCCATACACACAGTCTGCCATCTGCCCTGCACAGTGAAAACCGGGATTCATTCTTCCATGAAGAGAACACCTTTCTAAAGTGCCAGACACCATTAAATGTGAGCACTTGCCCACTCAAGTCGGTTACGACGATGAATTGCAGTCAGGTCGAGACCCCGATGAGGACGATGAGCATGCAGACGAGCTTCCCTGAGACAGTCTGTGCAGAAATTCTTTGGTTATTCAAACCGATTGTTGCAGCTGTCTGGGTGGCTGGTCTCAGACGATCTTGGAGGTAAAGATGCTGGATGTGGAGGTCCTGGGCTGGTGTGGTTACACGTGGTCTACGGTTGTAGGGCCGGTTGGATGTACATCTTGATATGCCACACCTGTGAGGTGGATGGATTATCTCGGCAAAGGAAAACTACTCATAAAGGGACACACTTCTTTATGCAATTTTATTATCTATAATTATCTATAATGGTCAGGGCAGCCATCAGAAAATATTGGGCCCCTTGCACAGCTTTAGACCTGGGCGCCCCGTGCCTGACCACCAACATTGCCCAGGGCTTGCTCATGGGCCATTCCACCGAATCCACACACCGGCCAGTTCACCTGTATGCACTCAGCCCTCCCAACGTCAATCCTGTATATATGCCAGCCCCCTTACACCTGTATATATGTCAGCCCCCCACCTGTATATATGCCAGCCCCCACACCTATATAAATATGTCAGCCCCACACATACACAAATCTGAAAACAACAAGCCTCTGGCCCCTCCTTGTACACAAACAGCCCCCTCCCTTTCCTTCACAACCCGTACTTGTAAAGGAAATCTTCCTACCTGGTCCAGCTTATTTTCACAAAGCTGACATGTTGCTGACATAGAGGAGAACAGTAAAGGCAGCTCACACAAGGGGTGCACATGCACATAGTAGCCAGAGGTAGCAGTAAAGAGCTCGATTTCTGAGCTTAATGACACAGAGAGCAGCAGAAACGGTAAGATCATTTCTATAGTGCACAACATGGCTCCCCTTCACCCGTCCTGCCGTCTTCTGGCCCCGGCAGGCCCCTCAGGCCCCAGGGCCCCTTACAGTTGTATCGGCTGTACCCCCCTGATAATGGTACCAACCAGCATTCCTGTGATTTATTTGCAAGCTCTAGAAAGCACACAATAATGCTGATGTGTGAACAATCCTGAAAATCAAATGGTTCGTTTTTGTTATACATTTTGCTTAGTGCTAAAAAAAAAAAAAATTCTTTCTTTCTTTGTATCTTTTAATTAAGTAAATCTTGACCTATTACACCTGGATATCTCAATTCTGGTGAACTACCTCTTTAAAAGAGCAATAGTTTGTGGTGAGCTGCTGAACCCAAGCCATCAGGCTCAAGTAATGACTTTGTCCACTTTTTGAAAATTGTGTGAAAATTTGTGTTCAGCGTGTTTAAATGCCTCCTATTCCTGTCACTTGAACATTGATTTGCTTGGAGTAAATTCTAACCTCTAGTCTTCATAACTGTTTTGGATCAGTGATGCTAAAAGAACTGAATCAAGGGACGAGCCGGTAATTAGCATTTTCAAAAGCAAGTAAAAAATTGCTAGTACAGGTTTCCTTTAACTTCAGACACAACCTTATACAAAAAGGTCCCTCACTGTGGTTGATAGACCCATATGACCCTCTTTTTCCCCTCTTCTGGTGTTTTTGGCCTCGTATAGACCTGTGATGGAAACTTAACAGACATTTGAAACATGATGCACAATGGAACTTCATGTAGTGAACCTGCAACCTAGAGGCGGATGATAAAGATGGAAAACATGGGGCTACATTTCACTATGACCCTCAACTATGAGAACTCCAAAAATTGAATCTCAATACATTGACACTAGATTTTAAGTGTCACGTGACAGTTCACTTGCACTTGCATAAACCTCCCAAGGGGGGACACCTTTCAGCACAAAGCATGTAGGCAATGAACACACCATGCCATGCACCCAGTTCCATAAACCAGGAAGAGGCCACATTCAAAACATTATTTGTTGACCCCATAAGCGTTTTTTTTTTTCCTCAACACTTCTTTTAAACAGGCTTTTAAAATAACAAAAGCAATACTTTTAGGTTAAAATTTTGGTAGATAAAAAGTGAATTTTCTTAAAGCGGAGGTTCACCCCTACAATATACTTTTTTTTCCCTTAGATGGATGCTCGTTTTGTCTAGGGGAATCGGCAATTTGTTTTAAAATATGTGCAGTACTTACCCGTTTACGAGATGCATCCTCTCCGTCGCTTCCGGGTATGGGCTGCGGGACTGGGCGTTCCTATTTTGATTGACAGTCTTCCGAGATGCTTCCGACGGTCGCATCCATCGCGTCACGATTTTCCGAAAGAAGCCGAACGTTGGTGCGCAGGCGCAGTATAGAGCCGCACCGACTTTCGGCTTCTTTCGGCTACTAGTGACGCGATGGATGCGACCGTCGGAAGCCTCTCGGAAGCCTCTCGGAAGACTGTCAATCAAGAAGGAACGCCCGCTCCCGAAGACCCATACCCGGAAGTGACGGAGAAGATGCATCTCGAAAACGGGTAAGTACGGATCATATTTTAATACAACTAGCCGATTCCCCTAGACAAAACGAGCAGGAATCTAAGGGGAAAAGGTCAAAAAAGAAATAAATGGGTGAACTCCCGCTTTAATATCAGAGCAAAATAAGTAGGGATAGTCTCAATGTTCGAGTCGGGTGTTCGCAGAAAAAATGAAAATTATGGGGCGTTCACAGGAAATTTGAGCGCGGGGGAGCGCCCCATAATGCACTGCGCGATCGCAGTTCATAGACGGCTGCTTATTGGACAAAGCATGCACCTGACCTGCATGCTTTGGCCAATCAGAGCACGATCTGCTGTGAGAGCCATGATTGGCCAAAGGCAGGGTGCCTTTGGCCAATCATGGCTCAGGGGCTAAGTCCACGTCCCACACTATATAAGGCTTCTTACACAGCGGCCGTATATAGTATTTATGAATGGAGATTAGCCAGGGTATTAAGTGTTGTGTAGTGTGCGGTCAGTCAGCTTAGTGTATATAACAATGTAGGGCAGAATATATAACAGTGTACTACGGAGTATATAGTACAGTGTAAAGCAAAGTATTTAAGAGTGTACTCCGTAGTATATAGCACAGTGTAGGGGAGAGTATATAACACAGCGTACTGCGGAGTATATAGCACAGTGTACTGCGGAGTATATAGAACAGTGTACTGCGGAGTATATAGCACAGTGTACTGCGGAGTATATAGCACAGTGTAGGGCACAGTATATATAACACAGTGTATATATACTGCAGTTCAGAGTATATAGTGCAGTCCATATAGTATATATACTGCAGTTCAGAGTATATAGTGCAGTCAATATAGTATATGTAATGCAGTTCAGAGTATATAGTAAAGTCCGTATAGTATATATAATGCAGTTCAGAGTATATAGTGCAGTCCATATAGTATATGTAATGCATTTCACAGTATACAGTAAAGTCCGTATAGTATATATACTGCAGTTCAGAGTATATAGTGCAGCCCGTATAGTATATATACTGCAGTTCAGAGTATAAAGTGCACTCCGTATAGTATATATAATGCATTTTGCAGTATTTAGTGCAATCCATATAGAATATATAAGGCAGTTCAGAGTATATAGTGCAGTCTGTATAGTATATATAATGCAGTTCAGAGTATATAGTGCAGTCAGTGTAGTATATATAATACAGTGCAGGTTATATAGTGCAGTGCAGAGTATATAATACAGTACATTAAAGTGGTTAAGGGGAACCCTATGACAGAATTAAGAAAAAAAATGTCAGAGGAGTTGAAGGTGTTAGAGAGGCAAAGGGTGGGCCAATGCAATATTGAACCCTACAGACTAAGACTGGGATGCCATTAAAGTTCATGTGCGTGTAAAGGCAGGCGTCCCAATACTTTTTGCAAAATAGTGTATATATTAAATAACTCAATAAGCTTTATTCTCGTTTTCTTGGCTCAACCTGCCAAGGTCTGGATCTTCCATATAAAAAGAGTCAATTTTAATTTAAAATATTAATTTTATTTTTTAATAAACGCAAAATATTACAAAGATACAATGGAAAGCAGCACAGCTGCAATAAATAGAGTGCAATAAAGTCCTTTAAGCAGCACAAGTCAGTAAGGATTGACCTGCAAAATCTTGCTGAACAGGTACCGAACCAGTTAAATATCCCTTTTTAAAGTTTGTTAGTTTTTTTGTTTTTTTTAGAAACTTCTCATTTTGAGAAAAGTGATCGCAGTGTCATCTCCCAGTCAATGAAGTGGCTTGACAGAACTGTAGCAGAGGAAAGAAGTCTCTATGTTTTTTTCCACAGATGTTTTCTCTCTGTTGACTTTGAGTCCTTGTCTTCTGTCATGAACATGTATGAGCTGACCGCTTCTCTGAGTCCTATGCTGACCGGGCAATCTTCACTCAGGTTGCTGTTCTCAGTAAACAATGCGGAGCTGAAAAATGAAAAAAAAATAAATAAATTATATCATTTATGACTATCTGTTGTATTATTTTTAGTTTTTAAGGTGGACTAATCATTGGGTATATTTTTTCATGTTTTTTCATTCTCCTCTGACTGTCCTATGAGGCTGCAGGACCACTGACCAGAGATGTATTATGGCCTAGGCCGACAAGGCCCAGGCCTAGGGCGGCACTTTGTGGGGGCGGCGAAAAGGCGCCCCCCACAAATTTCCCACCCTGTGCTCATCCCACCCTGTACTCATCCCACCCTGTGCTCATCCCACCCTGTGCTCATCCCACCCTGTCTCCCTGTGCTCATCCTGTCTCCCTGTACTCATCCCATCCTGTCCCCCTGTGCTCATCCCACCCTGTGCTCATCCCACCCTGTCCCCCTGTGCTCATGCCACCCTGTCCCCCTGTGCTCATGCCACCCTGTCCCCCTGTGCTCATGCCACCCTGTCCCCCTGTGCTCATGCCACCCTGTCCCCCTGCCACCCTGTCCTCATCCCACCATGTCCCTCTGTCCTCATCCCATGAAAATGATAGGACGAGTCTTAAAAAGGAAGGATTGCGTCATATATAAAGTAGGGGGTGCGCGAGTTTCACCAGGCCTAGGGCAGCACAAAACCTAAATACACCCCTGCCACTGACCCTCTGTCTGGACAGTGCTGATTGGCCCTGTGCTGATCACATGCACCCTCCCCCAAAAAACAAAAACAAAAAAAAACTTCCTAGCAATTCACACCAAACTGAGCATGTGCAGAGTGCCCCCAAGGCTCTGTACTATCAGCAAATGGTTTGGGGACAGAGGAAGAAGGGGAGTATCAGAGAAGACAGGATCAAACAGCCTTTTTACACAATGCACAGGAGTATAATCTTCCACAGTGAGTATAAAAAGCATGCTTTACTGCATATACAGACTGATTTTACTGTCGTGGGTTAAAGCAGATTTCTTGTCATTTTATGTTTATTAAAAGTTAGCAGCTACAAAAAGTGTAGCTGCTGGTATTTAATAAATAGACACTCAACTGTCACACAGTCCAGCGATGAGGCCGCTCGAAGCCTCGCTTCTCTCCCTCTCCTCCCAGCGGCGCCGGCATTGCAAGTGTGGACACCCAACCATTGACAGCTTGCAGCTTCACAGCTGGGCACGCACTGCGCATGCGTGAGTCGTGCTGTGCCTTCTCAGTGGTCGGACAATCTTCTGGGACCTATGACATGTCCCAGAAGATTGCAGGGAGGGAAGGGGACTGGAGGAGTCGCTTAGGCAGCGAGAGCAGAAGTGTGGGCTGGGTACCTTTCAAAACAAAGTACCGGCTCCCCTATCAAAAAAAATTACATGCCAATAAGTTCATGCATGTTACATAAAATGTAAGCATAAAGCTAGCCATAGACTATTAGAACTTTGACTGATCGTCTGACCGTTTAGATGTTGAATTTTAAAAGCCGCGGCAAACTTGCTGATCTCACAGGTTTTCTAATCTGACAGAACACAGCTGCTTTGAAAAATGAGCATCAAAACAGCGTGACGGACTTCAAAATACTGAATTTCACTATATAAGCTCAGCTTACTGTTAAAAATACGTGTGGAATGCAAGACTCTGGTGGGTGTAACAAGATGTCCGCTTGCTGCCTTCTTACTGTATGCTTATTGTGGAGGAGTGCGGGGCGTAGCAAGATGGCGGCGACAAAATGTCACTTCCGTTACAAAATCTGACGGGTCGCCTGATCTGACGAAACACCTGCCTGGAGCGGACTGATGACATCATCTCAGCCTAGACAGTGTCACTGGATAGGAGCTCAGAGACTGTTTTTCAAATTGTAGAAATTACAGCTTTTTAGGAAAAATAATACTGTCCCTGTATATTGTGAAACATCTGTTTTTATTTTTGCAAACGTGTAGAATTAGTTAAAGTTCCACTAAAAATAACAGCACTTACCCATCTAGGTCTCTCCAGTTGAGTGTTGGTTTCCTTACAATGATTGGCTGAGAGATTGGAACTACTGGAGGGTTGAAGCCCTGTACGATACATGGATCCTTCAAAACGCAGCAAATACCATCTGACATTTCTATAAAAAGATAAAATTAAAGCAAAACAAATTCAACATTATGTTTCAACTTAAAGGAAAATTCCACTTTTTATATTTATATATATTGTACAATGCTTTGATGAAGGCTTCTTAGCCGAAACGCGTCAGCGTATAGCCGGCAATAACGGCATCCAAAAAATCCGACATGCTGGTTGTACGTAAGTCAATCTATCAATCGACTTCTGTACAATCAGTCTGCACATAGATGGATCAAATCTTGGCTGGTCCCTGCTGAACCGGCCAAGATTCGATCCATCTATGGCCAGCTTTACTGTTGTGCACTGCTCTAATAGTGCACTAATTCATGTGAGTGTATTTTTATTCTTTTAATAAAGTTTTATTTTTATCGAGATGGAAAGCACAATGATGTTTTTTTTGCGTAGCTCACCAAAAAGGAATAATCCCTTCTGCTGTACCATACCGGGAGGTTTACAGAGAGAGTGGTCTGGTGGTAATTCTGAGATATTCTAAGGAGGTGTTTGAAGCCCCTTAAAGAGGTAGTAAATTCCGCTTTTGAACTTGTGTGTACAGGTAAGCCTATAATAGGGCTTAGCTGAAGGTACAGTGAATATCTTCGAAACTTGTGGTGTATAAGAGATATTCACACTGGACAAAGCCATTGACGTCACGGCGCATGCGCACTTAGCTCTTAAGTGAGGTAGTGCCCTCCTTTCAGAGCACTGTGCTGCGGCCGTGGCTCCCATGTGCATTTTCAGGAGTGACGCCATTGTGACTCGGCCAATCAAATAGCCGAAGCCCAAGAACTCGGAAGGAAGACTGGGTGAAGATGGAAGCCCTGTCAGCCGTGACAACCCTGTTAGTGCCTACTGCAAGATTTTCCTGCCTAGTTTCTTAGAAAGTAATTGATTGCACACAGGGCTATTCTGATTATTATTGATAATTCCATGGTTGCCGATTAATTAAATCTGCCTTCTTATAACTCTTGGAACAGAAGCAAGTGAGTACTGTCCATGATATTTTTTTTATTTGCACTAACATACAATTTTTCAGGGGAAGGTCCAAGCAGTATTAATGTAGGTGAGTGTATTTTTATTCTTTTAATAAAGTTTTTTTTTTAATAAGATGGAAAGCACAATGATGTTTTTTTTTTTTTGAGTTAAGGAGCTCACCATCACCAAGAAAAAGGTATAATTTCTTTTGCTTAGACCTTGAAGAAGCGGACACGCCTCCTGAAAAATTGTATGTTAGTTCAAATAAAATAGTATCACGGACAGTACTCAATTATTTCTGTAGCAAGTGTACTAATACGGCTACAGTCACCTCTTATAACTCTTGAGTAACCCAGAGAAGCACCCCGTCCCTTGATGGGGTAAGTGCCGGACCGACTGGCAAACAGCAGGAATGGGGGGTGCCACTTGGGGGTGGATGGGTGGTTGTTTGCCGCCCCCCTGCAACAAAAAAAAACAGCAACCGCCACTGTTAGCGACATGCTGGTGTACAAGCCTTCCTATGAGTCCTCCATAATGTAGAATAAGGAAGTCATTGTAGAGACCTATCTAACTGTCACACCTTCATAAAGACTTTTTTGAGGTCAAAGACACGAAAAGGAAGGTATTAATGTTGGGTGTAGTTGGCCTTTTACTACTTCAGTGTACACTAAATTATGTGAGAATCCTATGGGTTCTACACAAGATTCACACAACTTCCACCCAAGCAAGATTCACATATTTTCCTTTCATTTTAATTCAAATTGTATGAATCGGTATGAATGGCTTATATATATGGCAATATAATTTCTACACTGATGACACCCAAATCTATCTCTCCACCCCTCAGCTCACTCCATCAGTCTCCTCACACATCACTACTAACAGACATATCTGTCCGGATGTCACACTACTTCCTCAAACTCAACCTACCCAAAACCAAGCTCATAATATTTCCTCCCCAACGTGCCTCTTCTCCTGACTTCTCTGTCAAAAGTAATGGCACAACCATTTACCCATCCCCACACGCCCAGGATGCTATGTGTTATCCTGGACACTGAACTCTCTTTTTTGCCTCACATCCAATCACATTCCAAAGCTTTCCGCCTCAACCTCCGCAACATCTCTAAACTACGTTCATTCCTAACCAATAAAATCACAAAGCTCTTGATTCACTCCATGGTTATCTCTTCCCTCGACTACTGCAACTCCCTCCTCATTGGATTACCTTTAAATAGAAAATTAATGCTGCTGCCAGGCTCATCCACCTTATAAACCACTCAGCATCTACTCTCCCTCTCTGCCAATCTCTCCATTCCCTGCCACTCGCCCAACAAATTAAATTCAAAATACTAAGAGAAACTTACAAAGCCATCCACAACTCTGCCCCCAGCTACATCACTAACCTAGTCCCAAAATACCAACCTAATCATCCTCTTCGTTCCTCCTAAGACCTCCTGCTCCCTAGCTCCCCGATCACCTCCTCCCGTTTTTGCCTCCAGGACTTTTCCCGAGCCTCTCCTATCCTCTGGAATTCCCTAAACCAATCTGTCAAGCAATCTCCAAATCTATCTACTTTTAGACATTACCTGAAAAGTTTTCTCTTCAGAGAAGCCTATCCGGCACCCACCTAACAACTGTAATTTCATTTTCTTCATCAGATCATCCCCCACAGTTATTACCTTTTTGTATTACTTGACCCTTCCTTCCAGATTGTAAGCTCTAATGAGCAGGGCCCTCTGATTCCTCCAGTATTGAATTGTATTGTAAGGCCGCATACACACAATTGGTTAAACTGATTAGAACGGTCTGATGGACCGTTTTCATCGGTCCAAACCGATCGTGTGTGGGCACCATCGGTTATTTAACCATCGGTTAAAAAAAAGACAACTTGTTTTAAATTTAACCGATGGATTCCTAACCGATAGAAAAAAAAACGATCGTTAGTAGGCACGACCATCGGTTAAAAATCCATGCATGCTCAGAATCAAGTCGACGCATGCTTGGAAGCATTGAACTTCATTTTTTTCAGCACGTCGTTGTGTTTTACGTCACCGCGTTCTGACACGATCGTTTTTTTAACTGATGGTGTGTAGGCGCGACGGACCATCAGTCAGCTTCATCGGTTAACTGATGGAAAAATCCATCAGACCATTCTCATCGGTTTAACCGATCGTGTGTACGCGGCCTAACTGTACTGTCTCCCCAACATGTTGTAAAGCACTACGCAAACTGTTGGCGCAAAACTGTATATTAATAATAATAATAATAATAATAATGAATCTCGTGTGAAAGTTGGATTAATCTTGTGTGAAAACATTCATAAATAGACCCATAAGCAATAGGCAATGCTTTCTTTTTAATCTTCAGCCAAGTCTGAAGCTTGGTCTTACCAGAATAGTAGTCCACCATGTCCTGAAGAGTAGGGAATGTTAGACGAGGAGATATATACAGCCACCCATTCTCTAGTTGATTGATACGATAATGTTTGATGGAATCCCGAGTAACTTGATTGGATCTTCTAACTGACAGACTGTAACATCCTATGGGGAAACCAAAAGATTAAACAAAATGATGTAGAAGGTATTTTCAACACTAGTGTTTTAGTAAATTAGGGACAGTATTTCAAAATATACAATCAACAGTGTAAAGCAGGAGATTGATTAACCAACTTAAAAAAAAGAGAACATGTAACCTATCAAGTGCTTAGACATAATATCTGGTTATTACATTGTTTAAAAAGCTGAAGGGCTTACCAACAAAACTTAAAGTCTATGAAAATCCTAACAATGAACTTCTCTTATCTGCATAATTTCTGTCTGATGAATAAACCTTTCAAAGCATTTCATTTTTTTCTGATTGATGAATGCAGGAAATTATCTGTTAAAGTGTTTATTACTTTAATATTACAATTTAATCATGTGTCTCTTTAAATGTTAAAATTGTGTATTTTAATTTAATAATGTCACATTTTTTGTTTTATTTTCACATCTTATTACTGGTTGATC
Organism: Rana temporaria; assembly: GCF_905171775.1. Classification (NCBI taxonomy): domain Eukaryota; kingdom Metazoa; phylum Chordata; class Amphibia; order Anura; family Ranidae; genus Rana; species Rana temporaria. Next base: position 129,048,293 of record NC_053500.1, read on the forward strand.
CTGCTAGTTCTTCTTCTTCCTGGTTGTAAACTGACCCTGCTAAGCACGGAAGCCATTGCCAAAATCAGTCTTTCTTAGGCCTCGTACACACGACCGAGTTTTTTTTGCCGAGGAAACCGGTCGTGTGTAAATTTTTCGACGAGGAAACTGTCGAGGAACTCGTCGAGCCAAAAAGAGAGCATGTTCTCTATTTCCTTGACGGGAATGGAGAAAATTGGCTTGTCGAGTTCCTTGACAGCCTAACAAGGAACTTGACGAGCAAAACGATGTGTTTCGCCCGTCGAGTTCCTTGGTTGTGTGTACAAGGCCTTACCCTTTTAAACATAGAGGAACCCTTGAAATAACTTTACAGTCTTATGCCCTGTACACACGATCGGTTCGTCTGATGAAAACGAACCGATGGATTTTTTCATCAGATATCCGATGAAGCTGACTTTCATCAGTCTTGCCTACACACCATCGGTTAAAAATCCGATCGTGTCCAACGCGTTGACGTAAAACACAACGATGTGCTGAGAAAAAATAAGTTTAATGCTTCGGGGCTTGCGTCGACTTAATTCTGAGCATGCGTGGATTTTTGACTGATGGATTTCCCCACAGACGATCGTTTTTTTCTATCGTTTTTTTAACCATATGAAAATTTTAAAACAAGTTCTATTTTTTTTCAACAATGGGAAAAAAACTGATGGTGCCCACATACGATCGGTTTGTCCAATGAAAACGGTCCATCGGTCCGTTTTCATCAGACGAACCGATCGTGTGTACAGGGCATTAGGGAACCCCTGCTACACATTGTTATATCTACAACTTAGGGTACATTAATGCAGTGTTTCTCAACTCCAGTCCTCGGGGCGCACCAACAGGTCTTGTTTTCAGGCTTTCCATTATTGTGCACAGGTGATTTGATCAGTTTCACTGCCTTAGTAATTACCACAGCAGTTTGATCTGAGGGAAATCCTGAAAACATGACCTGTTGGTGCGCCCCGAGGACTGGAGTTGAGAAACACTGCATTAATGTAATGGTCAGTGGGAAGAATGCTCCTTACACTTGAGGTCATTGGGAAGAATTACCACCTTACAGATAGCTAAAAAGATCAAGGGTGTCAGAGGGAACTTATCTGGGAGGCAAAAATTGTACATTGCTAAAGGAACTCCTGGCAACCTCTGGAGGAACCCTAGGGTTCCATTGGCCCCTGGTTGAGAAACCCTGGTCTAAATGAAGGACAGGCAATGGGAGAGCTGTCAGCCTAGGCAGTACACTACAAGGGGCCAGCACTAGTTGTAGTGACTATATTAGTTATAATTATACTAGCTGTCCTATAAGGCCCGGTACACACGACCGAGTTTCTCGGCAGACTTCAGCCAGAAACTCGATCGGAGCTGGATTCTGCCGAGAAACCTGGCCGTGTGTACACTTTCGGCCGAGGAAACCGACGAGGATCTCGTCGGGCCAAATAGAGAACATGTTCTCTATTTCCTCGTTCCTCAATGGAAAAAAAAGTTGGTCCGCCGAGATCCTCGGCGGCTTCACAAGAAACTCGACGAGCAAAATGATGTGTTTTGCTCGTCGAGTTTCTCGGCCATGTGTACGGGGCCTCAGGCTTAAACAAAGGAGGAACTTTGGGATTTTTAACTGCATTAGGCATAGCGTAATGTTCAGAGGGCAATAAATCTACACCCAAGACCAGGGGTGGAACTATGGATCATGGTGCCCCATAATAAAATGTTGATGTCGCCTCCAAGAAACCTCTCTACTGTCGATCTTAACATAAAGAATATCTAAGTCAAGGCCAGGCAGCAGGAAAGCTGTCCGTATAGTCAGTATATTACTATATTACAGTGCTGTGTAAAGGTGTGGTCAGGGAAGAGTGTGCCAAAAGTGCAGGGAATTAACTTGAATTTCCCAGAAAATCATTTTGTCTTTAGTAGCTCATCATTCTTTTTCAACATCTCAAATATCAGGGGCCTTGATGTAACTTCTAAGCCCTCTTTAATAGGGCCCCTTCCACCTCTAGGCCCCATAGCAGCCCCCGCCAGTGTTGTCACCTTCTACCTGCTCTGGGTGCATGCCGGATGTGCACGCTCTCCTGATCCCGGTTGTGTGCTAAAATAGCCAAAACCCGCCCCCTCCTCAGGAGTTTGACTAACAGCAGCAAGAGCCTATGGCTCCGCTGCCCTCAGTGTCTTCTGTGAAAGCAGGAAACGAGGGGAGCGGTGCTGGAACCAAGACCAGAACCAGGTAAGTGTTTTGGAATATAGGGGGTTAGGAATGTGGGGTGTTTTAGTTCACCTTAGGGAAAATGTTACATGTTCCACCCGTGCGTGCACGTTCCAGAGTCCTGCTGCTGCGTCCATTGACACAGACAGTGGGACTTGGCCCCGCCCCCTGCTCCCGTGTCAATGGATTTGAATGAAAGCAGCAGGAACCAATGGCTCCTGTTGCTATCAATCTGTCCAATGAGGATAGCGGCCGGAGCCGCTGCACTCGTGCACATTGATGGATCAGGTAAGAAAAAAGGAGGGGGGTCTGGGGGACAGCTGCAGCACAGAAGGGTTTTCACCTTAATGCATTACGGCAGGGGTCTCAAACTGGTGGCCCTCCAGCTGTTGCAAAACTACAAGTCCCATCATGCCTCTGCCTGTGGGAGTCATGCTTGTAACTGTCAGCCTGGCAATGCTTCATGGGACTTGTAGTTTTGCAACAGTTGGGGGGCCAACAGTTTGAGACCCCTGCATTAAGGTGAAAAACCCTGAGGCTTTACAACCACTTTAAGCTTTGACAATAAAACCTGGAAGCTGATTGGTTTCAATGCACAGCTGCAGCAGATTTCGCACTGTCCGGTTTTAGTAAATCTCTCCAATTTATAGTACAATTCTGAGACAGGTAAATCAATATTCTGTAGCAGTTAGTTGGGATAATATCCAGTGATATACAACAAAGGGACAGCAGAAAGAGTCGGCATACTGAGGCAAGACTACACAGCACCTGTGTATGTACACCAGGCTATTTGGTTTCCTGTTACCAATGTCTGCAATGCATCATTTCCACAACTCGCACCACATATTGTTTGACAGGTGTGAGGACTTCCTGAGGGCAGAAGTGCGAGATGTTCTGTATAAAGTGTAGCTTTTAGACCCTTTGTCATATCTCTGTACAGAACGGTGAAAATTAACTATTATTATTAACTAATAATTTATTTTTCAATGTGCAATACACAATCAAATGCACCTACAGGCATCCCATCACTAGCTGTATCCTGTGTATTGCTGGATTCCTTAAAGTGGATGTAAACCCCAATTTGTATTTATTTTTTTATGTCACAATGTAGAGTATACGATTTCCTATCATCTGTGCCCAGTCTTGCCACACAGAGTTAATCCAGCTCTGAGCAATCCTCTTTTATTGTTCAGAGAAAATTAACAGACTTTCACATAAAACCCTGTCTAAAAAAAAAAGTCCTTTCCTCTCTCCTTGCTTTGAGTGACAGGTTATTTACATATCTAGCTTGGACATGTTTATCATATGTTATGTTATGTTTATCATAATATGAGGTGATCCACAGTTCATTGTATATTACCAGGATGTGTTATGTGGGGGAGGGGTGGATTTCTCACTTTTTAGACTGTGGATCACCTCATATTATGATAAACATAACATAACATATGGTAAACATGTCCAAGCTAGATATGTAAATAACCTGTCACTGTGAGCTCTTTTTGACCCCAGATCTCATATTTAAGAGGTCCTGTCATGCTTTTTTTCTAGGTTTACATTCCTTGTAATAGGAATAAAATGTACACTTTTTTTTTTAAAGAACAGTGTAAAAATTTAATTCAAAGGTAAAATAAATAAGAAAAACAAAAAATTGTTTAAACGCGTCCCGCCCTGCCGAGCTCAGAAGTGCAGAAGTGAACGCATACACGAGCAGCGCCCGCATATGAAAACGGTGTTTAAACCACACAAGAGAGGTATCGCCGCGATCGTTAGATCGAAAGCAATAATTCTAGCCCTAGACCTCCTCTACATGCAACCTGTAGAATTTTTTAAACGTCGCCTATGGAGATTTTTAGGGGGAAAGTTTGTCGCCATTCCACGAGTGGGCACAATTTTGAAGCGTGACATGTTGGGTATTAATTTACTTGGCGTAACCATATCTTTCACAATACAAAAAAAAAAAATTGGACTAACTTTACTGTTGTCTTATTTATTCATTCAAAAACTGTATTTTTTCCAAAAAATGTGCGCTTGTAAGACAGCTGCGCAAGTACAGTGTGACAGAAAGTATCGCAACGGCTGCCATTTTATTCTCTAGGGTGTTAGAAAAAAATATATAATGTTTGGGGGTTCTAAGTAATTTTCTAGCAAATAATTTTTTTTTTAACTTGTAAACACCAAATCTCAGAAAGAGGCTCGGTCCTTATGCCGCGTACACACCATCATTTTTCGGCATGAAAAAAACGTAGTTTAAACGTCATTTAAAATGATCGTGTGTGGGCGATCTAAGTAATTCTAAATTCTAAGTAATTTTCTAGCAAATAATTTTTTTTTTAACTTGTAAACACCAAATCTCAGAAAGAGGCTCGGTCCTTATGCCGCGTACACACCATCATTTTTCGGCATGAAAAAAACGTAGTTTAAACGTCATTTAAAATGATCGTGATTTAAATGATTTAAAACATCATTTTTCAGGTTCTGAAAAACGAAAAAAGAAAAAAAAAATTCGAACATGCTGAATTTTTTAACGTCGTTTTAAACAATGTCGTTTTTCGGGTTGTAAAAAATGATCGTGTGTGGGCTAAAACGACGTAAAAAACCCACACATGCTCGGAAGCAAGTTATGAGACGGGAGCGCTCGTTCTGGTAAAACCACCGTTCATAATGGAGTAAGCACATTCATCACGCTGTAACAGACAGAAAAGCGCGAATCGTCTTTTACTAACACGCAATCAGCAAAAGCAGCCCAAAGGCGAATGGAACTTCCCCTTTATAGTGCCGTCGTACGTGTTGTACGTCACCGCGCTTTGCTAGATCATTTTTTAAAAACGATGGTGTGTAGGCAACAACGTTTTAATGATGAAGTTGGGAAAACTTCGTTTTTTGGACATGCTGAAAAACAATGTTTTTTTTCATGCTAAAAATGATCGTGTGTACGTGGCATTAGAGGTGGTAGCTGCATTTTTTCTTTTTTCCAGGCTTTTCTCAATTATTTTTTTAAAGGAAATTCTGCCAGTAACATACATCTGGTCACCCTAGGACAGAACACTGTCCCCTCTCCTCATCTCCTTAACATAGGTGGGAGGTGTTCTGTTGTCCACAGAGAGCCCTGGGAACAATGCTAACTGGTGCTAACAATGCACAGGCAAAGAGCACAAGATGTTATCGGCTCACAAGATCTCTGGTAGATCATCAGCTTTTTTTTTTTTTCTTTTTCACTCATCAAACAGAAATGAGGAAACGCTTTTAAAGATTTTGGTGAGTTGGAGATATCATTTCTGCAAAAATGTTCTACAGGCACTGTAGTTATCATTGACAGTATTATATGTTTTCTAATAAATCTAGTAGGAATCATAAAAATGATTGTGTCTTTGTATAATAAGTAAAAAATGTTTTTTTTAGAAAAGACATTTATTACTTTCTTCAGCATGAAACTCCTCCTTGAAAACCTTGGTCTGATACGAAATACCATGGTGTGGGCGTGTGGGGTCTCAAACTTAAGTTTACACATAACACATTTTAATGAATGTACTTAAAAAAAAAAGAAAACAGAAAAGGTGTCTCTGAGTAGGAGTGTGCAGCTGTAGAAGAAAACATTGTTAGCACTGAACTGAGAATTTGCACACTTTTCTAGAAGAACCATATCTAAGCGTGAGAATAAAAATGTATTTTAATGTAGGTTACCAGTTCCTAGGTGTGGTGGCTGCCTTTGTTTTTTTTTGTTAATTTTTGCATGTCGAAAAAAAAAATTTGTTTTGTTTAATTTTAAATCTAGTCATTTTGTTTAGTTAAATTCGGTTGATTCGTTCAATTCGTTTTCGGAAATTTGTATTCGGAAATCGTATTTGGGATTTTCTCATTTTCTTTTGTTTACCGTTTTTTTCCCGAAAAAGATCAAATCGATAAACTTTTGAATCGGTCGAAACAAAAATGTTATATTGTTTTCGATTCGAATGCAGCAAACAAAACAAAAACAAAACAAACAAAAGAAAAATTTTCATCAAAATATTACGACTCTTTAAATCGCCTTTTGGCTTAACAAAAACAGCGCGATTTTGAAATGGTACTCTAATAACACGCACAGTGTTTGATTCCAGCAATATGTGTAGTGAGAATTCGACTGGAGTTCAATGTAAAATTTGATTCGAATTTCAGTCCGAATTTCTGAAATTCAGACTAATTTCGTTATGTTATTTGGAGCATTCAGTAAAATTTGTTTATATTGTAATTTGGGTATTCGGATATATCCAAATCTCTGAATAACGAAAAATTTGTCCGAATATTAATTTGGAACGAAACGAACAACACATCTATTAATTTTCCTTTCTTTTCTTTGACACCATCGTGTCTCTGGATAACACAAAGACCCAAAAATGAAGTGAGCTGCTGTATAAGTGCAAATTTATGTGTGAAAATATTTTTCTTTATGATATTTTGAGTTTCCTCTGTCATAACAATGTTAAATAATGTGTTGGGGCGAGGGACTTGCACCACACCCATTACCGTTCCTTAATTTCATCAACTACACCCACAACTGCAATAAACAGCAACTCATTATTACCCTGTAAAAATAAGCATTTCTGAACCTTTTATTAAATATGCTATTTTTATATGTCATACTTTTCAAGTTGAAATGTTTTTAAGAGGAGGAACAAAATGATAAAGGATTTACCTCTTCTGGTTTCACTTTCTCGGATCAAGAAGGAACCAGTTCTGTTGCTGCTCATCAAGAGCAACTCTTCTGCTTTTTCACGATTTATACCTTTGAAAAGCCACCTTAAATAATAAGGAACTTGTGGTTAGGTATTATTATATTCCCTGCATAGGACATGGTACATTTAGATGCCTGCACAAAACAAATGTGGATGTGGTAATCTTCTATTCCCTTTTTTCGGCAGTGACATTTAAAGGGAATGCACGGGTACTAGAAATAATTTTTATATAGAAGAAAAATAGCTAAACTTAATGAAAATTATGTTATGAAGTTTAAAGCTTTAAAATGTAGTTTTTACATATACAGTTCTGCTACTCCATGATCAATACTGACAATCAATAAGAGCAAATTGTGCACATAGACAAGGTTTGCGATGGTGCTGGATACTGGAAAGTATGAACTGCTTATAAAAAGTGCTTTCAATGATCTTTATTGAATGGTTTCTTCTTTTTTAAGTCAAAACAGAATTCTTATTCGAATTGCAAACATTTTTTATCTGCAAACTTACCTGTTATATACTTTAGCAACATAATCCCTAGGCATATAGCATTCTCTTCCACTTGAAACAGACATCACTTTCCACCATTCTCCATCCCTGGAAAACATTGCCATTGAAGTAAAGTATTAATTTATTGAAAAAAGTCAACCAAAATAACATAAATATATAACCGGACTGTCCATATTTCCTGCAGCTAAAGAAGAAAGTCAATGTGTCTGACAAAACTGGTTCAGGAAACCAGTTAGGTAAAATGACCAACTTTCTAGCCAAATTACTCAGACATTTGAAATAACCATTTCAATAAGAACTGTTGCATAAGGGGATATACCTTAATTTTTTAATGCCTGCACTGTAACTAAGGCTGACCACACACTCAGTAGTTTGATAGCGCAATTAAACCTTTCTTGAAATCACAAAGTGATTGAAGACATGAAATTGTGGTCTTAATCCACTATAAAAAGACGGGATCAAAATTGTCTTGGTTGGACACAGAAGAAAATCATGATCGTTTTTGAGGAAATCGCAGTGTTTTTTTCAATTTCAGTTAGTATTTTTCTATAGTCTGTATTGAAGCTGTCAGCTATTGCCCACTTTTGACTATTCAATTGACCAAAATCTGGTGGTCGCTCAAACCTGTAGGATTGTTTAGTTTTTGATGATTATCTGCTTATATATGTGTATATGTATGGCCAGCTTTAGTGTATTCTACAATAACTCTTCGGGTTTTACTGCCTAAGAACACAGATACGAGCAACTGTGGTTGCCAAGAAAAACATTATAAATATCAAAGGATATTTGTCACAGACAGTGGTAAAGAGGTAGTTGAGGTACCTAAAGGGACAGGGGCAGACTTGAGTCCATAGTGTATTGGGCATGGCTGTTTTGTCCTAGGCCCATGAACCTGGAGCAGAGAGATTGTGGAGGGGACTGCATCTTTTGATGATCTAGGCCAAGGGTATCCATAGCCCCATGAGATTTGGGAACCGAATGATTGGGTTAAGAGTGGATGAAGAATTTTACCAAATGTTATTAAACTAAATTAATATATAATATGGATTGAGGTTATGAGACTAATAACTAATCAGTGATTAGCTCACTATGGACATCTTCCCTCTTCAGAGTATAGCCAGTTGATATGTTGGTATGGTTGGATAACATTGTTAGCGTCTGTACTTTAGTTTCATGCTTGGTTGCACAAAAACCACAGTGAAAATCTCTCTATCCATAGCTAACTTGTGTATTTTGATTTGCTCTCGTTATATAAATAATAAGATAAACTGCTTATGATTTTCTTTCAGTTGTTCTGTTCCTAAGTACACATACATTAAGTAAAACCAAACTATTGCATTTTTTTAAGTTATACAGGTACCTAATAGAAGTGGTGATGATGATGACTTTGACAGTTTGCTGAAAGGGGTATGGGGACATATTGCGCAATCCAATTGGGGTTTGTAATTGTATTAAAAAAAAGTTAAGAATTCCTAAATTTAACGATCTGCAATCTTTTATATAAATTGCAAAGATCGGTTCATCTGCTAAATCAAAAAAGATCTGTGTGTACTGCTAATTTAAAATCTGACTTTCGATAGAATAGCATTTTGCAATATCATTGTCTGGATGCAGAAGAAAAACCAACTGACGTACGTTTGCTAAAGAATAAAAAAATAGAGGTTGTTTACTTAAGCTGTGTCTAGGTGATAAAGCTTGTTTTCTGATTGCACCTCATCCAAGCTGTTTAGGAAAAAACAAGAACATTTGAGGTCACTCACTCTGAGAGAACGTTTAGCTGCTCGCCAAGTCGAACACTTAAATCGCTTTGACCACCGGCTGGAAAGTTGTACAAAGCCACAAATATGCACTTGTCCGCTACTGAAAAACAAGTAAACATCATTTGCACAGTACTTGCTAAAGTTGTGACGTACAAAATGTACAGAAACTCAGTTTGACAACAAATTATGCAATTTCTCTCTATACTAAAATAAGGAGTTAAAGCTTGACTCCAACCAAAACTTTTGAGCCTTGAAAGCAAATTTGAAGAGTTAGAATCTTTGTTTTATTGAACACTGGGCACTATTAGTTCTCAGTGTAGAGCTTTTAACACCAACGCAAGTGCTTATTTACCCCAGAGTGAAAAATTGTCCCACTGCAGGAGATAAATTCAAATTTTGTCTAGAGGTAGAGGAATAAGCAGTGCTATACCTACCTTATTCCTTGCTCCTACAGGCTTCCTCCTTAGTCTACAACTGGTCCCCCAAAGCCACTTCTCTTGACTGCCCCACTGGTCACAGTCTTCCAACATAATCACATGCTATGCAGGACTAGAAATATTTAATATACTGTACATGAGGACATAATAGGCCTGCCCACATCTCAGAGCATTGGAGAAAAGAGGAGAGTGCCAGATGCCAGTTGAGTGAGGAGTAAAGAAGTATAGCTGTTTATTCCTCCAACTTCTATTAATACAGTAACTCGCAAGTTAAATATTCTAGCTGAATAACACGTGACTATCAAGCACAACCAAAAGACAAAATAAGCAACACAGACATTAATACAAACTTTAGGAGGATTAACCCTTCCCCACCTTAATGTTGTGAGAATTGAAATTAAAGCACCACAGCACTGCTAAGAGGCCCGGATACAACATTATTCCATTAAAAGTCAATGCAATCCAAAATGTAGCCAACATGTTTCAGGGGTCCAAGTGTCCCCTTCATCAGGGCTTAACTGGCAACATTGTGAACAAGCCAGAAGTGAACTGGACCTACAATGGTCATTTTTTCCAATGTGAAATACAAGCACAGGCCAAACACTGCCAAACAAGCTGCTGATAAGGCCTGTGCTTGTATTTTACATTGGAGTTCACTACTGGCTTGTTTACATTGTTGTCAGTCAAGCCCTGAAGAATGGGGTGCTTGGACCCTCAAAACACATTGGCTACTTCTTTGGATTGTACCCCTGACTTTTAATGGAATAAAGTTGTATCTGGACTTCTTAGCAGTGGTGTGGCACTTCTGTTTTAATTCTTGTTACTTTACACCACAAGCCAAGGACACTGTGGGGGTCCCCTGGGGTGTAGAAGCTGCCTGCCCAGGAACAACATCAATACCTTAAGGCCTGGTTCACACCTATGCATTTTTAGTGTGTTTTTAGTTTTTCAGAAACACACTACAGTCCATTTAACATGGTTTCCTATAGTTCACGTTCACATCTGTGCATTTTATGGAAAGGGCCAGGAACTTTTTTATGGTTTTTAGTTCCATAGTTTTCAATAGATCTATTTCTTTGGGGAGATGCAGATCAGAATACTGCAATCACTGAGCAGCAAATGATATCACCTGTGATGTATTTCAGTTATCTTGCAAACCTGGCCTGTTAGTGGGTCCTGAGGACAGGAGTTGAGAACCACTGGCTTATCTGAACAAGTTGAAGTTAGAAGCTGATTGTCTACCATGCACAGCTGTACCAGATTTTAGTAAATCAACCCCACTGTGCCTTTAAGAAGTTTCTTTAAGGTGAACCCTACAATAATAATAATTACATTGGTGTACTCTTTTTCATTTACCAATGCATAGTTGCCTCATATATTCCATTGCTTTGAAACATATTCCTTATGTAGGCGACTATGTTTTCTCATGCAAATCTTGATAGAAAAGCTACGGCAAGTATTACCATCTTCTACCCAATTTGCATATTGAACCAACGTCTTTCAATAAGACTACTCAAAAACATGAGTCAATCATTAAAAAGTTGAGGAATAAAAAAGCCAAGGATTGATTTCCAATGCTCTGCGAATGGGAGATGGAAAATATTAGGCCTCTATAAATAAAAGGACATTAGTTTTCGGTGGATTCCATCATCATCTCAATATTAATTCTTTGCTTCATCTCAGAGATGCAATTATTATGAGAGGTCCCTCTTTCCTTCTCCACAGCAGGACATGGAAATACAATGAGAAGACCCCAAGAGATAGAAGAGGTGATTAGGCCCAATAGTGTTAAACAAAACTGAAATATCAGAATCAGTAGGATATTGGGGCGGCCAATGCTGACCTCTCCTGAAAATGCTAGTTGAATTAATGTCATGTTGACCCTCTGGCTTTATTCTTTATGGGACTGTCCCAGAACATTTATGAACGTAAGGACTTCTGTCATTTGTGATCTGCACACTCATACCAGGACAGCCACTTCGAACATATTGAAGTCAGAGGATCAATATGACTTCCAGGCAACTAACATTTTCAGAAAGAGGTCAGCAATGGCATATTCCTCTCAGGACAAGTTTTTTTTTTAAAGCTAAACCTAAAAATTAACATTCATATAGAACTATATGGTATGAAATATATAGATATGGCAGAGATGTAATAGACTTTAATAATGATTTCTTTAGTGATCTTACCCGCAATGTTTGCTTGAGAGTTGGCTAGAGTCGTCTGAATTGCTGAATATCCTCTTTTGCTGGGTAAGCTCCCCATTGATCTCGCTGACTCAGTTGTAGAAATTCTTAAGTAATATAAATCTGTTGGGAATCAGAGGCATGTTAATATACAGATAAACCCATCCCTGTTTTATCCTTAAAATGTGAAGTATATATGAGGGGGTCTTCAAAAAGTTTTCTCATTTTTATATTTTCATTGGAAACGTTAAGTGCGGGAGGAGTAATAATTGGTCATGTCTGAGAGTGTCATGTGACTAGTCTGTCTGGCCAGCCAGCTGACCTTGTAGTTTAGTATAATTAGTGTAATTTGTTTTTTCACATTTTTAATAAAAAGAGTTTTAAAAAGTGCAAAAACTTTTTGAAGAACCCTTATATAAAGACAATTTTTAGGGTTTTACGTAGAAGAACACCTGGTAGGTTTTGTTGTCTGCCTACTGGCAAAACCAACTGTTAAAAAAATTATTTTACGGTGCTGTGTTTTTGCTAGTTTGAGGAATATGGGTATGAGGCACTGGATATTTGGTTGTTTCTAGTCTATTATCAAGTAACATGGCTAATAATGCTCTGGCTCTGGCAGTTTACATAAAACGGGGTTTCAGGGAGAAGGTCAGAAAGAATCCAAAACATCTAAGACAGCCACTTTCTTCGAGAGTTTGTTAGGGATTCCTTGAGCTGTAATAATTGGCTGATAGAAATGTAATGATGCCTGCTAAGTTCCATGACCAATGGCACCTGGCATAGTCAGTAGCATGGCACCAATGATCTCTATTTGTAAGAGTTTCATTCTGACCACCACTGCAAGGGAGACATTCTTTCCACTGACCACCAAAATAAGGGGCATTTTTCCCAATGATCCCTAAGTAATTGGTATTAGCATGGATTCCCCAAGTCCTTAAAATTATTTCATATGTTCTTCAGAGGAAAAAAGTTGAGAAAGGCTGATCTAGGAGCACAAAGAGAGCACCACACCAATTTTCATAGAGTCCAACGATATACGTTTATAAGTCCTTAATCAAGATGACAAAAGATGTAACAGCCAATGCATTTAGGAGTTTGCAGATGTACCCCTTCAACAGGAAAATTGCCTTTAAAATCTGGAAATGTTACAGCAATCTAGTGCCACTGCCACATATAAAAGGCCATTTACACGATGAAGGGGAATATGTACAACCCCTGAAACATGTTGGGTCTCACATCTTAAAGCTTAAGTAAGTTTGAAAATAAGCATCAAAACAAGCCCCCACTAACCTCTGTAGCTGCAACCACTGTGGACTAGGAGATAGAAAAAATGTCTTATCTCTATACTTGTTTTCCAGTCAATGATTTAAGAAAACCTGAATCTAATGCATCAGCATGACAGCCAGGCAACAAACAATTTCAGAAGGAATTGTCAGTGATGGCAGCTTTCTTGTTGCTCTTATAACAGATTTCCTTTAAAGAAACCCCAAATTAAGACTCTACTAGACTGTCTGCCATTGTTGAACCTATATGTCTACTGGTTGACAATCATTCTCCTGCCTAAATACTTTTTCCACGGTCCTGGAAAAAGTAAGATCTGGACTTCCGAGTGGACAACAATTTGACTTGCTGCATGTTTGTTCTGGATCAGTGATTCAGCAAACTCTGAAGGCTGCCAAGAAACTAGTATTTTCAGGAAGACATCAGCAATTATGGCCTAAGTACTCTTCTCGGTAGAGGTTTCCTTTAAAGCAGAATAATAATTTGTTGTCAAATATAGGATTTCCTACCACACACATGCAAAACTGAAATTTTACATGAAACCCGATCTGCACATTAGAGATAAAACAGGCGTCCTATCTTTTTTATTTTCGGTGGAAAATGAATCATACATTTTCCCAGGTGTGTGCTGCATGTGTTCCACATTACAAGCTAGCTTTAAAGTTTAGATTTGTGTGGGCGATGGGGGAGAACCGTCATTTGATAATGAAGATCAGTTTGTGATAAGTGAATGGAACAAATTTTAAAGAGCCTTTGAATAGTACAATTTATATGAAAAAATATTAGACTGATCATTAAAATGTAAAGGAAAAATAGAAAAAAAAAGCAATCTACAAGACTGCCCATCAATACACCAAATGGCCAAAGCTGTGTGGACACCAACCCATTACACCGACAGTATATAAGCTTGTTGAACATTCCATTCTAACTATATTGGCAATTTAGAGTGTGTATAGCCAAAACTTTTTATTTTGTTTTGGATAGAGTAGGAAATGGTTAAACCCATATCAGTTGACTTTGTTTTGCAGACGGTATCCCATTGAGGAGATTTTCCTACACTTCTTTCTCAGAGACACAACAATCAGTTGTATGAAATCTCTCCAAAGTGAGAGAAGATCCCTTCATAGACAGTTGTCACTGGGATGCCGTACGAGTTCTTTCCCATCATCTTCACTCTTGGTGACAATGGCCACCAGGATAAATAGAGAAGATTTGGCATACAGTTTTATGAATATGGAGTTGCCCCCACTCCCCTTTGAGGCTTCTTTCCTGTGAAGGACTTCCTCATGATTTTGAAATGTGTGAGTGTGGAGTGTGAGTTCTTTTATAGATCTTCTTTAGCCCAGGCCAATATGGACACCTATTTGACCTTGTTGGACATCCCATTCTAAAACCATGGGTATTAATATGAAGTTGCACTCCTTTGTGGCTATAATGGCCTCCAATCTTCTGGGAAGGCTGTCCACAAGATCTTAAAATGCATCTGTGGGAATTTGCGGCTATTAATCCAGAAGAAGGTATAAATGTTGAATGAGAAGACCTGGCTCACAATGAGTGTTCCAATTTATCCCAAATATGTTGTAGGGTTGAGGTCAGGGTTTTAAGCAGGCCACTTGGGTCCATCCACACCAGACTCTTCAAACCTTCATAGCTGTCTTTCTGCACAGGAGCACAGTCATGCTGGAATAGGAAAAAGGCCTTCCCCAAACTGTTGCCACAAGGTTGGAAGCACACAATTGTCTAATATTTTTTTGAATGCCATAGCTCTACCAACAAACTTCATTGATGGGCACAGTTGGTCACTGCATTCAGCATAAATGAGTTTTAACCAATTCTATTGAGCTTTGAACTTGGTAATTGATTGACCAGCTGACTCTGTGTGTGTGGACACCTTAGGCCCCTTTCACATAGGCTGGATCAATTTTTTCTGAGCAGGGGATTCATTCGCTGATCGCCCAATGAGATGACCAGAGTGGCCAGATGATAGGTCCATGTCCACTCTGCTTAGGCAGAGCAGACACAAATACAGCCCACTCTGCTCTATAAGCAGTCAGATGTAAACAGACCTGACCGGCCTCCGTTGCGATCCAGCCAGACGGAGAACGGATCCCCTATCCATTTGTTTTTGCTGGGTTGGATTGAAGGTAGCCAGATGTAAATTAACACAATTCGGTTTACATTCGACTGCCCATAGAGGAGAATGGAGGGTCCAATCGGGTCCGTCTGAAAAACGAACAGGCGGACCAGATGGGACCTCTAGTATGAAAGTGACCTAAAGAGGTGAGTAAAAGATATGGAGATTTGGTACACCAACATCTATCCATTTATGGTGGGCTGACTCTTTATTAATAGCATCATACTTAAAATATTTATTATCATAAGCAATGACAACTCCTGGCCACCAATCAGAAATCATTGTTCTATTACTGAGCCTTGTTTGATGTGCTATAGAGCACTGGATAAAGTGACAGTAACATGCATTATAAGGAGGGCCTGTTAAACATATGAAAGAATTTGGTGAGTTTCATAATTTGCTGTTCATGTTCTTAGAATTGAGTTATATATAGATTGTTCCTCCCACCTGCTGCCAGAGTTTAACCATAGGAAAAACAAGTGTCTTAGATGCAGAGAAAGTGTTACAGCCCTTTCTCAAGTATTTTACTTTTATAAAATGTCTTCAATGATTTAGAATAAACATTGGAAATCAATCATAGCGTCATTAAACCAATTCATTAAGGTGGCACAATAGGTAGATTCTGTATTTATCCTATCTCACCGGGAACTTCCCTGCTAATATTACCATGGTAGGCAGTTGCCATTTATTAGCCTGATTAAGACTGGGATTCCTAGAGAAAAAGGGCTATCATCAGAAAATGGGAGTCTCAGTATTCATGCCAAGGACTTGTGTACACAGGCATTGTTGTGAACTGTATCCATCAATGTCTCAATGATCAAACGTGTTTGAACCCAAAAAGCTGTGTTTCACTTGCTTTACTCTATAAGGTCTTCTCTGCCCAAAGAAATGCAATACAAAGCAAAGCAGGACAAATGCAGCCAACGCGGTGCCCTGTTTTTTTAGTAGTCTGCTCTCCTCCTGCCCAGTGCTCTAATCGGCAGCATTAATACTCCCTGAGTTGATTGGAGCAGTGGGTAGGAAACGTGTTGGTCCACTAGAGACCAGTGTGCTCTGTGTTGAGCAAATGTCTGATTCCTAAAAGCGGGGGTCCGCGGGTATTCGTTTTTTTTTTTTTACATGCTTCTGGCGCTCTTACCTTGGTTAATCTGCTACTCATGTGTCCTAATATTAAAGCCGCCAGCATCCTCATTCTGCCGCAAAAGATGTTTTTTAAAAGTCTTAGATGGACGTTTCCATCTTGCTTATGGGCACTCTGAAGCCCACAAGCAAATCCTTCCGGGATACGGTGAATTTACACCTTAGTTAAAATGGCAAATTAGTATCCGCCCTCGTCACATGACGCGCTTTGCGAGTCATGTGACCCGCTTTCCGCATCACGTGACACTTGAGCTAGCGCGAGAATACACGCCTGGCTATTTCGGATGGTCTCCTGTGAGTGTTGAAACGTCACTCCCAGGAGACATTGCAACCAGCCTTGAGGCGTCGGGGAAAATGAGCGACACACCCACTCCCGCGGGGAACAAGACCCGGAAGTGAGGCTGAATCGATCAGAATAAAGGTAACCTTATAGATCTGGAAAAAAAGCACAGCGGTTTAGGCATTTATTAAGGCTGCAGTACTGATAAATACAAAGGTGAAGGGTGAACCTCCACTTTAAAGTGCCGCTGGAGCAGGGGATGTCAATTCTGGATCTGAATCTGAAAAGTGTGGCATGCATTTTAATTCAGCCCCCTTAACTCTGATAATCTGATACCTCTATCTAGAATCTAGTGGAACCAATTGCCTTCAGAAGTCACCTAATTAGTAAATAGAATCCACCTGTGTGTAATTGTATCTCAGTATAAATACAGCTGTTCTGTGAAGCCCTAGAGTGTTAGAGAACCTTAGTGAACACACAGCATCACGAAGACCAAGGAACACACCAGATAAAGTTGTGGAGAAGTTTAAACCAGAGTTAGGATATAAAAAAATATCCCAAGCTTTGAACATCTCACGGAGCTTCAATCCATCATCGGAAAATGGGAAGAGTATGGCACAACTGCAAACCTACCAAGACATTGCCGTCCACCTAAACTGACAGGCTGGGCAAGGAGAGCATTCATCAGAGAATCAGCCAAGAGGTCCATGGTAACTCTGGAAGCGCTACAGAGATCCACAGGAGAATCTGTCCACAGCACTCCACAAATCTGGTCTTTATGGAAGAGTGGCAAGAAGAAAGTCATTGTTGAAAGAAAGCCATAAGAAGTCCCATTTGCAGTTTGCGAGAAGCCATGTGGGGGACACGGAAACATGTGGAAAAAGGTGCTCTGGTGAGATAAGACCAAAATTTGACTTTGACTAAAAGCAAAATACTATCTGTGGTGGAAAGCTAAAAAGCTAACACTAAACATCACCCTGAACACACCATCCCCAGTCTGAAAAAGACTTGAGACTGGGACAGTGGTTCACCTTCCAGCAGGACAACGACCCTAAACATACAGCCAGAGCTACAATGGAATGGTTTAGATCAAAGCATATTCATGCATTCGAATGGCCCAGTCAAAGTCCAGACCTAAATCCAATTGAGAATCTTTGGCAAGACTTGAAAATTGCTGTTCACAGACGCTCTCCATGCAATCTGACAGAGCTTGAGCTATTTTGAAAAGAAGAATGGGCAAATATATAAGTACATGTACAGTATGTATATATTTTTTATAAGTGATCTCTGTCCTCAGCTGCATAAGGGGCTTGGAGAGATGGGGGTGGAGAAACAGTGATACACTGATCACTCTAGTGAATGACTGTGCAGCGAGGTGTCAGCAGAAGTCTGATCATTGGAGGACAGGCAGGCTATTCTCCCAGCACAGCCAGAAAACTGGTCACGCTGGGATAGATGTGCTCTAACGTCCAGGGCGGTCAGTTTGAAACAGGAAAGCAGAGAGGCTGGCAGATTTTGCGCAACTGAAGCAATGCAAAGTACATGGTACAGCAGGCACATATGAGGAATATGAAATGTTGGGGTAACATTTCTCAAGCAGGCTGCGCAAAACATTGTTAATTGCACAGACAGCATTAGAAGGTGCTAAAGAAAATATAAAACCGTTGCATGAAACTTGATAAAAAAAATCCAGAATGTAATGCAGAGTCCTATTTGGTTCTAAATGACCACAAGTAGTTTAGTATAAAAGCTGTAGCCAATGAGGTTTAGCTTTTACACAGTGTTATTAATGGGAGATTCTTAACAGTACATTTTTATTTCTGAATACAATATGAACACATTCTACACAATGGCTGCTTGTAGGCTGGCACTGAGAATCTAAGGGGGTTTCCTTGCCTATCACTGCAGGACTGAGGAGGATGCTCAGTAAAACAAATTTGAAATTGGAGTTTATCAGAAGAAAAGAGACTGCTGAGAAAGTAATAGTGATACCGAAAATACGCCTGGGACTCCAGCTCTAAACGCATGAAGGAGCACAACCATAAACATCCTGTGTCTATAGAAAGCTCCCAATTTCTGATTATTAAAGGAGAACTCCAGACAGAGCACAAGATGTGAGTGAGTGAGAAACTTATATAGCGCAACACATGCGAACTGAATCGCCTCTGGGCGCTTAGTATCCTTTCCCTATTGTACTTTTGCCCTCAGAAAAGATGGGTTTTAAGTTTTTTTGTGAAGGCCAGGTGATTCACCTCCAACCGGATGCTGGTTGGTAGAGCGTTCCATAGTCTAGGTCCTTGGATTCCAAATCTTCGTTCTCCTTTGGACTTGTATCTGGCTTTGGGTATCTGGAGTAGATTTTGGTTGGTAAATCGCAGAACGCGATTGGGGTTGTGACATTTTATTTTTTCGCATTGGTATTGGGGAGCATTTCCTTGAACACACTAAGGCCCCATACTCACGAGCAAACATGTCTGCTGAAACTGGCCCGCAGGCCAGTTTCAGCAGACATGTTTGGTCGTGTGTGGGCGCGAGCGGGCCGAATTCCAGCAAACATTTGCCCGCCGGGCCTTTTCCCAGCAGACAAATATTCCTGGACTTGTTTTAAAACAGTCCGCTGGAATTCTGCCCGCTAGGACATGTACGGTCGTCAGTACAGACCTACCGTACATGTCCAGGCGCCCGCCGTCCCTCGCATGCGTCGAATGACTTCGACGCATGCGTGGAAGCATTTTAAAGGCGGGCCGCCCACGTCGCCGCGTCATTGTCGCGGTGACACCGCGTCATCGACGCGGCGACACCGCGGACACGCCCCGCGTATTGTTTACGCGCGGACTTCTGTACGATGGTGTGTACAACCATCGTACAGAAGCCCTCTGGCAGACATGTATGGTGAAAACGGTCCGACGGACCGCTTTCACCATACATGTTTGGTCGTGAGTACCCGGCCTTAGGCTTCATTTCCACTGGCGTTTTTACAGCCACTTTTCTGAGCGTTTTTTACAGCTTAAAAACGCCTGTCCATGTTATTCTATGGCATCATGCCCACATAGACGTTTTTGAGCTGCAAATGGCATAGGCGTTTTTGAGCTGTAAAAAAAACGCAGGACCAGGGCGTTCTGAAGCTCCAGAGTAGAGCTGTAAAAACGCCAGACGTTAAAAAACGCTCAAAAACGCGCGAAAACGCTCAAAAACGCGACCGCGGCATTATTAAAGCTGCAGCTCACAAAAATTTTTTTTTTTTTTTTTTTTTACAAAATAAACATGGACAGGCGTTTTTAAGCTGTAAAAAAGCCTAACAACAGTGGCTGTAAAAACGCCAGTGGAAATGAAGCCTTATGTGTCAGACAGAGTGCCTTAAAAGTGATTCTGTCTTTTACTGGAAACCAATGAAGGGATCTCAGTGAAGGTGAGATTGATCCCAATGTTTTTTTCCCAGGCACGAGTCGAGCGGCCGTATTTTGAACGACTTGCAGACGAGTGATTTGGTATTTTGGGAGTCCGAGGTAGAGGGCATTTGCATAGTCGAGTCTGGAGTTGATCATTGTTCCCACCATGACTGCCATGTCTTCTTTCGGGATAAAGGGAATGAGTCTACGTAGCAGGCGCAGCAGATGATGCGATCCGCTGACTACTGACCCTATTTGTGCATCCATTGTCATGTGGGTATGACTTATTCAGACCTTCATACCTGCAGTTTATTTAATTACATTTATAATTAAAAGAATTACATTTATAATTATTTATTTATTTGTATTTTCTTTTCTTTTTAGGGACAGGCACTGTCACATTTGCACATTCATCAGCACACTTCTTAATTGGGGATATCCATAACCCCTGGTGATATAAGAACCAAATAATGAAGGTATGGGACTGGTCCTTTGAA
Organism: Rana temporaria; assembly: GCF_905171775.1. Classification (NCBI taxonomy): domain Eukaryota; kingdom Metazoa; phylum Chordata; class Amphibia; order Anura; family Ranidae; genus Rana; species Rana temporaria. Next base: position 129,068,834 of record NC_053500.1, read on the forward strand.
TAATCAAAAAATATTGAAACAGGCTACCAACCTTACTGAACCTTAAATCAAAGTAGAAAAATCTACCTAATGTGGGTTACATCGTCAGTAACTAGACCTCAATTCCATGCTTTGATTGCGAAAAACAGCAGTACAAATCTCACTGGCTATAGCTAGCTTTGTGTATTTGTGATTTTCCTTTTTTATATAAATTATATAAAATCTCTTTCAGCTCTTTTGTCCTTATCTATCCATATTTAAAGCAAAACCAAGCTATTGACATCTTCTGAAGTCACATTGGTCCCCAATAGGACTGTTGATGATGATGATGAAGGCAGTCTGGAGAAGGGGTATGGGAACATATTGGGCAATAAATTGGAGTCTGTAGTTGTAAAAAGGATAAGAGCTCCTGCTCTAGGATCACTTCAATTTGCTAAATCTGTACCTAGTGCCAATGCTCACGAGTGGTCCAGCTCATGAACAAAATGCAAAAACCTGGTACACATTGCTATTTTTCCTCAGTTATATTATTTCATATCGCACACTCTTTTTATAATATACAAGTGAAAAAAAAAAATTAAACTCATAAATACAACATACAAAATAATAACCTAGTACAAAGGTCTCTTGGTGGGGCTTGTGATAAGTATTGGGTGTGTAAGTGACCATGGCATGGCCAATACGTTTTTTTTTGTGTGTGTGTCAAATCTCTCATTGTGGATTTAGAAGTAATGCTGGACCGGCTGAGATCGATTTTCTGCTCTCATCAAAGGGATCCTGGGTCTGTTGGACCCTTTAAAATGTGATGATTGTTGAGGGTGAAGAACACTGCCAAGGAAGGTCTCCAATCTTCCAATATTTATACATTTTACAAAAATTTGATTTAGGGCGTATGGGGTATGTACCACGTCTGTATTCATTTTATTGTGTGTCGCCACAGTAAAAAGTACAAAAAGAAAAAAAAGTTTTTTTTCGGCTTGATTTTTCACATAAAGAAAATTAAAATTTCAACAATTTTGTTACAAAAGTACTGAAAATTCCCATAAAAACATGTCATTTAGTTATCTCCAAACTACCAAATTCATAATATTGTACATCAAGCCATCACTCAAATGACTCAAGATCGGGGGATACAAGACTTATCATCAACATAATATTATATAAAGCCTGACACATTTTTTTGGATCATAGTCCACTTCTTCAGGAGTAGGTGATGGAGATAATTAAAAACATGTAAAAAAAATTAGAAACAATGACATAAATCCAAAATCATTTAAAGCGTCTTTATGACGACCGCAGTTACCTCAAAGACCACTCGGGGCGTTGCAATAGCCTAGAGCATAGGTGTCAAACACAAGGCCCGCGGGCCGAATCCGGCCCTCCAGGCCATTTCATGTGCCCCCCACACCTCTTCTGCAGCTGCAGGAAAGCTCCAGCCCTCCTCTGGTCCTACTCCCGACCCTTGCTTTCAAGCAATGCATCCAGCTTCTTCCCAGCAGTAGCATAAGGAAAGGGGGGTGCACTGTGATGTAAGGGAGAGTGGGGGACTCAACTTCTGATGCTGGGGTGGCTCTTGACATCTAATGTAAAGGGGAGTGTATGTGCTGGACATCTAATCTTACAGATACAACCGGCCCTTTTGAGAACAATCATAATGCTGATGCGGCCCACGATGAAGTTGAGTTTGACACCCCTGGCCTAGAGGGTTCAAGACAGGGACCCCAATTCAGGACAGCAGGGGCAAACACTTTAAATGGTTTTGGATTTATGGAAACGAATTGTTTCTATTTTTTTAATTGTTATAGAGCTGTTCTTGGCTATCTCCAAAATCTTCTCCTGAAGAAGTGGACTGTGATCCAAAAAATCACACCAAAAATGTATTTTTTTTTTTTACTTAATATGTGAGTGATGTGGCATCCTATAGCCTTTACTACACAGTAAAAAAAAAAAAAATTGTTGTAGGCGATTTATTGCCATGATCCTGGTAAATCAGCCAGCAACCATAAAAATAACAGTGACATGTATTGGCATAATATAGAGACACAAAGGTCTTCTCACCTAATTAATTTAACAATTAAAAAAAATATATATTAATTTTCTATGATTTTCACTATAAATTAACAACTTGACGACCGCCCACTGTGCATTTACGTCATTATTTTGACATTAAATACTGTTGCTATGGCAGCAGCTAGCTGCCATAATCCCAGGACTTGTTTGTACTGTGAGCGATTCTGCGTCTGATAAAAGTGGTCCCAGCAGTGGATTTGCCACGGGATGACTTTTAGAGGCGGCGGGAGAGGTGCCCCCCCTCCCGTCGCTTCCCAGTCATCTCCAAGCTTACCGGACCTGTCTGTTAGCCCGGAGTCAGGCAGGAAGCCTAGTGAGGACCAGCTGGCCCCCACTCAGCTCTATGCCCTTGGAGGACCGGAAAACGAGGGCTGACTTTGGTTCCATCTCTCGGCCTTAAAGGGATGATTTTTTTTTCCCTTAAAGGCAAAATTACTTCTCTCAATAAAGAGGACCTGTCATGCTAATTTCTATTACAAGGGATGTTTACAATCCTTGTAATAGGAAAAAAAGTGATAAAAATAAAGGGACAGTGTAAAGATTAAAAGTAAACTAAATACGAACAATTTTTTTTAAAGCGCCCTGTCTATCCATGCTCACGCACTGAAGTGAACACATACCTAAGTTGCACCCACATATGTAAACGGTGTTCAAACCACACATGTGAGGTATCGATGCGACTGTAAAGCCCTGTACACACGATCAGTCCAAACTGATGAAAACGGACTGAAGTTCAGTTTCATCAGTCCAAACCGACCGTGTGTACGCCCCATCGGTCTGTTGTCCTTCGGCCCAAAAAAAGAGAACTTGCTTTAAAATTGGACCGATGGACGCCTGACTGATAGGTCAAAACCGATGGTTAGTACGCAAAAGCATCGGTTCCAAACCCGGGCATGCTCAGAATCAAGTCGACGCATGCTTGGAAGCATTGAACTTCATTTTTCTCTGCACGTCGTTGTGTTTTACGTCACCACGTTGGACTCGATCGGTTTTTGAACTGATGGTGTGTAGGCACATCAGACCATCAGTCAGCTTCATCGGTTAACCGATGAAACTGAACTTCAGTCCGTTTTCATCAGTTTGGACTGATCGTGTGTACAGGGCCTTAGAGTAAGAGCAATAATTCTAGTACTAGAACTCCACTGTAACTCTAAACAGGTAACCTGAAAAAAAAATTAAAGCGTGGACTATGGAGATTTTTAAGTACCATAGTATTCTATTCTATTCTATGAGCATGCGCAATTTTAAAGCATGACATGTTAGTTACCTATTTACCCGGCATAACATCATCTTTTACATCATACAAAAAATTGGGCCAACTTTAATGGGTTTTTTTTATTATTATTTAAATACTTTTTCCCCCCAAAAAATTGCATTTGAAAGACTGCTGCACAAATACAATGTGGAATAAAATATTGCAAAAATTGCCATTTTATTCTCTAGGGTCTCTGCTAAAAAAATATTGTTTGGGGGGGTTCTAAGTCATTTTCTAGGAACAAAATACAAATTTAAACAAAAAGTTCCAGAAAAGGCCTGGTCTAACCTATAGCATAGTCAGTAGTCATCTTTTGCTTTTTAGGCCTGGTCCACTTACAATCAATTCAACACAGCTAGGTAGACTCGTTCCCTTTATCCCGAAAGAAGACATAGCAGTCGTGGTGGGAACAATTCAGACTCGACTATGCAAATGCCCTTTACCTCGGACTCCCAAAATTCCAAATCTCTCGTCTGCAAGTCGTTCAAAATACAGCCGTTAGACTCGTGACTAGGAAAAAAACATGGGAATCAATCTCACCTTCACTGAGATCCCTTCATTGGTTGCCAGTAAAAGACAGAATTACTTTTAAGGCACTCTGTCTGACGCATAAGTGTGTTCAAGGAAATGCCCCCCAAAATCAATGCGAAAAATTAAAAAGTCACAACCCCAATCGCGTTCTCCGATCCACCGACCAAAATCTACTCCAGATACCCAAAGCCAGATACAAGTCCAAAGGAGAACGAAGATTTGCAGTCCAAGGACCTAGACTATGGAACGCTCTACCAACCAGCATCCGAATGGAGGTGAATCACCTGGCCTTCAGAAAAAAACTCAAAACCCATCTTTTCTGAAGGCAAAAGGACAGTAGGGAACGGATACTAAGCGCCCAGAGGCGATTCAGTTCGCATTTGTTGCATTATATAAGTTTCTCACTCACTCACAGCTATGCACTGCATAAAAAAGTGCTTCAGTTTCATTATATTCTATGCTGCAATTATATACAAATTTAGAGGCTTTATTATTTGTCTGCATTAAACTAAAAGCTAATTGGATGCCATTGTTTGTAGCAACGTGTATGGCCTTATTAAGTAAAAATTTTGATGCCCCTGTCTAAACGGTAGGCTTTCATAACTTCGGCAGCTGCCCTGTCATTCTATATCAGCAGCCTCTGACTCGTATATTTTCTAGCATGGCAACATGTTTTGCGAAAAAATAATAAAAGGCCCCTGGATCTACTCTAAGGTTCGAAGTCTCTAGTATAATTGATAATTATCTACTAGATCCAAAGCCGCGCCATTAAGCATTGTTTCGCTTCTCATGGACAATATATTTTTTAACAATCCCACACTTTTGTTGGCAATTCAATTGTTTGTTATTGGGATGTGCAAATCTTTGACGTTCCTGGCAGACATTCGGCCAGTTTGTGTTCTGTATCCATTGAACACAGTTCTTGCCCCTTTAAAAGTGACCACTACAGTAGATGCTTGCAAGTTCAAAAACTACTAGTGAATAAGTAAAAAAATAATAATTGGCTTCTTCATCAATGTGTCCTAAAGAACGTTTTTTTTTTACAGCTCACAGCGAACAACAAAACTCAAAGCTCTGCCGAAAAATGAGAGCTAATTGAATGTATGAAGCAAGCTTACGCATTGATGTGGGCCGGTATTATAGGCAGTTGTTATTTCACGCAGCTTGATATCTAAGGCCTCCAGTAAGGTGATGTCCGCCACAGCCAAAAAATTTGTAATTTGTACACTTAGATTTAACAACAACAAAAAACTTTGTCCATACATAGCAATGCGTTTTTCACCAAGCAGTAAAGCTTTTAGTTTTGCTTGCCGTAAATTCAACAAATTAATTCTATATAATGAATAAGTAATGATAAAAGTCTGTAGAAATAAATTGGAGAAAACACATTGCAGTTATTTAAAATATATAATGGGCTGCTTAGAAACCATGTTATGCACTTTTAGGTGTACTGGCAATTATAAAAAGCACTACGGGGGGGTACTACAGACAATGACACATATAAGGAGGTACTTAGTAAACCCCTGCTACTGTATAGGGCCACATAGTAAAACTAGAGCGCCATGTTTAGTCCTTCTGTAAAAGTCTGTAGAACTGGTCTGGTGGTGGAAGAAAGCTGAACATCTTCTGAGAGTTTCATTATCTGGGAAATTAACTGAACTGTAACAATGGGGAACAGCTGTTTTGTATCGGATATAAAATGTAGACATTCTACGAGAAGCCAATTTTTTTATTAAGCCAAATAGAAAAATTCATGGGTATGTTAGATACTCAACCAATTGTCAAAGTGGGCAGCTATCAATTATTTTGACATCAAATAGTCTAACTATGTAAGACCATCATAATATTACCAGCCTTATCCAATTTTCGCCACAAAGGCCACTAACACCAGTAATAGGAACTTTTGCGGGTTGCCCCAAAGATGGAGCCTATTGCAGTTTGAGGGTACTGTTATGCATTTACAAGACCTCCTCACCATTGCCTTAGCCAATTGTTAAAGTGGGCAGTTATCAATTATTTTGTCATCAAATAGTCTAGCTATGTAAGACCACCATAAATTTACCAGCCTTATCCAATTTTCGCCACAAAGTCCACCAACACCGGTAATAGGAACTTTTGTGGGTTCCCCCAACTATGGCGCCTTTTGCAGTTTGAGGGCATTGTTAGGCATTCAGGAGACCTCCTAGCCATTTCCCTAGCCATTTCCCTAGCCAATTGTCAAAGTGGTCAGTTATCAATTATTTTGTCATCATACAGTCTAGCTATGTAAGACCACCAAAAATTTACCAGCCTTATCCAATTTTCGCCACAAAGGCCACCAACACCGGTAATAGGAACTTTTGTGAGTTGCCCCAACAATGGTGCCTTTTTCAGTTTGAGGGTATTGTTATGCATTTACAAGACCTAGCTATTGTACTACCACATATAAACAATGATGAATATGGGTTCTCACACCGGGCTTATTAGTGAGATCAGGATTTGATTTAGGCAACGTCATTACAGGACTCTGGCACTTGCAAATTGGATGCATCCAACTGTGAGATTAATTGAACCCGGTAGGACTTGAAATCTTTTTTTTTTGTTAAAATAAAATGTTGGCTATAGCCACCTGTTCATTAATGGTATAAGGTACTGGCTGGATAAATTAAAAATAATAATAATAATAATAATAATAATAATAATAATAATAATAATAATAATAATAAAAAAAAAAAAGACAAATGGGATAAAAGGTCTATAAAAGGTAAAAAAGGTAAAAAAACATAAAAGAACAAACCCAAATTTGAATTAACATAAGTCTATACTACTACAGTAAAACCTTGGTTTGCGAGCATAATTTGTTCCAAAAACGTGCTTGTAATCCAAAGCACTTGTATATCAAAGCATTTTCTTTACAGGGTATACAAGAGAAGAGGGGCACCTCTAAGTGTAGCAATAAGTTGCTACATGTTGTACCTTCATTAAATGTAACCATATTGCTACACTTAGAGGCTCCTCTCTTCTTTTTTATACTCAGTTGTGACATGACGCTACTCTTATATCAAGACATCGCTTGTATATCAAGGCAAAATGTATTAAAAGATTTTTTTGTCTTGCAAAATGCTCTCAAACCAAGGTTGTATGGGCAAAAAAAGGTTAAACAAACAAAAACAAAAAAAAAATGTAATGTAGTGGCTGGATAAAAAAACAAAAAAGAAAAATAAACAAAACACAAATTGGATAAACTTAGATCTAAACTCGGGCATAAAGGTTAAAAAACACCCACAAAAGTACAGATCCAAATATAACAAATATAAGTATATACTATTATAGACAAAAAAGGTGAAACAAAAAAATGTAATAAAAAAAATATACCCCAAATGTTAAAAAAATAAATAAAAAGGGGGTAGGCTTGATGGACCAAATTAGCTTTTTCATTGTCACTTTGTATGTTTCTCTGTGGGAAGTGCTCAGAAACAAGTTTGTACTCCCTTTTCTCTAAAAAGTTTGGAAAACTTTTGTTTGCCAATATAAGCCGGTGACTTGTCGGTATTGTTCCCCTATCCAGATGGTTCCTGTAAGGACTGCGCAGACGCAATCCCTGCCGACGGAAATCTCCGAACCTCGGCCGGCATCCAGGCTCATTCCTTAACATCCCCGTGGATTGGAGGATGTTAAAAAAACAGCCAGGAGGCCGAGCGAAGCGAGGACGTGAGGCCGACTGGCCACTTTCCTCAAATTCCACGTCGCCCTGGATGCCGGCCGAGGTTCAGAGATTTCCGTCGGCAAGGATTGTGCCTGCGCAGTCCTTACAGGAACCATCCTGATAGCCGGAACCATATTGGCAGATCACCGGGACCAAAGGATGGAAGCATGGATCGTCAGCCCCTATTGATGATGACCGACACAGGCCAGTCCTTGTCTGATCACTGCAAGGCATGCTAAAATTGTCATCCTAGCTTGCTTGGATAATTCCAGGTCTTCTGTAATTTGGAAGGGTTTGGCAAGATAGTAGGATAACTGGCTTTCTCATAAAACGTATGTTTCATAGTTAGGAATTGAATGTACTTATAAACACAGCACCTTTATGTAGCACAGTGGTGTAGTGAGTAGCACTTTCGCCTAGCAGCAAAAGGGTCGCTGGTTCGAATCCCGACCACGACACCATCTGCCTGGAGTTTGCATGTTCTCCCTGTGCCTGCGTGGGTTTCCTCTGGGTACTTCGGTTTCCTCCAACCCTCCAAAGACATGCTGGTAGGTAAATTGAATCTTGTCCAAATTGGCCCAGTATATATATGTATGACTGCGTGTCCCAAGCGTGTCGAGATCCTACGGGGTAAAATGACCGCACCAGCCAAATAGTCACTGGCTGGAAAAAGCGCCTTCAGTTCGCATGTGTAGCGCTATACAAGTCATTCATTCAAAAACCCCAATATCATTCCTGCAAAACCAGAGATAGCGAAAAACAGGTTTCCAGGCAGCCAGCAGAATGTGGACATTCTCACTGGGTATCATGAATACTTTAAGAGCCTGTATAGGCATATTGGAACAAGACCAGCATGGACCACCTAAAAAGACTTTCTGAAATGTGTATTGAATGTGTCTCCTATGCAGAGTTATGGTCTAATAATGCGAAGACCTCTATTTTGGCAAATAATACACCGAATTTCTATAACATAACTGCCATAGAAGAAGAATAAAAATAAAACTTACTTTGTTCGCATGTTTCCATCAGCTGAAAGAGAAGACTGACTACACCTGCTAGTGAGAGAGTTTGGAGGAAGTTTTCAGTGTGGGTTTCCTAATGAGTAACCTTCGCTGTCACATCGAGAGGCAGCCGAGTCTGAGAAGTAGGATGTGTCTTGTAACAATATTCAGCCAGATCTGTGTGATGACATCACTCCCAAAATTCTATGGGGAGACCTGAGCATGTAGGAGTGCCTGAAACTGCAGCGAACGACTGACTTGTGTCATGGATCGTATGGTGGAAGATCAATGCACCCGTAGGTCATGGAAAGTACATCATGTTTTTGTGACTTTTTAAAATAAAAGAATGGTGTGGTCCAGACAAAGGTTTTTGTAGGATAGATTGTATTCACGTCATAGAACCTAGACCGTAAATATCTCCAGACTCTTACCTGCGGTATCCACAACAGCCTTCCTCAAACTTTTCATTCTAAAGGAACCCTTGAAATAGTTTTCAGGTCTCAGATAACCCCGGCTGAATTGAATTCATCAGGGGTCAGTGGGAAGAATGCTCCTTATATTGGAGGTCAATGGAAAGAATATTCAGTGGGAAGACTGCCCCCCTTGCATTGATGGTCAGTGGAAAGAATGCCCTTTACAATGGTGGTCAGTGGTGAAAATGTTCCTTACATTGGTGGTCAGTGGAAAGAAGGCCTCTTACAATGGTGGTCACTGGTCAGCGATGAAAATTTTTCATCCATTGTTGGTCAGTGGGAAAAATATTCCTTACATTGGTAGTTAGGATGCTGTATACATTGGGGGCCAGTGGGAAGAATGCCCATTACTTTGGGGGTTAGTAGCAAGAATACAATGATGATCAGTGATGAAAATGTTCCTTACATTGGTGGTCAGTGAGAAAAATATTCCTTACGTTGATGGTTAGGCCACGTACAGTCCATCCGATGAGAACGGTCCGATGAAGCTGACTGATGGTCTGATGTGCGTACACACCATCGTTCCAAAAACCGATCGGGTCAGAACGCGGCGACGTCAAACACACGACGTGCTGAATAAAACGAAGTTCAATGCTTCCAAGCATGTGTCGACTTGATTCTGAGCATGCGCAGGTTTTGAACCGATGCTTTTCTGTACTAACCATCGGTTTGGACCGATCGCGCAGCGGGCCATCGGGTCGGTTTTGAAGCATGTTTTAACATTTTGGACCGAAGGAAAACAGACCGATGGGCTATGCACACGGTCGGTTTGGACCGATGAAACTGAACCTCGGTCCATTCTCATCGGTTCGGTCCGACCGTGTGTACGCGGCCTAACATTGGTGTTCAGTGGGAAGACTGCCCCCCTTGCATTGATGGTCAGTGGAAAGAATGCCCTTTACAATGGTGGTCAGTGGCGAAAATGTTCCTTACATTGGTGGTCAATGGAAAGAATGCCTCTTACAATGGTGGTCACTGGTCAGCTATCAAAATGTTCCATCCATTGTTGGTCAGTGGGAAAAATATTCCTTACATTGGTAGTTAGGATGCTGTATATATTGGGGGCCAGTGGGAAGAATGCCTATTACTTTGGAGGTTAGTAGCAAGAATGCACCTTACAATGATGATCAGTGATGAAAATGTTCCTTACATTGGTGGTCAGTGAGAAAAATATTCTTTACATTGATGATTAGAATGCTCTTTACATTGGTGGTCAGTGGGAAGAATGCCCATGACCTTGGAGGTCAGTTGGAAGAATGCTCCTTACATTGGGTTTCAGTGGAAAAATGCTCCTTACATTGGTAGCCAGTGGGAAGCATGTTCCCTTCATTGGTGGTCAATGGGAGGAATGCCCCCTTACATTGGGGGTCAGTGGAAAGAATGTTCCTTACATTTGTGGTAGGGGTGCAACGAATCGTGCCCGATCCGCGATCCGAACGGGTCGACCTGTTCGGATCGGCACAGTATGCGATCCGCGGAACGCACCGCCGCCGCGGCCTTAGGAAAGACCGCGGCTTCGGCCTAGCTCCGGAGCGGTTGGCCATCTTGGTACACTCGGCGGCGGTGCGCGCTGACGTCATCACCCCTCCCTCTGCTCGTGGATTTTTTTCTATTTTGCAAGAGCGCGCTGCGCCGCTGACTCTGCATGCAACCTGAGTACAGCGAGACGGACCGAGTACATCTGTACAGTGAGTTGGCTAATGGCTTAATGTACTGATGTACTCGGTCTAGTAAAACAGTAACACTGTAATTACCATTTTTGCCACTGTAATAATAGTCATAGCCAACATTGCCCCCACACTAGTAAACAGTAACACTGTGTGTATAGCCATTTTTCCCACTGTAATCAGTAAACATTAGTAAACATTGTGGTCAGTGTGAGGAATGCTCCTTACATTGGCGGTCAGTGGTCAGTGGGAAGAATGCCCCTTATAATGGAAGTTAGTGGGAACAATGCCCCTTACATTGGTGGTTTGTGGGAAGAATGCCCTTACATTGATGGTCAGTGGAATGAATGTCCCTTACATTAGTTGTTAGTGCAAAGAATGCCCCTTATATTGATGGTCACTGTGAAGAATGCAACCTTACATTGGTGGTCATAATGCCACCCTTTCAGACGGGTGAAATGATCAGTGGTGTTATGCTGCTGGCCATGCTATGTAGCGTTGGACCTGGAACCATTCATGCTCCATCAGGTGGGAGGTCTTTCAGCCACAGCTCCAGGAAACTCTAAGGCCCCGTACACACAACCGAGTTTCTCGGCAGAATTCAGCCAGAAACTAGGTCAGAGCTGGATTCTGCCGAGAAACTCGGTCGTGTGTACACTTTTCAGCGAGGAAGCCGACGAGGAACTCGTCGGGCCGAATAGAGAACATGTTCTCTATTTCCTCGTTGTTCAATGAGGAAAGTCGGCTCGCCGAGCTCCTCGGCGGCTTCAACACTGAACTCGACGAGGAACTCGATGTGTTTGGCACGTCGAGTTCCTCGGACGTGTGTACGGGGCCTCACAATCTCTGGAGTAACCATAGGGTTCCATGGAACCCTGGCTGAGAATGGCTGATCTATAGGCTACACTAAAACTACTGAGTGGTTCAACCAGCGGCAGATTCATTGTACTGAGGACTGTTTAAACCAAGGGTTCCATTTACAGTTATAGGAATTCAAAGAGTTGTATAAAGTGTGGAATATTTTTTCCATAAGGCCAATAGAGTTTACTCTTGATTTTAATCTAGTAATAGAGACTTAAGCGGATTTCCAGTCTTTGCCAGCGTATGGCCACACAAATAGTATGAACATGTCTCATATAAGGGGTAGGAACTTCTGGCATAGGGGTGAATAAAAGACAATTAGTGGAGGTGAAAATGTTTCTAACTTACGCCAAATATGGGATATTTTCTCACATTCCCAAAAAATATGTGGGAAGGAATTTTTTGTTGTAATTTTTTGCCACAATTTTTGCGGAAAATTAAGAAATTAAATAAAAAAAATATCAATTTTGCATTCATATGACTGGTGTGGCGGTGATCAGGAATACTGAAAATAAATAAAAATGTATTACATTTTGTAAACTTTTTTCTTTTTGGCTTCTATGCTTCCAGGTATAGAAGTGAACATGTGTATTATGTATGATTGTTTAACCACTTCAATACCAGGAACTTACCCCCCTTCCTGCCCAGGCCAATTTTCAGCTCTGAGCGCTGTCGCTGTTTAAATGACAATTGCGCGGTCATGCTACGCTGTACCTAAACACATTTTTTATCATTTAGTTCCCACAAATAGAGCTTTATTTTGGTGATATCTGATCACCTCTGCAGTTTTTATTTTTTGCTAAACAAATAAAAGACAGAAAATTTGGGGAATTTTTTTTTCTTTTGTTTCTGTTATAAAATCCTGTAAATAAGTAAGTTTTCTCCTTCACTGATGGGCGCTGATAAGGCGGCACTGACGGACACTGATAAGGTGGCACCAATGAGGTGGCACTGACGATGGGCACTGATAGGCGGCACTGATATGCAGCACCGATGGGCATTGATAGGGGGCACTGATGGGCACTCATAGGTGACACTGATGGGCACTGAAAGTGTGCACTGATAGGTACTTATGGGTGGCACTGGTAGGCGGCACTGATAGATAACACTGATAGGCATCACTGATGGCACTGGGACTGGCAGGCATTGCTGATGGGCACTGACTGCCATCTCCCTGGTGGTCCAGGGTGGCATACCTTTTGGGGTACCTTTGTGGGCATCCCTGGTGGTCCTGGGCAGGCATCCACGGGGGGGGGGGGGGGGAACAATCAGCACAGACCCCCCCTGTTAGGAGAGCTGCCGATCAGCTCTTTTCTACACGCGTCTTTCAAATGTAAACGGCTCTTCCTGTTTACATCGTGATCAGCCGTGATTGGACACGGCTGATCACGTGGTAAAAAGACACTGTCAGGGGCTCTTTCCCGAGATCGGTGTAGCGGTGTGTCAGACTGACATGCTGCACCACCGATCGCTGCGATGCGCACCCTCGAAGGCGTGCGTCATATGAGGCCCAGTCAGGATAACTGAACCACCTCAAGGCTGTCATTTTGCTATCAGCCCGGGGGTGAAGTGGTTAATCACCTTAACGCAGAACTCCAGCAAAAAATAACAAAATGAAAATCCTATTATATATACACTTGCCTATGGCCCTATGGCAGATTTACAACTACAGGGCGGCCGCGTTGCGCAGAATCATGTATATATACCTTATTCTGTACTTCCGGGTAGGGGGAGTGCGCGCGCCACTGGCATGCTGCTTCTGCTGTGATTTGTCCCAACAGAAGCTGATCAGCAGGTGCTGGTCAGTTGATCTCCGCCTGCACCTGCTGACTTTCCGGAAAACACACAGAATAGAGATCTGCATATGAATAGAGATCTGCATATGTAAACAGGCAGAGCTCCGTTCTGATAGGCGGAAGTGATAGATTTTCTATTCCGGCAAAGCAGGAAATATCATCCATCACTTCCCTTAGTAAAAGCACCTTACAGTACACACAAACACTGGCTAGGCACCCATTTAACCCTCCGATCGCCCTAGATGTGTATCCCCTTCCCAGCCAGTGTCATTTGTACAGTGACAGTGACAGTGCATAGTTTTAGCACTGATCACTATATTAAGTTCGCACAAAATGTCAGTTAGTGTCAGAATGGCTACCGCAATATCGCAGTCCCACTATAAGTCACTGATTACTACTGTAGTAAAAGAATAAATAAATGTCAGTTAGTGTCAGAATGGCTACCGCAATATCGCAGTCCCACTATAAGTCACTGATTACTACTGTAGTAAAAGAAAAAATAAATAAAAATTCCAGTTTATATTCCATAGTTTGTAGACGCTATAACTTTAGCATTATTCATTATACACTTATTGGGATTTTTTCCCCCAAAAATATGTAGTAAAATATAGGGTTGTCCCGATACTGATACCAGTATCGGTATCGGGACCGATACCGAGTATTTGCGGGAGTACTTGTACCTAAATAGAATACTTGCCGCCGCCGTATATCGCAAATCCGTATGGGGGACATGGCTGCATATGTTTGGGGACATGACTGGATATATGTGGGGGACATGGCTGCATATATGTGGGGGACATGGCTGCATATATATGGGGGGACATGGCTGCATATATGTGGGGGACATGGCTGCATATATGTGGGGGACATGGCTGCATATATGTGGGGGACATGGCTGCATATATATGGGGGGACATGGCTGCATATATGTGGGGGACATAGCTGCATATATGTGGGGGACATGGCTGCATATATGTGGGGGACATGGCTGCATATATGTGGGGGACATGGCTGCATATGTGGGGGACATGGCTGCATATGTGGGGGACATGGCTGCATATATGGGGGACATGGCTGCATATGTGGGGGACATGGCTGCATATGGGGGGGGGGGACATGGCTGCATATGGGGGGGGACATGGCTGCATATGTGGGGGACATGGCTGCATATGGGGGGGACATGGCTGCATATGGGGGGGACATGGCTGCATATGGGGGGGGACATGGCTGCATTTGTGGGGGGGACATGGCTGCATTTGTGGGGGGACATGGCTGCATTTGGGGACACATTTAAAAAAAAGTATTCGGCGAGTACATAAAAAAAAGTATCGGTACTTGTACTCGGTCCTAGAAAAGTGGTATCGGGATAACCCTAGTAAAATACATATTGGCCTAAATTTATGAAGAAATTCGATTTTTTACATTTTTTATATTGGATATGTTGTATAGCAGAGAGTAAAAAACATTGTTTGTCAAAATTGTTGGCCTTTTTTTGCTTATATCGCAAAAAATATAGACCACAGAGGTGATAAAATACCACCAAAAGCAAGCTGTATTTGTGAGAAAAATTACATACATTTTATTTGGGTACAGCGTTGCATGACCGCACAATCGTCAGTTAATTAACGCAGTGTTGTATCGCAAAAAATGGCCTGGTTATGAAGGTGGGTAAATCTTCCGGAGGGGAAGTGGATATATATTATACACATTATATACAGTATATTATATACACAAACATTTTGCCTTGCATTATATTTCATTGGAAAAAACGATCGTGTGTACACGGCATTATTGTACTGGAAAGAATGCATAGCTCTGTATGTTTTAGAGAAGTGAAAATGATTTCTAATCTGTAAATGATTTCTGTAAAAGAGATTTGCATAGGTTGCACGGGGAAGGTGAATCCTGTGTTGTTACGGTAAATAATCAGTGAAAATACTAGAAGTTTAAGGGGACACCTAAAGAAAAACAGAACTTCAGAGTTCACTGATTTTCTGAATGCCTGTTTGCTGATCGGATATTTAATGTTACCAGTAATACTGTTGTCCTTGTTTAATATTTATTGTACAATAAATTGTACAGTATGTGGTTAGAGATTGTGGACATTCTACAGGAGATGGTCAGAGACTGTGAACGTGCTACAAGAGATGGTCAGAGACTGTGAACGTGCTACAAGAGATGGTCATGGACTGTGGATGTGCTACAGGTGATGGTCAGAGACTGAAAGCATTCTACAGGAGATGGTCAGAGACTGTGAACGTGCTACCGGAGATATTTAGAGACTGTGGATATGCTACAGGTGATGGTCAGAGACTGAAAGCATTCTACAGGAGATGGTCATGGACTGTGGATTTGCTACAAGAGATGGACAGAGACTGGGGACATGCTACAGGAGATGGTCAGGGACTGTGTACATGCTACAGGAGACTTGCAGACATGCAATAAGAAATTGTTGGAGACTATGGACATGGAGATAATCAGAGACTGCAGGCATTCTACAAGTGATTGTTGGAAACTGTAGACAGGACGGTGCTACCACTATGCAGCCGCAATCAAGTCTCAGCATCAGGAGGCAGCAGCCGCCGCTCCATTCGCACTTAGTGTCTGTGTCCCGACTCCCGAACGAATAGAAGCAAGCAAACATTCATTGATGGGCACTGGTGAGGCTGCATTTGATGGGCGATGGTGAGGCTGCATTTGATGGGCGATGGTGAGGCTGCATTTGATGGGCGATGGTGAGGCTGCATTTGATGGGCGATGGTGAGGCTGCATTTGATGGGTGCTGGTGAGGCTGCATTTGACAAGCGCTGGTGAGGCTGCATTTGATGGGCGCTGGTGAGGCTTCATTGATGGGCGCTGGTGAGGATGCAATGATGGGCGCTGGTGAGGCTGCAATTGATGGGTGCTGGTGAGGCTGCATTTGATGGGTGCTGGTGAGGCTGCATTTGATGGGCGCTTCATTAAAAAGGTGAGGTATACATGGGCAGAACAAAGGGGGCAGAGTCAGGGTCAGTGGTAAAATTGGGTTTCGCCTAGGGCATGGGTGCTCAACCTGTGGCTCTCCAGCTGTTGCAAAACTACAATTCCCATAATGCCTCAGCCTTTGGGAGACATGCTTGTACCTGTCAGCGGCTTGCAATGCCTCATGGGAATTGTAGTTCCGCAACAGCTGGAGAGCCACAGGTTGAGCACCCATGGCCTAGGGCATGGGTACTCAACATGTGGCCCTCCAGCTGTTGCATGACTACCCATCATGCCTCTGCCTTTTGGGAGACATGCTTGTAACTATCACCCTTGCAATGTGCCATGGGACTTGTAGTTCGGCAACAGCTGGAGGGCCACAGGTTGAGCACCCATGGCCTAGGGCAGTGACGGCGAACCTTGGCACCCCAGATGTTTTGGAACTACATTTCCCATGATGCTACACTACACTGAAGAGTGCATGAGCATCATGGGAAATGTAGTTCCAAAACATCTGGGGTGCCAAGGTTCGCCATCACTGGCCTAGGGTATCAAAAATTCTTGCACCAACCCTGACTGTAGACACGCAACAAGAGATAATCCAGGACTGTAGGCAGATGGTTTGAGACCGAAGGCATGCTACAGGAGAAAGTCAGAGACTGTGGACATTGCTAGAGGAGATATTCAGAGACTGTAAACATGAGCTATGGGAGAAGGCCAGAGATTGTGTAGGAGATAATCAGAGACAATGGGCAAGCTACAGGAGATGTTCAGAAACTGTGGACAAGCTATAGGAGATGGTAGGAGACTAAAGGCATGCTAGTGGAGATGGTCAGAGACGGTTAATATGCTACAGGAGATGGTCAGAGACTGTGAACATTTTAGAGAAGATGGTCAGAGACTATGGGCCAGATTCACAAATGAGATACGCCGTCGTATCTCTGTTTCTAACATATGCGACTGATTCATAGAAACAGTTACGCATAGTTAGCCATAAGATCCGACAGGTGTAATTGTTTTACACTGTCGGATCTTAAGATGCAATACCGCGGCCGCCGCTGGGGGGAGTTTGCGTCGTAAACCAGCGTCGGGTATGCAAATTAGGAGTTACGGCGATCCCGACGGTTTTTCGCGTTCGCTACGTCGCCGCTAGTCTAGTTTCCCGTTGCAAAGTCGTTTTTTTTGGTGCCTTAACTTTACACAGCAATCGTATTGCTGTGTAAAGTATGGCCGTCGTTCCCGCGTCGAAATTAAAAAAATAACGTCGTTTGCGTAAGCCGTCCGGGAATACGGAATTACGCTACGCGCGTCGCAGTTCAAAAAAATGACGGCGCGCAAAGCACGGCGGGAGTTAAGAAATGGAGCATGCGCAGTAGGTCCGGCGCGGGAGCGCGCCAAATTTAAATGGTACACGCCCATTTAAATTGGCCCGCCTTGTGCCGGAGGCCGCCGGCGTAGTTTTCATCGCAAGTGCTTGGTGAATCAGGCACTTGCGATGAAAAATTGCGGCGGCGTAGCGTATCTACGATACGTTACGCCGCCACTGCCCTACGTGAATCTGGCCCTATGTTATTAGCGACTAGCATAGCAACAGGATCAAACATGTTCGCCAGTCGGTGGGCTTTTTCTTTTGGCAGTCAGCTGAGGCCATTCATCATGATTGATGAGGTTCTGCATCACTGGATGATATACCAAGATTTCTCAAGTACCCCCAACAGGTCATGTTTCAGGATTTTCCTCAGATGAAACATCTGTGGTAATTATTAACCACTAGCCGACCGCGCACCGCCGTTCTACGTCGGCAGGTCGGCTCGGCTGGGCGAGAGCATGTAGTATAACGTCCTCTCTCTCAGCCGCCACTAGGGGCGCGCACGCGCCTCCCGCTCGCCCCCGGCTCCCGTGCGTGTGCCCGGCTCTCGGTCCTGTCAGCAGGGGAAATGCTGATCTTCTGTTCATACAATGTATGAACAGAGGATCAGTGTTTCCCCTAGTGAGGCCACACCCCCTACAGTAAGAACACACCCAGGCATACTTAACCCCTTCCCCACCCCCTAGTGTTAACCCCTTCACTGCCAGTGGCATTTTTATAGTAATCAAATGCATTTTTATAGCACTGATCGCTATAAAAATGCCAATGGTCCCAAAAATGTGTCAAAAGTGTCCAAAGTGTCCGCCATAACGTCGCAGTACCGAAAAAAAAAATCGCTGATCGCCGCCATTACTAGTAAAAAATATATATTAATAAAAATGACATAAAAATACCCCCTATTTTGTAAACGCTATAACTTTTGCGCAAACCAATCAATAAACGCTTATTGCGATTTTTTTTAACGAAAAATATGTAGAAGAATACGCATCGGCCTAAACTGAGGAAAAAAAATGTTTTTTTATATATTTTTGGGGGATATTTATTACAGCAAAAAGTAAAAAATATTCATTTTTTTCAAAATTGTCGCTCTATTTTTGTTTATAGCGCAAAAAATAAAAAACGCAGAGGTGATCAAATACCACCAAAAGAAATCTCTATTAGTGGGAAAAAAAGGACGCCAATTTTGTTTGGGAGCCACGTCGCACAATTGTCTGTTAAAGCGACGCAGTCCCGAATCGCAAAAAGTACTCTGGTCTTTGGGCAGCAATATGGTCCGGGGGGTAAGTGGTTAAGACAATGAAACTGATCAAATCACCTGTGCAAAATAATGGAAATCCTGGAAAAAAAAACGACCTGTTGGAGGTACTATAGCATGGTCAGCAAGTGGTTAAATACCACAAAAAGAAAGCTCTTTCTAAAAATGACACAGTACAGTGTTTTATGACAGAGCAATTGTCAGTCAAACTATTACATGACTGACCAATGGTCTAGTAATGAAGGTGTATTGCAGGTTGGTACTGAGGTAGTTAATCTGTCTTTAATATCAAGAATGCTTTATAGCGGCGCTTTGTGGGTCTGGTTTATGAAAGATGGCATGGGTGGAGTATGTACACCATCTAGTGGGAAAAACTGAGAAATACGCAATCTTTCGCTGATCAGTAATTGTCAGCATGTAAACCAGAATTGACAATAACAAATAAAACAGGATTTAACCTATACTAAAAAAAAAAAAAACACCCCAATCAAAAAACCTGTTTTACCTTCCAGTTTTTAATTTATTGGTTACCAGCAGATACACCAATATTCCTTAACCACCTAAGACCCAGACCAAAATGCAGCCAGGCCAGGTTTTGCGATTCGGCACTGCGTCGCTTTAACAGACAATTGCGAGGTCGTGCTCCCAAACAAAACTGGCGTCCTTTTTTCCCCACAAATAGAGCTTTCTTTTGGTGGTATTTGATCACCTCTGCGGTTTTTATTTTTTGCGCTATAAACAAAAATAGAGCGACAATTTTGAAAAAAATGCAATATTTTTTACTTTTTGCTATAATAAATATATAAAAAAAACATTTTTTTTCCTCAGTTTAGGCCGATACGTATTCTACCTATTTTTGGTAAAAAAATATTGCAATAAGCGTTTATCGGTTGGTTTGCGCAAAATTTATAGCGTTTACAAAATAGGGGATAGTTTTATTGCATTTTTATTAATTATTATTTTTTTTACTACTAATGGCGGCGATCATCGATTTTTTTCGTGACTGCGACATTATGGCGGACACTTCGGACAATTTTGACACATTTTTGGGACCATTGTCATTTTCACAGCAAAAAATGCATTTAAAATCAGGTCTGTGGGTCCCGCGGTCCCGGAGCTTCGGACCGGGTGGCGGGCGCGCGCCCGCGACTGGGCTTAAAGATCAACGTACATATACGTTGATGTGCCCAGCCGTGCCATTCTGCCGACGTATATGTGCAGGAGGCGGTCCTTAAATGGTTAAAGGGTGACTTCACAATTGCATTCTGCAGAGGGCGCTGTGGGTGCAGTAGCTCTGTTTCGAGGACTATTACCAATCCTTGTGTAGCACACCCCACGTAGGAGCTGCAGATTAAAGGGATCCCCCACTCTTGCACAGCCAGGCACACCGAATCGTCACAGGCACACAGAGTCATTAAACAGTCCGTAGCTTTGTTTTGGTTATTTATTAAGGGGGGGGGGGGGGGTTACCAGCTTGGATAGGGATGGGAGGTTATGGGATGCCCACTTGACTTCAGAAATCTTCAGGGACAGCTACACTATGTTGTCAAAAGTATTGGGACGCCTGCCTTTACACGCACATGAACTTTAATGGCATCCCAGTCTTAGTCCGTAGGGTTCCATATTGAGTTGTCCCACCCATTACAGCTACAACAGCTTCAACTCTTCTGGGAAGGCCGTCCACAAGGTTTAAGAGGGTGTCTATGGGAATGTTTGACTATTCTTCCAGAAGCGCATTTGTGAGGTCAGGCACTGATGTTGGACGAGAAGGGCTGGCTCGCAGTCTCCGCTGTAATTCATACCAAAGGTTTTCTATTGGGTTGAGGTCAGGACTCTGTGCAGGCCAGTCAAGTTCTTCCACCCCAAAATCGCTCATCCATGTCTTTATGGACCTTGCTTTGTGCACTGGTGCCCAGTCATGTTGGAACAGGAAAGGGTCCATCCCCCAAACTGTTCCCACAAAGTTGGGAGCATGAAATTGTCCAAAATGCCTTGGTATGCTGACGTCTTAAAGTGTTTGTAAACCTGAAAAAAAAAAAAAAAAAAAAAGAAAGAAAAAGAGACCCTTTCTCCCCTATAGAAGATTAAACAGTACAGCGCTTGGGCTGCCTAATCTGCCCCTCTGTAAACTGTAATAATAATAAAAAAAAAAACCTGGCTGATCCTGCCAGTTCCTGTTTCCCCTTCTGTGTCCTGACCACATTAATCATGGCAGCTGAGCCCTGATCACCGCAGTCAGTTTATGTCCCTCTGTCATCCGCACCTTTCCTCTGTCTCCCTCAACCCCTCCCTGCGCTCCATGTCTATGCCCCTAATTCCGCCTGCCGCTATTTGTATAAAATAAATACAATTAAATATTACAAATGGTCACTGGCAACCCCTCTATTATCTAGGCTTACCACACTGTATACGTTTTTTATTAAAATGAAGCTTGTAAATACCCCTTTTACAGCTATCTTCAGGCCAGTCACATGACTCCTGTTGGGTCTCCTACTCCGATCCAGGGCTACAACAGGAAGGGCCGAGCGACCAGCTCAGCAGCCACATGACCACCCCGGCTGAAGTCAGAGGGAGATCTCGGCCCCTCCCACTGTAGCCCTGAGTCAGAGTAGGAGACCCAACGGGAGTCATGTGACTGGCCTGAAGATAGCTGTAAAAGGGTATTCACAAGCTTTGTTTTAATAAAAAAATGTATAGCGTGGTAAGCCTACATATAATAGAGGGTTTGGCAGTGACAATTTGTAATATTCTATTGTATACAAATAGTGGCAGGCGGAAACAGGGACATGGAGCTGGGAGGGAGGAGTTGAGATGATCAGGGCTCAGCTGCCATGATTAATGTGGTCATGACACAAAAGGGGACACAGGAACGGGAAGAATCAGCCAGGATTGGAGTAGGAGACCGTCCAGGAGTCATGTGACAGGCCTGAAGAGAGCTGTAAAAAAGGTATTTACAAGCTTTGTTTATATATATATATATATAAAAAAAAAAACTCTTAAAGAGTGTGATATGCCTAGATGTAATAGAGGGACTGGCAGTGAATTCCATTGTTATGATAACAAGCAATGTTTTTAATTCATTTTATTCGTTTTGCAAAGAAAATATTCAGATCCCCAGTCTACAGAGGGAGGGGCTGAGATCTCCCTCTGTCATCAGCCGGGAGATCACGGGACCACCGTGCTGACTGTTCAGCCCCTCCCTCGCCTGGGAATCAGTGTAGCAGAGCGGCCAGGAGTCACATGACCGGCCTAAAGATAACAGAAAAAAAAATAGGTATGTGGCATTTTAAAAACTTGTATACCGATAGTGGCGAGGTCAGAGACAGCTCATACAAACACATGAGCTGCCAGGCAGGGAGGAGGGGGGGAGAGGACAGGACAGCAGGCTGCGGATGACGTAAGCACGCAAGCTGACAACAGTGTCAGGGCTCAGCAGCCATTAAAACCATAGTCAGTTTTCAGAGGGGTAGGCAGAAACCTGCAGGATCAGCCAGGTATTATTCAGCTTCCAGAGGGGCAGGTTAGACAGAACCAGCACTGTGCCGTTTAACCTGCTATAAGGGAACAGGATTTTTTTTTTTTTTTTTGGGTTACAAACACTTTAACTCATAGGGGTTGATTTACTAAAGGCCAATAAACTGTGCTGTTACACTCTGAATGATGGAAGTCATTAGGGCTTCTGCTCATTTACTAAGCTCTGAAGCAACTGCTCCTCCAATCACGTGCAGCTAAAAAGCATATTTGCGTACGGTCGGCGAAAAGGGTTAATGCGTGGAATAAGGATTTGACCCCTTCGCAAAACATGACTTGGTGGCAAAACCATTGTTGGCAATAACAGAGGTCAGACGTTTCTTGTAGTTGGCCACCAGGTTTGAACACATCTCAGGAGGGATTTTGTCCTACTCCTCTTTGCAGATCCTCTAAAAGTCATTAAGGTTTGAGGCTAACGTTTGGTAACTCGAACCTTCAGCTTCCTCTAAATATTTTCTATGCGATAAAGGGCTGGAGACTGGCTAGGCCACTCCAGGACCTTAATGTGCTTTATTTCTACTAGAGCCACTCCTTTGTTGCCTTGGCCATGCGTTTTGGGTAATTGTCATGCTGGAATACCCATCCACGACCCATTTTAAATGCCCTGGCTGAAGGAAGGAGGTTCTCAAAGATTTGACCACACATAGCCTGTCCAGCATCCATTTGATGCAGTGAAATTGTCCTGCCCCCATAGCTCAAAAACACAGCATAACAGTTTCCACCTCCAAGTTTGGCTGGAGGATGAGGACTGCTGCCTATGACCCCCAAGAACACCATTCCCACCATAACATTGAGACCAAAATCGAGCAGTCTTTGGCATCATCTGACCACAACACTTTCACCCAGTTCTCTAATTCATTCAGATGCTCATTAGCAAACTTCAGACGGGCCTGAACATGTGCTTTGAGCAGGTGGCCAAGGCCCAAGCCAGCTCGGAAAGTGTCCCCATCGGCTTGTGCTACACTGTTAGTGTAACGCAAGGCTGGTTCTAAAATTGACTGTCCCATCATCCTGGACCACAAACCTTCCACACTGTGCTATATGTTTTCTGCTGCACCATTGGCATGGTTATTTCTTAGTCCTCTCCATAAAATTATCATAAATTTGTGCTTAAAGTAAAACTATAGGCAACACGTTTTCATTCTGGATAGAGGGAGGGTTATAGCCCATGTCAGTTTATTTTGCATCATCCCTGTCCCATTGCAGAGATTTCCCTTCACTTCCTGCCCAATCAATAGGAGGGGTTGTAAAGGTACAATTTCCCCCCCCCCAAATAGCTTCCTTTACCTTAGTGCAGTCCTCCTTCACTTACCTCATCCTTCCATTTTGCTTTTAAATGTCCTTATTTCTTCTGAGAAATCCTCACTTCTTGTTCTTCCGCCTAACTCCACACCAGGGAGAAAGCCTCGCATTACTGTGTGGAGTGTTATCCCCGTCCCCTTCCTTGGACTACAGGAGAGTCAGGATGCCCTCTACGTTGCAGATAGAGAAAGGAGCTGTGTGTTAGTGGGCACCCCGACTCTCCTGTAGTCCAAGGCAGGGGGCGAGCACGACACTCCACACCAGGGAGAAAGCCTCGCATTACTGTGTGGAGTTACAGACAGAAGAACAGGAAGTGAGGATTTCTCAGAAGAAAGGACATTTAAAAGCAAAATCGAAGGATGAGGTAAGTGAAGGAGGACTGCACCAAGGTAAGCCATTGGGGGGGGGGAAAGGGGGGGTACCTTTACAACCCCTTTAAGGGAATCCAATGCCCCCCCCAGGCCTTAAGAAATATAGTGTCCAATTTCAGGGCGGGTCTTAAACAGAAAGAGGTGTGGCCTTGACAGGAAGAAGTGGGTCATATTTAAATTGGGGGGTGCACGAGTTTAGTCAGGCCTAGGGCAGCACAAAACCCAAACACACTACCGAGAACAGCCCAAGCTTAAATTAGTCACTCAGTGGTGGTACTGCGATTTTTTTACTTTTTCGCCCACTGCATATGTGCAGCACACAGTGGCTGCAGGTCCATTTCTAGGTGGATAGTAGACTCAAACACTCAAACACCTGCTTTTACCGCCACCCATTTAAAACAAGCCTTTAGGGTTGGTGACAGGGTCTCTTTAGAAGTAGCCAACAAAACCTTTAATGCTACACAAGTGACAAAAACCATACGACACACTTCAGTTTTATTAGCAAGTACAAAGTCAATTAGACAATGCCTTTATTTAAACAGGAGAAAATCATTGATAACAGTTATAGTCAAGTCTACATTCTTGCTCAGCTACAGGAAAAATATATATATAATATAGGTTCATTTGTAAGATACAAATTCAAAACAATCCCTTTAGGTTTTATTGGTCTAAAAATACCAAGTCGCTAGCCACAAAGATTCACGTCCGTCCCTAACACCAAAGTGGGTGGTTTCTAAAAGGCGGGTCTTTTGGGTGTCACGCCAAAAATCAAACCAACAACAAAAACGAACATTTCAAAAAGGGAAGAGAAGTATATATTTAACAAAAACTTGAATATATATATGTAAAGATAAACTGTTCATAATATTTTAGGTGTTCCGATTTAGAAATTTTGTATTTCAGCATAAGTAGAATTTTTGGTACAAAACAATGACACTGGCATGCATGTTACCCAAACGGAAAGTATGAAGCATCAAATCTTGATCAACCTACCTGGTTATCAGCTTGTACAATAGTTCCTCCCAAAGGGAGCAGGGTTTGACCTCTTTTTAGACCGTCAGTGGCCAAAGTGCATCCAACATATCTGCCAAAGATGGATGGTGCAGCATGGGGTATTGTTTGAAAGGTTTACTTGGGGCCAACGAGACAAGCAACTTTTCCTTCCATGGCCATTGCTGGAGTGGAAGTCAATTTGCTGTGGTTCCAGAGAACAAAGACTCCCACTTGGAATGTCATGACATCCCACCCAAGCATATATATTTTTGGTGAGGTCTTCAATGTCTTCCAGATTTGAACTCTGCCCACAGTGCAAGGAACTTTGTCTTTCAGAAGAACATGCAGCAATGATAGCTGCCAACATTCATGATCTCACCTTTTGAAAACACTCCTTGCCAACTGTGGTGATTAAATGGTGTCTAGACTTTAACTTGGCACAAGGATGCAGATTAGGACCTTCGGCTTAAAGGACAACTGTACTTTTAATACACAATCCTCTGCCACCCCCAACACCTTCTTACATACACTCTTGTCACAGCCTGTGCAAGGTTTTCCTGGCCTCCACTAGTATATGGTTGTCTTGAGAAACTGCTCCAATGTCTGGGACTGTCCCATACAGGTCTATAAAGTCTTGGTACACAGGGGCAGCAGAAGAAAGTTTCCCAAGGGTTAAAAAAAATTGCATAGGATGCAGCTCTGCTACAGGTTAAAGTGGAAGTAAAGCACTCCTATCCATTTCAGCCAAGGAAGCGGCCATCTTGGGCTGTATTTAATCTTCAACTGTCATGGTACTGAATATGTGATCAGTTATGACTCCAGTCATTGGATGGTTTGGCTGGGATCACAACCATTATGACAGTTACATTTCTGGCACGTGTCCAGAATGCAATTCTTTGGAACTTTTAAATAAACGGGTTTCCTTCGATGTTAAGAAGTTGGGGCAGGAGTAGGGGTGTGCTTCCATAAACTACAGTTGTCCTTTAAGTCTTACTTTTATTCCACATGATTGTGCAAGGACAGCAACGCAAAGGATTAAATCCATAGACAGCCAGGGAATTCGCATTTTTAGGAAGGTTATTACTAGCGTCAGCCTTCCTTGCCTCTGAATGGCCTCAAATACACCCATCAAATGTGACAGGTACTCTAGCTGGGGCAGTCCCAGGAGCAAAGCACTCAACAATTATCTATTCTGACAATTGTAAAATGTTAAAAAGTTAAAGCTGGGTGTCTTTGCATTTCCATTGAATGAACCTTGACTACTGGCTTTGGCCAACCAATGTGCCAAGTACTGAGCAAATAAAGGAGTGAGGCCCTTGCACATGGCATAGAGGTCCAATGAAAAGTTCTCCCTTTCTATTGAAAGCTGACAGATCTTGAAATTCACTTTATTTTCCCTGTAAAGTCATTAAGGCTTCCATATAACCATCTATTGCTTTCTCAAATACATAAGTAAACAAACACTGTAGTGGACAATATATATTAACGTTAATGACAACATGAACAAAATACAATTGGGTTAGTATTAGATGTTCCCTTTCATAGTTTAAAAGAACATTCATAATTCATCTGAACTCTTATAGAAGAAACACTTTGCAAGGACACCAAAAGCAAAGAGTATATAATGTACAGCTAGGAAAAGGGCAGACTGAAGCACCAAAAGAATTGAAGACCAGCTTGGGGCTTTTAGTCGAGGGCATTCATTGATGTACTGATCTCCAAAGGCGCCTGTGCTTACCAGCTCCTGGGTGAACCGTGAAACCAAAAATTTGTTCTGTGTGGTCAATAGAAGTGTGGGTACCCACTAACATTTTACTATGAAATGTTCAGTGTGTAGATTTTTTTACAGGAAGTTTATCTCAAGTGTGTCACATTGGCAGAGACCACATGGTGTGAACGAAAAAGGTTTAAACTTGAGATTTGCCAATGCAGGGCAAAGCATTTAGCTTGCCAACCACTCTACAGCTTTACATAACTCGCCTTGCTTTTGTTTGTATCTTAGACTGTCTTTACTCCAAAAAACAAGTCTTGGAGCTTACACAGTGTTAAAGACTCTTCTCAGCTTAGACAATCACCAGTGACATTGGGAAGAGCGTTAAGTCCCATGGCTCCACAAACCCAGGAGGTACCAAGAGTCTCTACTCCCACCAACAGAATGCAGCCACCAATGAAGGTGCAGCTGGAGAGAGTGGCAGTTACATCAACTAGTTGCTTACCCTGCATGGACAACTGCAGGATCCAAGCCCTGGTCATACCAATCACAACATTGAAACCATGCTACTTCACTTGAACTAGCACTATTTCAAAATAGTACTCCTTGGAAGACATCTGTGACTTCATGCACAGATATCCATGCAGGTCGTACCTGAACTTGCAAAAAGTAGTGCAAGAACTGCTTTCAAAATTGGTGCGACTCCATCAGACCGCTTCCATTGTTGACAATAGGATGAGACTTGTCATGCGATTTTAAACTCACATGACAAGTTGCACTGGTGGCAAAATAAGCAATGATGTAAGGAGGAGATCAGACTGCAGTATGCGTGTCTAGGCTGCATTCTTGACTGCTTGGCATTGCCACCAAAAGTAAACTGCAGACAAAATGAAAGCATGGAAGCTAGACAGTATGTGACCAGCAGTCAAATCGGCAGTAACTAATGGACAACTACATTCACTTAAAAGCACAATCCTCCAAAAGTCGGAATACATTGGTGTCAGACCCAATAAGTGCAGTCTCTACCAGAAAGAGCAGGCACAGACTATATAAGATTTCCAGTTAGACAAGAAAAAAAAAATGCACACGCAGCTGACAAGATTTCATCCGTTATTTACGATAAGAATAAAGCCCACACATTCAGCTATACTTGAACTCACAAACGCAATATATAGCAAAATAGATGAGCTGCAATACCAAAGTTTTGAACAGGTGGCGCTGCAAGAAAAACTGAACATTTCAGCTCCTGTTTAATCCAGGAAACTATAGTAAGAGCTCCAAAAGTAGTGAGAACGGAGCCAGAGATTTCTCTTAAAGCAGAAATCTAATATTTGTCAGCAAGAGCCTTTTTTTTTTAAGCATTATAAAAGATCCCTTTTATGCTACTAGCAAAAGGCTCAGATAAGCTTTTCTGTGAAGTGCTGGCAGTGTCATCTTCTACCCCAAACACAGCAGTGAAGACATTATTAAGTGCATAAAAACTAACTACCATTAAATCACCACGAGGGGGGGGGAGAAGTATGCAAAGAGTCTTAGGAGCTCCAAAGTACCACACCCAAAGTGTGTTTTTCCACCCCCCATCTTTCTAGTGTTTTTTTAAAAAAAAGTTTTTTTTTTTAATTTTTTTAATAAGAGTGAAAGCTGAAAAAGTCAAAATATAAACTGCAATATAAAAAACAAACCCAATGAAATGTCAACAATTTCTACACAAAAAAAAAAAAAACCCACAATAGATTTAAGGGAAGTTTCAGAGGGAATGGAAGTCTTCCCCCTCTGGAAGAGGGTATGAAAAGAAGCTATCCTTCAAGTGGTCATCTTAGAATAGTTGTAGGTGATTGAAGAGCTTAAAACCCACCAGGATGAAAACCAGGAAGCTACCATTGCCAACTTGTTGGGGGGTGACATTCTAGGGCCATTGTTGTTCAGGAAGTCACCAACCCAGAACAAGCAAGTTGGGCGCTCCCTTTTCTCTGGGTGTAGGCTTGTTTTAGATCAGTAGTGGAGGATGGAATGACCGTTTTAGGTCTGTAATGGCAGCTCTCATTACTTCAATCCTGAAACGTTTTCTTTAAACCTGAAAATATTTTCTCAGCAACATTATCTGTGAAGCAACACCAAACCAACATTCACTGGGAGGTGAAGCCATAAGCAAGCTTTACTTGTATCATTAGCCAAACCGATAAGGATATTCATCATGATGCCTTCTCAATATCCCTGAGGAAGGGCTCCTACATACCCATGCTGAAAAATTCCCTTTGAAGTTGAACTCTAGGAACACTAAAAGTCCTTACTTGCAGTGGTACTGCAAGGGATAACTACTCATTTAATCTAGGGGACGGCAAGAGTGCTTGCACTTACTTGATCCTGCTTCCCTGGCAAATGGTGCTCTTGTGTTCCAACAGTAGACTGCCCCTCTGGGTCAACTCCTGTGTAGGACTATTGACCCTGAATCAGTCTTGATGTTAAAAGACAAATTAGTTATAAATTGGTAGTTAACCCTACAAAGTGCAGGCATAGCCTAACAGCAAGAGTTTCATTACCCAACTAAATGGTCAACAACCGTCCTCTCCCTGTCCAATGAAAGTTCCCTTAATGTCAACTGATACAGTCCCATTAGTCAAAAGTATAGCAGTTGACATGTCATGGTCATAAAGTCAGGCCTCACTAACCAAGGTAAATTAAATCAGATGGGCGCAGAATAGCAGGGAGTGTTCTTAGAAGACTTGCTAGTAAAGGTTTAAAATGGAGTACAGGTTCATTAACCAATGTTTCCCAAACCGAAACTTCATCTGTGTGCCCATACCAAAAGCTCAGCTCACATTTCACAAGCCGAGAGCTGCACGTGAAACCTAATTGCATTATCTGTTAAACCCCCAAGAGCAGCCGGAGGGGGGAAGAGTAACCCCTTTATACTATGAAAAAGAGGGGGGGTCAAGCCAAACGAAAAACCACTACATTCTCCTGGCAATCCCCTTTAAACACAGGAAATGATACATAGAACTGTTAGTTTTTCCAGAAGTATCAAGACTATTAGGTTAGATATTTAGAAAGTTCATGCACAAAGTTACATGAAGATCAAATGATGGAAAGAAATGGGAATATTTTTTTTCTCTAGAGTTGCTGGTCAGGATGGGTTCATTGTTCGACTGATATAGGAAATGTAGTGCTGGAGTGCTTTAGCAAGATAATTCCAGTGTCTGTGGAGCTTCCTGGATATCGTTTGTGATGGCCGAGCCGGTTGTGGTCTCTAGGTGGGCATTGCTGGTTTGAGATCTGCTGCGGGGAACTTCTGTTGAGCCACTGCTGGAGGCGGAGTGAGTGCGGGAACGGACGAGTCTGGTCATACTTGCTCCTGGCACTACAAGAGGAGGAAAAAAAAGTAGGTTGAATTAAAAGCATAGCCTGGTGAATTTCGTGGAGTTTATGTTCCAATAGCATATTGTCGTGCTTCCAGTTAATAGCACTAAACCTAAAATAGAGCACTTGACTTCATGGAGGGAGAACCAACGTGAAGATCCAGATTGGAATTTTCCCTGGTGATCCCCAACTCTGTACTGAAACTTTCTGTAAAGCTGGTCACACATGACACATTTTCAGACAGTCTAAAGCATTTACAAGCCTCTTGCAATCGCAAATGCGATTGCAAGAAATCTCCAAAAAGCAATCTACCACACACTAAGCAATCTACCACAAGTATTCAATGGACTGGGAAGTCAAGACTCAGCATTAAATGGAAAGCTTCAATAAAGGTTTGTTGAGGATCACAAAAAAAAAAAAAAAAAATAAGATCTCCAAATGTTCTTCAAAACACATCACCCAAAAAACTTTTTTTTTGGCTGGAAGTGAAGTTGCCTCTTGAATCAGGTTCAAGTCAATCCCTGGTTTAACTATCTGAGAGACTGTAAAAAGAGAGCAAATACAAAACTGAACCGGACCATATACTAGAAGTTGTACATTGGAAACTCTTGTCAAGGTGTTTGCATCTGTTGTGTGAAACCGTCTAATAGGCCAAGTCCACATTTTGCAAAAAAAATAATGAATTGCACATACGTTTGGAAAAGCATTACAACTGCAATCAGGGGATCATGAGTGCAATGCTAGGCTCCTGTAGTGTCAATGGACTACAAGTGCAGTGATCACTGAGAACTACACAACAATCTGCAGATAGGACTTCAGTTCATTCACAGATTCCTGTGAACGGATTGTTCCGCCTGTGCAGACAGAGCCGTATAGAGCGACGCCATTTTTAAAAGCAGACAACTGCTGCAGGGAGGAACCCCCCAGACGGGGTCAGAGAGGGAGGTCTGAGTGGCACCATGTTACACCCTAAATATAGGTCGAACATGGGCTTAAAGGTGGAGAATTATAAACCACTGCAGTTAATGGGAGCTGAACACTCCAAACAATTCATTGTGTGTTCAGCTGCATTTAAAGTGGAGGTTCACTTAAAAATAAACCTTTAACATTGCATTTATGAGATTAATGACAATTAGAATCGGCTGTTTTTTAAAAAAAAATACGTCCGTACATATCGTTTCCTATATGTGTTCTCACCGCCACTTCCGGGTATGATGGTCGGGGCTGGGCGTTCCTAATTGATTGCCAGGCATCCGACCGACGCATACAGCGCGTCCTGAGATGCCGAAAGAAGCCGAACGTCGGTGCGGCTCTATACGGCGCCTGCGCACCGACGTTCGGCTTCTTTCGGCATCTCGTGACGCGATGTATGCGTCGGTCGGATGCCTGTCAATCAATTAGGAACGCCCAGCCCCGACCATCATACCCGGAAGCGGCGGTGAGAACACATATAGGAAACGGTATGTACGGACGTATTTTTTTTTAAAAACCAGCCGATTCTAATTGTCATTAATCTCATAAATACAATGTTAAATTATTTTTAGGTGAACCTCCACTTAAAAGGAAAGATTCTCTCACGTGACGTGGGATATAAAAAAAAAAAAAAAAAACACTGCACGTGCGTTTCAATGTTTCAAATTATGTGCATTAAATCACAACCATGTAAATGAGCCCTAAAGGAAATAAGCTAGGGTTCCAAATCGCTAAACAGTCCCTGTTCATGTCACAAAAGAGCACCCATTATTGAAAGACCATCCAACTGGAAGATAAGTCTTCAGTTAAAAAAGGAACAAAAAATAGATAAATAATCAACTTCAAAATGTCTATACTCAATTACATTTTCTGGAAAAAAAAAAAAAAAACAAAAAAAAAAAAAAAACTTTACTTGCCTGTTAATTCCATATCTTGAGTATAGTACAGGACATAGGCATCTTATTCATACACCATGGGTTATAGGCTTGTACCTTCAGGTGAACTGAGGTTGGCAAGCTTGAAGACATGCCCCTTACCTCCGTTATAACCCTACTCCACTTTGAGTCTTCAGTTTTGTAGCAAGCAATGGAGTATAACAAGGAAAGTTAGGGAGAAGGCCTGTATCTTGTACTGTACTCCAAGATATACAAGTTACTGGAAAGGGAAAATTCCCCTCATCTTAAAATCGTACAGTATAGAACACAGACATCTAATTTTAGACACCATGGGAAGTCCCAATGCAAGGTAAAAAGGAAGGGAAATGGCTAGGCAACGGAACTGTGACCACAGGAGTAACCGTTACCAAGGCTCAAAGTGCCACTGCAAGAGCCTTGGCAGTCAAAAGATGCGCCAGCTGGTAACTCAAAGTATGAGCAGAAAACCAGGTGGCAGCCTAAAAGAGTTGGGCTCCAGAGGCGCTTTGCCTAAAAGCCCAACCAACATGGTGGAGTGTACAGGTAACAGAGCAGGTGCTTGGTTTGAGTGCAACTTTTAGAAGAGTCTCAAAATTCAGCTCACAAATCATAGTGAAATAGCAGCAACAGCTGGTTTCAAGGCTGGGCATACTAGGGTGAATGGAACTTTTAGGAGAGTCTCAAAATTCAGCTCACAAATCTTTAAAAGACGGAACATCTTCAATGACCACAGCAAGGGTTTTTTTTTTTTTAAAGGACAGACTGCCGGGTCAACCACAGAATAACCATTTTCGGGAGTGTAAAATCCATTCAGAAGTTTCCCCAATCATATTAGACAGCCCGTTGGATCTTAAGGCTGCATTCACACCTAGGCATAGGCGATTTGCGGCGTTTACCGCGACAAATTGCAGCGTTTTTTACCGCGGTTTTGTATAGGTCATTGTCTGGTATGGAGAACGCTGAAGTTGCCCGATATGCCGCGACAAAAAAGGGTCCGGGACTTGTTTGAGCTTCAGGCGTTCGGCGTGTAGATGTGAACCATCTCCATAGAGAATCATGTTATTTCTCCCCTCCAGCGTATTGTAGCGTCGCGCTTCAGGCGTTTTGTCGCCTAGGTGTGAATGCAGCCTTAGCAGTAGGAAGAAATAGCCTGGCCGCTGCACACCTCGCCCATCTCGAGTGTTTAGCAGGTAAAATTAGCCTCCGCTCAATTCACTAAACCCATGCCTCCAAAATATTTTACTCCGCCCCTGGGGCTTAGCGAAACTTATTGGGGGCATGGCTTGGATGAATTGAGCTGAAGCTGCTTTTACCTGCCAACTACTTGTGCCCCGCTAACTCTTCCTACTTCTACAGCATGCTTTGGATCTGGATAAAACCTTTCCCCAGCCTGCACCCTCACTAGTCAGTGGCATCCAATTCATTGGACCTGGTTAGCCTGAGCGGGGGCCCCATTAAGCATTTATGGTGGGTCACAGCCCATTTGATCGGTTCGTGAACAGGGGAGGTTTTTGCAAGGCTTAGTGCCAAAAAGAGGAGTTGCGAGATAGTCTACCTGCACAATGCCAAGGTCTTTGCAGACAGAAAATGCATAGTAAAGTTGTTTTCTCCAGAAAAGAAGCGGTTAATCACCAACAGACTGCCAGGAAACTCAGGACTCACTGAGCAGGGTTATAGGGGAGGCACCCAAGGGGCCAGGACCTTAAAAGCTTACCAGTGTCCAATCACTAGCCGACAACCCATGGTGTATGAATAGGATGCCTGTGTCCTGTACTATTAAGATATGCCCGATAATCCTGCCAGATTTTTATTCAGCACGTTTAGCGCTGAATGAAAAAAAAATTAAATAAGCTTGTTAAAGTGGAGTTCCACCCATTTTTTTATGTTTGTCTGTGCTGCATGCTCTAATCTCATAGTGTTCAGAATGGACAATTTTGATTTAATTTGTTGCTTGTAAATACCTTTATTTTGTAGTCCTTCATTACTTCCCCCTCCTTATTTGCCTAGGCTATTTGCAAGGGTTTCTGGGATAGGCATCATGCTTCCCAGTAGTCCTTGCAAACCTGACTGAAACCTATTACATTGCTTGTGCACTGAGCATGTGCGAGATATGCAAAGCTGAAATCCAGGAAGTCATACAGTCTGGCTTCATGATGCCCACGCTTAAGATGGCCACGGTCTATTTCTAGATTATAAACTATCTAAATGCTGTAACAACCTAACAAAACGGACCTTAGTTTACAGACTAACTTTACTAGAATACATTAAGCTTGTGTATTACAGGGGTATTTATATTTAAAAAGTGAAATTGTGGGTGGAACTCCCCTTTAAGCTGTCTGGCACCTTTCCAAGGACATGCGCCCACTCAGGGCTACACACACACACCTTTACAGCAAAAAAATAAAAAATGACTGCTAAATTAATGGGGCCACATCCCAATCATGTGCAATGCGGCTGTGATTTGGTGGGTCAGCATAAAAGACAGATATATTGCCTGCTCCCTGCCTGTCAACACAGTGGGTCACTTTTTAGAGGGTTGGCAAGGGCTGCCGCATGTCAGAATGAGCCCAAACAGCAATCCCCGATTCTGCAAAACATTGCCTCCCAATGGCAAAGAGGAGTTTGCAGTCCGAATCAGGGGAGCAACCTAAAAAGGTACACTGCTTCTCAATAGATACACAGTGCGTTGTCACCCTAGAACATAAGTGTGTTACTGGCAGGATTACCAGGCTAAAATTAAGGGGGAAAAAAGCCTAAAATGTCACAACATCTAATGCTGCGTACAAACGTCATTTTCAAAAACGTCATTTAAAATCATTGTATGTGGGCTTCACATCGTTTTTCAGCTTCTGAAAAAAAAAATTCAAACATGCTGCATTTTTTAATGTCGTTTTTTAAAATGTCGTTTTTCGGGTTGTAAAAAATGATCGTGTGTGGGCTAAAACGACGTTTTAAACCCGCGCATGCCCAGAAGCGAGTTATAAGACGGGAGCGCTCGTTCTGGTAAAACTACCGGTCGTAATGGAGTAAGCACATTCATCACGCTGTAACAGACAAAAAAGCGCGAATCGTCTTTTACTAACACAGAATCAGCTAAAAGCAGCACAAAGGCAAATAGAACTTCCCCTTCAGAGTGCCGTCGAAAGTGTTGAACATCACCGCGCTTTGCTCATAATTTTTCAAAAACCGATGGTGTGTGGGCAACATCATTTTTAAGGATGAAGTTGGAAAAACATCGTTTTTTGGACAGGCTGAAAAAAAAATCTCATGCCGAAAAACGACCGTGTGTACGCGGCATTAAGGGTTGGTAAGCTGCAAATTTTTGGATTTAGATACATTTTAAAAAACAGAAAGCACCAAGCAAAAAGGAAACTTCAGACATGTTCTTTCCACAATACATTGGTATCTTAAATGTCACACAAATACATTTACAATTATCATGCAAAGTCAAGCATGGAAAAAAAATAAACAACCACCACAGACACCAACATGCCAAGCTGCCGTTTGATGCAAACGAAGCGAAGTTCTAGAATGTGAAACTAGAACCACACGTCACCCAGCAAAGCACAGGACTACTCTGACCAATCCAAGACGTGCAGCACACCATTCTGGGCTATAGGTACCTGATTCACTGCTCAGATGACTGAGCTGAACATATGGAACTGCGATAACATTCAACAAGGGGAAAGGACAGACAGGAACAGGTTAGTAAAGTGAGAAAAAGGACTTTATAGACAACATACATTTAAAAAAGTATTTTTGCAGTCTTTAAAGAACAGTTATTAACATTTAGGCTCATGTCAAGCTCAATTTTAGATGGTCTCGTGTTGAAAAACTAATGGTCTGCTTTACACAATTAGGGAAGAGTTTGTGGTCTTCAAGAGCTATGGCCACCTGCAACTTTAGTTTTCATCCCTTAATGCAGTGGTCATCAACCCTGTCCTCAGGGCCCACTAACAGGCCAGGTTTGCAAGATAACTGAAATACATCACAGGTGATATCATTTGCTGCTCAGCGATTGCAGTATTCTAGTCTGCATCTCCCCAAGGTAATATATAAAACCTGGCCTGTTAGTGGGCCCTGAGGACAGGGTTGATGACCACTGCCTTAATGGACCGCCTGATGCACGCTGTGGTTCATCCCATTGGCCCCTGGGTCAACTGTGTCCTGTAGTGATATACCAGCCAGAGGGAAGAGCCACAGTACACGATGGTGGTAGCAGAAACAAGATCTCCATTTTCCCTTGTGGCAGAACTACAATCTGACTTGTTTACATAGGCAGACCGCTGTTCTGCCTCAGAACAATCGGCAGGTCCAGGCGGACATCGGCTACAGTACAGTATATCTGCGTGGGGCGGTCTTCCAGCAGGCTTCAGCACTCAATGTTAAAAGCCTGCTGAAGCCTGCTAGCAGCTCGCTTAAAGCAGCAACCCACACTCTGATTGGGATCTACAGTATGTTCAACATTTACAAACCGAAGTTGAATGGTACAAAAAAATAAATAAAAAAACTCAAATCTTGCTGAAAGCCCTGCAAATGCTTTGTCAAAGCTTGCTGTTTACAATGCTCTTATATCTACTGAAGCCCAAGTGAAACAAGCCTAGCAGGACAAAGAGGACACCCTGCAGACCAACTGTAAGGCCCCGTACACACACATCGAGTTCCTCGTCGAGTTCAGTGTTGAAGCCGCCGAGGGTCTCGGCAGGCCGACTTTCCTCATTGAACAACGAGGAAATAGAGAACATGTTCTCTATTTGGCCCGACGAGTTCCTCGTCGGCTTCCTCGCTGAAAAGTGTACACACGACCGAGTTTCTGGCTGAATTCTGCCGAGAAACTCGGTCGTGTGTACGGGGCCTCAGTCATTTCCACTCTTCCCCATTTCAGAAAATAAAGCCATTCCCACGATCCTTCAGAATTGATATTTCAGATGGTGGCCATAGGATAGAGAATATAAATGGGAATTCCTGACAGTTACACAGCACCTTTAATGTGAAAATGATTAAAAAAAAAAAAAAAAAAAAAAAAAAACAGAAGCAAAATAGCTAAGGTTGGAAAGGAACTAAGAAATTTAAGGCAGATTAGCGTTACTTCATTACGACTCTTCATGACACGGCAGACACTGTTTTGGGTGTTGGGAGCAGAAAGCTCTTTCCTGAGTAAATGAATACAAGCCCCGGCTGTCAAAATAACAGCTGGAAATTGCAGGTAGATGAAGAGCAGAGGGGGGCTTTGGCACACTGCACACGCTCAAAGTTTTCCAAATTTTTTTTTTGAGCAAGTGATACACACAAAGATCAACGGGATAAAATATTTTTGTATGCACCATATTTAAATAGTGATTTTTTTTGCAGACCAACAACTCATACAGGAAATGGCAAATCAAACATTCCAACGATTAGGAGATGGCAATCATTCGATTACTTTAAGGTAAAGAAAAAAAAAAAAAAATTATAGATAAGGCATAATAGAACTTACTGTATCCCATTCCTTGAATAAAATATTTTAGGGCCTCTGCCAGCTTTCCAGGCTAAAGAAAACAAATATGAAAATGGAGGTCAGGATTCTAGGCGAAACAGCAAGATGGAAACACATCACATGATGTTCACCCCTTTAGAAGGATGCCATCTTCCAGAACAAAAAAGAAAAACGTGAACGCATTAGATTTTATACCAATATAATAAAATGCTTCAGCGGAATACACAATCCTAACCACTGCACTCTATATATGCCATGTTGTGTGTCGAACCCTGCACACCATGTTGTAGGCTACAAAGTCCTGATGGATGTACCATTATGTTGTACATTGCATGCAATGAACGCACCTTGCTCACCATGTTTCATGTTACATTCCTGACTGTGTACATTATATAATTCTGACCAGCGACCACTACACATTTGAATGTAACTAGCATTTTCAGAAAGGTGGTCATTACTTGTTCTACTGACAAGTGGCCACCAGGACAGGAAAGGAGGGAAGACCTTCCCAATGGTGACAGCAATAAAATTCTGACAGGTTCTAAACAGTCTCCCTTTTACCCATAACTAGAGAAAATGTGTTGGGTCTTCTCTCTCCACTTCCAAAATGCATTTATATGCCTTTGTAGAGCAAAAAACAGACCAACCTGTACAGCTTGTGGTAATCCGCCACAGTCTGCCATCTAGGAATAAATGAAACACGTCATGAGAAAAAAAAAAAAAAAAAAATGTCCACATTTTTTTTTACATTCAATAAGCCACAGAAGAACTCATGGCGGAAGGCAATACCAAAATCTCTGTATAACGAGGCCATGAGAGGCGGCCATTGTTGCAGAGTCCATCTTCTCATGGTTAATAAAAGTCAATGATTAAAGCGGGAGTTCACCCATAAGAATTTTTTTTCAAAAAATCCCCTTCGATTCCTGCTCGTTTTGTCTAGGGGAATCGGCTAGTTGTGTTAAAATATGAGCTGTACTTACCCATTTTCGAGATGCATCTTCTCCGTCGGCTTCCGGGTATGGGTCTTCGGGAGCGGGCGTTTCTTCTTGACTGACAGTCTTCCGAGAGGCTTCCGACGGTCGCATCCATCGCGTCACTATAGCCGAACGTCGGTGCGGCTCTATACTGCGCACCGACGTTCGGCTTCTTTCGGAAAATCGTGACGCGTTGTGGCGGAGAAGATGCATCGCGTAAGTACGGCTCATATTTTAACACAACTAGCGGATTCCCCTAGACAAAACGAGCATTAATCTAAGGGGAAAAAGTGTAATTTAGGGGTGAACCTCCGCTTTAAGCTGCACAAAACCTTCACATTGGATCTTAGACAGAAGAGAATATTTCAGAGAATATGAATGATAAAACACAAAAAAAAAATTCACTTATGGTTAGTGTTTGGCTGAAGCCATTTATCAACCGTTTACTCTTTAAATCAGAATGACAAATTACCCAAATTACCTGATCAAAAGTTTACATACCCTGGTGATTATGGCCTGATAACATGCACACAAGTTGACACAAATGGGTCTGAATGGCTATTAAAAATGGAACCATCCTCACCTGTGCGTGTATTAGGCCTGGTTCACACCTATGCATTTTTAGCACAGTTTCAGTTTTGCAGAAGCACACTACAGTCCATTTAACATGGTTCCCATAGATGTAGTTCACATCTGTGCATTTTATTGAAAAAGGGCCAGGGACTTTTTATGGTTCCATAGACTTCAATGGATCAAAAATGTGTATTGAAAACGCAAAATGCACACTGCAACCTGCATAGGTGTGAATCAGGCCTAAAAGGGTCAATGAGTTTCTGGACTCCTGACAGACCCTTGCATCTTTCATTGAGTGCTGCTTGATGTTTCTGGATTCTGAGTCGTGGGGAAAGCAAAAGAATTGTCAAAGTATCTGCGAGAAAAGGTAGTTGAACTGTATAAAAACAGGAAAGGAATATAAAAAGATATCTAAGGAATTGCGATTGCCAATCAGCAGTGTGCAAACTAATCAAAAATGAGGGATTCTGTTGAAACCAAACCACGGTCAGGCAGACCAAACCAAAATTTCAGCCACAACTGCCAGGAAAATTGTTCGGGATACAAAAGAAAAACCCACAAACAACTTCAGGTGAAATGCAGAACTCTGAAAACATGTGGTGTGGCTTTTTCCAAGATGCACAATAAAGAGGCACTTGAAGAAAGATGGGCTGCATGGTCGAGTCGCAAGAAAGCCATTACTACGCACATGCCACAAAGTATCCGGCTTACAATACACCAAACAGCACAGAGACAAGCCTCAAACCTTTTGGCACAAAGTCATTTGGAGTGAGGAGACCAAAATTTAGCTTTTTGGCCACAACCATAAACGCCACATTTGGAGGGGGAGTCAACAAGGCCTATGATGAAAGGTACACCATCCCTACTGTGAAACACGGTGGATGACTGATGTTTTGAAGGTGTGAGGTACAAAAAGGCACAGGAAATTTGGTCAAAATTGTTGGCAAGATGAATGCAGTAGGTTATCAAAAATACTGGAGAAACATTTGCATTCATCAGCCAGGAAGCTGCGCATGGGACGTATGTGGACATTCCAACATGACAAGTATTCAAAAACACAAGGCCAAGTCGACCTGTCATTGGCTACAGCAGAATAAAGTGAAGGTTCTGGAGTGGCCATCTCAGTCTCCTGACCTCAATATCATTGAGCCCCTCTTGGGAGATCTCAAAACATGCCGTTCATGGAAGACAGCCCAAGAATTTACAGGAACTGGAGGCTTTTCCACCACAAGAGGAATGGGCAGCTTTACCATCTGAGAAGATAAAGAGCCTCATCCACAAAAGACTTCAAGCGGTCATTGATAAAGGGTGCAATACACAGTATTAAGAACTGGGGTGTGTAAACTTTTGATCAGGGTCATTTGGGTATATTCTGTTCCCATTAGGATTTAAAAAGAGTAAATCGTTTAATAAATGGCTTCAGCCAAACATTAACCATGAGTGAAAAAAGTTTGTGTTACCATTGATATTCTCTGAAAAATGGCCAAGAAATAAAATTCTGCCAGGGTATGTAAACTTATGAGCAAATATATCCATCTATCCACACACAACCTGTTAATCTTGTAGTTTGATCCAAAAGCCGTGAATTGTACAAAGCCATCACAGGTTGTACCTCAAGACATTTTCACCCACCTGTGAGCTACCCGTCACCCTAGATTACAACTGCCATGGGGAAGCTCTGCTCTGGAGCAACACCCTCCCTGAACACCCATCGTAGAATAACTAAAGCTAGGTTAAAGTGTTACTAAACCAACAGTAAAATCAGTCCGTAAATGTAGTAAAGCATGCTTGTTATACTCATTGTGGAACCCAAGAGGTTAATCCTGTGTGACCCTGTCTTCTCTGATCCTCCTTCCATAGTCCCCAAACCATCTCCTGATAGTACAGAGCCTTGGTGGCACACTGCACATGCTCAGTTTTGGTGTATATATCTAGAGGTGTTTTTGGGGAGGGTGCATGTGATCAACTCAGGGCCAATCAGCACTGTCCAGACAGAGGGCCAGGGGTCCTGCAGTCTCATCACAGTCAGAGAATGAAAACTCCTCCTACAATCTTTAACCAGACACTAATAGACGTCACAAGACTGCTATATACTGCTGAAGAGAAACAGTATTTAGCAGTTTATATTTCCATGTTCTATGTACTCTGTGGGAGACCAGATAGTGTTACTAAACCCAGAACCCCAGCATTCACCAAGATTACTCAGTTTCCTAACCCTTATATCAAAGCATCCCCAAAAATAGAAGCTGGCTGAGGAGCTCCAATATCCAGTTAATACTGTTTCTCCCTCCCCCTTTAACATATGGGAATACCTTAAGAAGTGTTGTTCTTGTTGGGTCCAATCTTGAGTTACATTCCACCTGAAAAGAAGACATCGCTGTTAAGTTTTTACAGGTATAGTGTGGATTGGATAAATGTATGCTTCTGTTCTATCCCTAT
This sequence comes from Rana temporaria, assembly GCF_905171775.1. Lineage (NCBI taxonomy): Eukaryota > Metazoa > Chordata > Amphibia > Anura > Ranidae > Rana > Rana temporaria. The sequence continues at coordinate 129,110,350 of NC_053500.1, forward strand.
GACAGTGGGACAGGAACAGAAGGGAACGGGGATCATTAGGAAAAACATACAGCAACTAAAACATAAAGGCTTTAACTACTTAAAGACCGCCCCATGTACTTACTTGTGCAATTCCTGTTGTCGGCACCAGGGTGAGCGCCAATCAGCGAAAGCCAAAATCAGAGGGTCCGGCGGTCCCCCACAATGGTTCGTAGGAGAGGCAGAACAGCGGTCTGCCTATATAAACAAGGCAGACTATCGTCCTGTCAGACAGGAAGAGAGATCTTGTGTTCCTGCCAATCAGGAACACAGATGTGTCTTTCTCCAGTCAGTCAGTCTCTACACACACACGGAGCAGACATAACCCTTTGATTGCTCCTCATGCTAACCCCTTGCCAGTGTCATTTATACAGCGACAGTGCATTTTTTTAGCACTGATCCCTGGGTCCCCAAAAAGTATCACTTAGTGTCAGATTTGAGTTTTGTCTGCCGCAATGTCAGACAGGAAAAGAGATCTTGTGTTCCTGCCAATCAGGAACACATATGTGTTTCTCCAGTCAGTCCATAACCACACACACACACACACACACACACACACACACAGAGAGAGAGAGAGAAAGAATTCGCTAGGAGCACACTTAACCCTTTGATTGCTCCTCATGCCAACTCCTTCCCTTGCCAATGTCATTTATACAGTGCATTATTTATTTTTTTAACACTGATCCCCAAAGAGTGTCACTTAGTGTCAGATTTGTCTGCCGCAATCCCACTAAAAAATTGAAGTGAGATCGCAAATTTAATAAATTTTCTTTAACCATTAATCGGGCAGCTCCATCCCAGAGGTGAACTTATCCTTTAGACCTTCCCTTCTGTCCCCTCACATGAAAAAAACACATTAAATGCCACTTACCACAGCATCAACTGCAGGAGAACTGTCACCAACCACCAGCAGAGTAGGGCACCTAGAACACAAAACTTTCCCTTAATCACAATATTGGACATCAATGAAATGAACTATAGCACTATTCTAGTCGCAATTGCGACCTGGCTCCCAGGCTTTGTCGAGCCCTGTCCTATACAGAAGACCTATATACACCTTTGCAAGAACTGGTAGCTTTAAGTCTCATACAGAGCTGCAACATGCAAGCATCTGGTCTGATTACCTGGCTAAGCCTTTATGGGGGGACTCTGGTGAAACAGCATCTTAAGTCAAGTATCCCTGTTCTATTTCTAATATTATTTGTCAATACCATTCAATAAAGGTTATACTTTTAAGTATTTGTGCGATCTCTGCACATTACACAACTCCAAAAACGTGACAAAAAACACAGCCAACTGCCTCCTTGAGAAAGGACAAATTGGAAGGGGAGTGCAAGAAATCTAGAACAGAAATCACATAAAGAATCACCCCTTAATCAATCTCTCTATGGGGTTGATTTACTAAACAAAATACAGTTTGCAAGAGAATTTTCCACCATCCAATCATGTACAAGCAAGAATACTCTGCTATTGTCCTTGTATTTTTTGCCAAATGAATTTTTACCACATTCACCATGCCAAGTAAAAAATTTCCTTGGAATGTGAACAGCTTATTTGTCTTTGGTAAATCAACCCCTACGAGTCTGGGGAAACATAAAATACAAATCAAAATTTACTGATCTGTAGCTTTTGAAGCAAAGAACTCTGCAAGATTACCTCCGCAAAGTCAGGTCTTTGTAAAACACATGGGTATCTAACAAGGTAATCAGCGACAGCTGAAAATTTAAGAACCTTACCAAAAGTAACTTTACTAATAAAATGGGTGCATGGTATACACAGGGAAACATACAACTCAGACTTCCAAAAGTTCCTTACTTGAGCGTTCCTAAAGAATTATTCGCTGCAAGAAGCGGTCTTTCTATTTCCAGATCTTTGCGGCTATTTCATGGGAAAAAAAATAAAAAAGTTAAATCAAATTACAGCAACAATAAAAAAAAATAAAAAAAGGTTTTCATGGAAACAAGGATGGGCATGGACGGATAGGTCTCAGAAGTAAATGTAAAGCCTGCCTCTCTAAAACATCCCGTTTGCAAAAAAGGCAAAGAAATATTAAAGACCAATTCCAAGCGCAAATCCCATTTTCCCCACATGATTCTACAAACATTTTTAGTATATAGAAAAATGTTCCGATACATGACATACAGGGTTCCCTCCATCTCCTCACCCACTACACAATGCTAGATGCAGACTGGCACCAATGCAGTCAGAACAGCACCATCTTTGCAGCATTGTACCGTTGGCACAGGGTGGCAAGGTGCCAAGGTACACGCGCCCCCCCCCCCCCCATGTGTTGTGTCCGACAGCCTGGGCTTGCAATAGTAGGCTGAATAATGAGTGTCACTCAATCCAGAATAGTACTAGCTCTGGACTATACAGCTTTAGGTCTTCAGGAACAATGCTGGAGAGGTGAAGGTTTAAAAAAAAAAAAAAAAAAAAAAAAAAGGAGCTTTGACTTAAAAGGCCAAGTTTACCTCTAGGAGCGTGTTATCTTTAGCCACCTCCCACCAGCAGCACTCTCCGTTTTGACAGCAGCCACGGCAGGGGGCCCGAGGAATTTTCTCCCAGCACCCACTGTCATAATTTGAAATTAGTGTGGCCTTGTGGGGCTCCGCCCACATGGCTGTGTCATTCATTGACAGTTGCCTGTGAAATCAATAGACTACAAGTACCATCAGGGGCATTTCTCAATGAACTGCAAGGGTGCCAGTGAGCACTCTTGTACGATTATTCCTGCCATCAGTAAGGCTCAGGGCCAATCCTAGGGTCACAGACGCCTGAGTGCAGAAATATTTCTGGCGCCCCCACATGGGCATGGTCATCTTACTAACTCCTCCGCTTTACAAATGTTTCTACGACTCAAACAGAGATGCTCCTCTAAGAAGTCTTCATTAGTGTCCATCAGGTGTCCCCTATCAGAGCCCCCCACAGCAGGTGTCCCCATAGATCAGTACTTGTCCAATAGATCCATGTAGCTCGGGCGTGCTGGGAGCAGAAACACATTACAGGGGAACGGAGCATACATGGTTACTTGGATGGTGGCACTCGGAGAGCATTTCTGAGAGTGCACGGGATGATTGGCAGCAGCTCCGGCCAACCCAGAAGACTCATCACACTGCCTATGGGAAAAGAGCCAACGCACACAGAGGGCAGGGCAGAAAGGAGACTGCTCCATGCACACCAGACAGAATTAGTGGAGCCTAGTAACGGAACGTGTTCCAGTACTAGGCTTCGCTGTGGTACCCAGCCCGGATTCTGGGAACAGCGGGAGGTATGCGCCCTTGTCAGTTGCCAGCGGAGAGAGCAAGAGGGATGGGGAACCACAGCACCCCCTACATGCGCTCCGCTTCTGGACACAGACAAGGAGGAGGGAGGGGAACACTTTGGAGCTTCGGCACCCCCACCTCTGCGGCGCCTGGGTGCAGAGCACCCCACGCACCTTGCCTAGGATCGGCCCTGGTAAGGCTCCATTCACACTTTCTTTGCACCTGAATGTTTTACATGAGACAGTTGTCCATTATAATTGGTCAAAGCCCCACTTGTCCAAAGTCGCACAAGTGAATGGAGCCTTATTGCCAGCCCGTATCAGAGGTTCAGGCAGACCGTGTACTGAAAGTCTGCAAGATCCATGCATTGCACCAACGATCTGCTGATCTCAGCAGGGATCTCCAAACTAAGGCCCTCCAACTACTACACATCCCATGAGGCATTGTAAAACTTACATTCACAGACATGGCTAGGCATGATGGGATTTGTAGTTCCTAAACAGCTGGAGAACCATAGTTTGGAGACCCCTGCTTTACAGGATGCAATGCAAAAATCAAATATTGTGAAAAAAAAATTTACATGAAGAGAAAAAAAAAAAAAAAAAAAAAAAACGCAAAGTGCATTTATTTAGTTTTACAAAAAAGATAAACAACCTTAAAAAAAAATAAAAAATAAACCTAAACATACTTGAATTGGGCTTTGATTGAAAAACAGCATGATTACCTATTATAGGAATTTAAAAAAAGATGAAGGTTATCTTGGTTGATATCTTGAGCAATATGTAGTCTGTAGGTCTGAATGAGATCTAGATTTGATTGAAGTTCATCCTGTAAGAAACACATAAAGTTACTGAAAAATAATAAAATAAACACAAATGAGATGAAATAAACCAGGCTTCACTGGACAGAGGTCTGGTATACAAAAAGAAAGATAATTTGTAGAATTGTAGCCGTCTTACAGGAAATGGATCATAAATCTGCTTTATTTATAAAATCCCCATGTCATAAAGGGCAATTCATTAAACGGCATACATAAAATATTTTTCCTTTGTTTTTATTAAAATGAGAAACAAGGATATCAAAAACACCAATTAACCCCTTCCGTACAGGGCATTTTCACCCCCTTCCTGCCCAGACCAATTTTTAGTTTTCAGCGCTGTCGCAATTTGAATGACAATTGCGCGGTCGTGCGACGTGGCTCCCAAACAAAATTGACGCCCTTTTTTCCCCACAAATAGAGCTTTCTTTTGGTGGTATTTGATCACCTCTGCGGTTTTTATTTTTTGCGCTATAAACAAAAAAGTGTAAAATTTGAAGAAAAAAAAAAAAAAAAAAAAAAAAAACACACAATATTTTACTTTTTGATTTAATAAATATAAAAAAAAAAACAAAAACAAAAAAAAAAACACCCGTTTTCCCTCAGCTTAGACCGATACGTATTCTACATTTTTTTTTTACCGAAAAGTTCTAGCGTCTACAAAATAGGGAATAGAATTATGGCATTTTTTTTTTTACTAGTAATGGCTGCGATCCGATTTTTATTGTGACCGTGACATTGTGGCGGACATATCGGACACTTTTGACACATTTTTGGGACCATTCACATTTACACAGCGATTAGTGCTATAAAACTGCACGGATTACTGTGTAAATGTGACTGGTAGGGAAGGGGTTAACACTAGGGGGCGCTGAAGGGGTTAAATATGTTCCCTAAAGTGTGTTCTAACTGTAGGGGGACTCGCAAGGGGAGGAGACCGATGTGCGTTCCTCTGTACTGGGAACACACATCAGTCTCCTCACCTCTGACAGGACATGGATCTGTGTGTTTACGGATCCATGGTTCTGCCGTGATTGCGGGCAATCGTGGGTGCACGCGCGCCCCCTAGCGGTCGGGAATGCAAAGACATAATATGACGTCTAGTCTGAAAGATGAAAGGTTTCCGCGACGTCATTTTACAATGACTTGGTAGGGAAGTGGTTAAAAAAAAAAAAAGGAAAGAAAAGAACACACACCTGCTGAGAAGCAGTCTTCAACTGCAAGAAGACACTAATCCGTGAACTTACCATTTGTTAGATTTTGATTTACCAAAAATACCATTATAAGTAATGATATTGGTTCAATACGTGCAAAAAAAAAAAAAAAAGCAGTCGATTCTGCCAGAAATATTGTAAGCCAATAATACCTGTGCTCTGCTGACTAACCAGTTATTGTTCCCAGTTCTTTGTGTATTAGAAGACAACCCCACATATTTTATGCATAAAAAAAGGGGAGTGGTTCCGTAGTCCTAACACTTCCTGTCCTAGGATGACAACATTGCTCTTCCATACAGTACAGTGTCATAGGACAGGAAAGTAACTAATAGGAACACTAGGAGAAAAATAAAATAAAAGGCTATAGAATGACAACCAATTTAGCCCCTACATGCAAGGGCTGATCAGGTGAAATATATTTTTTTTTATTGTTGGATTTAGATAAACTTAGATAAAATATACTTACATAACCAAAGAGGTGAGCCAGAACAGTGTCCACGGCATTAGAGGTCCATCCTGAAAGCTGTTACAGAAGTACACATTGGATTAAATTGCCTAAAGACAACCAGCTCAAATATGAAATATTTACACTACACTTAATAAAATACTATTTTAGAGCTGCCTAGCTGTCATGCTGATGCTACAATACTCTCAAACTTTTAAAAATATTGCAAATTAGTTTTTTTTACTGCTGTATGCATGGCACAGGTCAGCGATTCAAAGTATTAACCACTTGCTTACTGGGTACTTTTACCCCCTTCCTGCCCAGATTTGCAGCGCTGTCACACTTTGAACAATTGCGCAGTCATGCAACATTGTACCCAAACATCTTTATCATTCTTTTCACACAAATTGAGCTTTCATTTGGTGGCATTTCTTCAGCACTGTTTTTTTTTTTTTTTGACACACACTTTCATAGTTCGTTATAACATTTTGAAAACCGGTAATTTTTCTCCTTCACTGAGGGGCATTGATAGGCGACACAGATTGGCAGCACTGGTGGGAGTGCCCCGATTGTTAGTGTCAATGTCCCTTTTAGAGAATCCGGTTATCGGCTCTCTTCTCCTTGCGCTGTAAGCGTGAGGAAAGGAGTGCCGATAACCAGCATTCTGTTTACTACTGTGATTGGACAGAGATGGTCACGTGATAAAGATACACCGATTGGCTCTTTACCTCAAACTGATCAGCAGTGTCTGGAGGACTCTACGATCACAGAGCGCGCCACCTGCACCCAGCAGCAGGGGCGATCACGAGATGCCGTCATATGACGGCATCCTAGAACTAGACGGCTGCGCCGTAGCCGGCATTCGGCTATAGCGCAGTCAACAAGTGGTTAAAGCTACTAAAAGCCCCCCCAAAAGGGAAGTCAGCAATAGCCTACACATTCCTCCAATGGCAAATTGCCTCAAAATGTCATACGTGGTACGTGTCACCAACCCAGCCATTCGGTGCAGGCATAGCTGGTGTCCATGGGTATCCCAAATCCTGCATACAAAGTAGTACAAAACTTTTCCTGAAGACCAAATTCTATACCTTGGAAGCTGCCCAGTCAATCCATCCCTTGGCACAGGGGTCAATGTTGAGGAGTACAAGGCCCTCCACCAGTTCAGGGTAATCAAGCTGCATTAGAGAAAAGGTTTTAGGAAATATTCAAGTAGAACCAATTCAACCACAAAATCCAGGCATGAGCACTTCATACAGAACATGAAATCGTTAGCTACGGTCACCCGAAGGTCCCATTCACAATTGCGAATGAGGTCAGTGACTGCATCTGATTGGTTGCAGTTACTTTTCAGCTGACAATTTCTCTCCCCCGGCTCCATCGATATTCAGATCAATGTTTGTTGACCTGGAAAGATGATCTGTGCATGGCCAGCTTAAAGTGTTACTAAACCCAGGACCCTGCATTCATTATATCTCTCTCCCCCAGAACACATGGAAATTACGTTTTAGTAAATATAAACCGCTAAATACCTTTTCTGATCAGTAGTATATAGTAGTCTTGTGACTTCTACCAGTGTCCAGTCACACACACTGGTTAAAGCTTGTAGGAGGAGTTTTCTGACTGTCCTATGAGACTGAAGGACCCCTGACCCTCTGTCTGGACAGTGCCAATTGGCCCTGTGCCGATCACATGCATCCTCCCAAGAAAGAAAAAAAAAAAAAAAAAACAACCCTCTAGCAATACACACCAAACTGAGCATGTGCAGCCTGACTCCATAGACTGTTATCAGGAGATAGATTGGGGACAATGGAAGGTGGGGAGGATCAGAGTAGCCAGAATCAAACAGCCTTTTTACACAATGCAGAGGATTAACCCCTTAGGTTCCACAGTGAGTATAACGAGCATGCTTTCCTGCATATACAGACCGATTATATACTGTTGAGGGTTTAGTGACACCAAGTTTGTGCTGCAGCCGCCATAGAACCAAAACTGCCTTGAGGGAGAATATGTGATCATATGTAGATACAGTTGCAAAGAGGTACACTGAGAACATAGCAACTACTAGGGGGAGGGAAAAAAAAAAAAAAAAAGTACAATGTGGTATACAAAAATTAACTGGAAGGTCCCCCATAGACCCAAGATTGCACTTTAACATTCCATTAGGGTCAATTAGGGTCAATTAGTACGGGGATTGACGGATATAGTTTTTTCAGGGCCGCTACCGGTTTTCGGTCGCGTTTAAGGCCGACAAAAATATTCTGTTCATTTAAAGGTGTGTGTGGGTGTTCCTGCAGCATTGCAACTTTAAAAGCAAGCGACCACTAAGACTATAGAGAGGATTGGGGACATTCCGTCCGGTGGGACAGGAGCTTTCAGGAGGTAAAGGGGGAACCTTCTGCTTGCAAAAGCAATCCAGCAGCCAATTGGCCTCTAGAAGTCATTTTGCAACATCCATTTTTCTATGCTCTAGGGCAGGGGTCTCCAAATTATGGCCCCCCACTTGTTCAGGAACTACAATTCCCACCATTCCTAGTCATGTCTGTGAATATCAGTTTTACAATGCTTAATGTGTAGCTCTGCAATAGCTGGAGGGCCGTAGGTTTGAAGATCTTGCTCTAGGGCCTCTGCATTAAAAAAATTAATGGTTTGGGGTTCAACGCAAGTTCTAGCAAAAATGCAGGATTAACATGTGAGAAGTGTCAAAATAGGCCCAATCTTAAAGCCGTTCGGAAAAATCAACTTAAATGTATATTTGATTTAAGATTCCTGTACGTAGCACATATTAGAGCACAACTCATGACCAGGGTAACATTGAACATTACTATACATTTCTAAAGATGCCAGACTGCAGTAAAACTGGCCTGCGGTGATCTGGACATCCACTTAATTTTGCCAGCATCCTGCCGTTTTGCCTGCGGTGCGAGCATTTGTTAAACAGCAGGAAAGTGCACAAGTCTGAACAGGCTTTTACTATAAAATATACAAACTTACTGCAAATTTGGACAACACATAGGCACCGGCTCCAACCCCAATCCCTATGACGGACTTTAGGCTGAAACAAAAAAAAGGAAATTCATTTTCAAATTTCTGGTCCTCATTAGAAGCACAGACAGACTGCAGGTGGCCACAGCAACCAATCAGAATGAATCTTTCACAAATCTGACTCCAGTAAACTATACTTTGTTTATATAATGGCACTTCTAAATCCTTTAAAAAGGGAATGCATCCAATGGGACTACCAATGTGGCACAGCGGCATCTTGGTTCTGGAGAAGGTATTGGTGATAAGGTAGGTAGCACGGTATCACTGCATCCTGGCAGCTCATAGATGGCTGGTTACAATGTGTGACGTTAAGCTGGCACTGAATGTTCTATGAGGGCTGCTTCACACCACAGATCCATTCTGAATGAGTTTCTACATGCGCTTTACAGTGGTTGTACAACCACTTACCTACAGGCAAGCCTAGATTAAGGCTTACCTGTAGGTGCTGAAAATATCTCCTAAACTTCCACAGTTTAGGAGACATTTACAATAGAGCCATGCGCCGATGTCTAGGGTGCATGCGTACTTTAGAAAGGGCGACCGTGCCGTTTCTAAAGGGGGTCATGTCGTGACTAGCGGCTCCCGACTCCAGCCAGTGACATCACGTGACACCGGCCAGTCACAGAGCTGGAGTTCGCGACCCCGGAAGGAAGAGGGGTGAAGATGGAAGCTCGCTGCCAGTGTGCACAGCCGTGACATCGCAGGCTTTGGTTTCAGGTAAGTGACACATAATGGGTTACTATGTGATGCATAGTAGCCCATTATGCTTTACCTTTGCAGGGAAATAAAGGAAGTAAAACCCACCAGGATTACTTCCTATAACACATTTCTGGATGCATTCCAGATGTTTTTCCACGTTACTGGAGTCCGGTGCATTTTAGATTAATTTCCCATGTGTTCCAGTGAATTCGGTGCATTTTTAATGTGTTTTACTGCATTCCAGTATAGTTCAGTGCAGGGAAAAAATGCAGCATGTTCTACTTTTTTCTGAAACTGGAAAGCCCTGGAACTGACCGCACTGCTGTGGACTATGCCACTGGAAACCATACAACCTACTTTTCAAAAATATGCACTGGACTGCATGTGGTGTGGATTGGTCCTCAACGAACAAAACAAATGTAACTGGGCTCTGATCCTCAGTGCCAACCAAAATGTGAATCTTTTTTTTCAGATCTGATCAAATGCAGCATACATGGATTTTAATCCATCAAACTACTGCCAACCTGTCTGGTCACTTTGTAAAATCTGACCCAAGAAAATAATTAGATAGGCATTATGGCACACAAGACTGAATAGTGCATGCAATACATTGCTAGACGGGCAATCTTGCAATTAACATCACTTCAGAGCCAGAGCCTCAGTGCTACTTTACTTAAAATGATGACTTGTATTTCTTACCTTAGGTGTGTTAGGACAGCAGACAACATCTCAGCCAGGTCATCCATTGTAGGATACTGGTACCTGAAAAAAAAAAAAAAAAAATTAATAAAAAAAAAAGCATTTACAGCTAAATAACAGCATTATATACATCAAAGTGAATATACATCAAGATCAATATATAGCCAGCAGAGGAAGGACTGTCCACAGAATAAACAATTCTCACAATACTTACCAGTCATTTGTTTCAGAAGCTTTGAGCTGCAGTACAATACAAAGCCTGCTGTACAAGAGCCCATTGTGCCGTTTTATGCTTTTCCCTAAATCCCTAGATCACTTTCTGGAGAAAAAAAAAACTACTAAAACCTACCATAGCAGTCCAGAAGACGCATTAAAACAAGTCTTCTGGGATTGGCCAAAAGTTACCACTTGAATTAAAGCCAATCAGATAGATAGAAACAGTCCGAAGAAGCCCAACACCCAAAACACCCCACTTGAATTTTTACTTAAAGTGGTTGTAAGGCTACAGATTTTTTTTTTTTACCTTAAAGTGGAACTTCTCCCCCAAACATTGATTTTAAACCCTCGTGCTGCTAGCATTAGTAAATAGATTAGCAAGTACAGTGCCTTAAGAAAAAGTATACACACCCCTTGAAATTCTCCACATTTTGTTACAAACAAAAACGTAAATGTATTTTATTGTGATTTTATGTGATAGACCAACACAAAGTGGCACATAATTGTGATGTAGAAGAAAAATGGTTTTCAATTTGTTTTTTTACAAATATATATGTGAAAAGTGTGGCGTCATTTGTATTCAGCCCCCTTTATTCTGCTAAATTCATGTGTTAGAATGGCCCAGTCAGTCAATGACTGCCTTCTGCCAGACCGACTGCAGTACACAAGGGCCGAAAGTCGGCTGGTTTCTATAGAAATGGCTGATGCTGCCCAACAATAGGCCTGTGTGTAGAAGACTTTAGATTCCACAAAACCCCCATTTTTTCTTTAGTGCATGTATCCAGGATATGGTGCTACATATATGGATATCTCCACATATTAGATTGCTAGAAGGTTAAGAATTTTAATAAGAATTTTCCCAATACGACTATAAAAAAAAAACAAAAAAAAACACACCCCTCCCAATTTTCCTGCAGGGTAACCATACGGAAAGAAGACTTGGCTGTCTTATGCTAACCCTGCAGTTTCTAATACCATGATCCACTTGACTGGGGACAAATCTGTTGGTGGGGATTTCTGCCCTCACTTGATACCTGATCCAGGTCAGGGATTTTACAACCAACCCAGCCAAAGTTCCAGCATACCAGCAAAGCAGCTAAATCAACTCCAGCAGCTCCTGTGATTTCTCCACTTCTAGTGCACCCATCAAGGAACCCAATTCATTCGGACATGTTGACTGCACAGACAGAACTCAGAGAAAGCCGGCATACACACCCAGATGGAAATGAAGGTGCTCCCATCTGCTGTCCGGGGGCATCCACATGGCAAACGGCAAAATGCTGTGTGATTTCATGCATGTCTTCATAGTTAAAAAATGTGTTGAAGCAAGATTTATCTATAAAGATAAAAAGACAAAATAGGATTTTGTTATTTCACATCAAAGATGAAAAAAATAAAAAAAAGTGCGAGTCTTCATGCTGCTGCAAACAACAAATCTACCAGATCATTCTAAACCGACAGTGATCACTGTCTAGCTGGCCCATGCTAAAGAGCATATCCTCTGCCAGTGGTCTCCAAACTGCTGTCCTGTGCTTGCCTTTATCTGGCCCTGGGCACTGTTCCTCTCCGTGATACAAGACACTACCGATGGGGCACTACTGCTCCCACTACCAATGACTGAGTACTATTGCTCCCACTGAAGTCAACAATGGGGCACTGTTCACGAGGGGGCAATATTCCTCCCACTGACACCAACATCCAGCCCCCCTAAAGTCTCAAGGACAGTAAACTGGCCAATTGTTTTAAAAGTTTGGAGACCACTTCTCCATGTCATCCCTGCCGCGTCCCTGGAATGCACATTATAAATGCTTTTTTCTAACATGCATGGTGTTGGGAAAGAGTTCTCAAGCCTAGTACACAAAAGGCTGAACGTTGGGCAACATCGGCCGGTTCAATAAAGACCAGCCAACACTCAGCCCATGCGTATGTCAGTCAGGCCTGCTTCTGTGGGACGAGCATACTAGAAAACCAGCAGCTGATCGACTCCGGGTGTTCTGGCGGGGGAGGAGACGCTTGTTTGGGTTGAAAGTAAAACTAGTGGTGTGTACTAGGCTTAAGAGTTGACCTGCACATTAATAGATGCAGGGCACAGAAAATCACCAAGTGCATTACTCAATTGAGCGTTAAGTGGGCAGATCCGTGGTTGAAATATACAATAGGTGGACCCTATGCCAATTCTAGGCTGCTACCTCTGATAGCAACAAAGAATGCAGTCGTCAGACAAATTCTTGGATGTGTACCGAGGAGCAAAGGTACAAAAGTTCCTCACCTAAAGGGCCATTTTGAAACATTTAATGGTTAAGGCAGGGGTCTCCAAACTATGGCCCTCCAGGTGTTCAGAAACTACAATTTCCATCATGCCTAGTCATGTCTGAATGTCAAAATTTTACAATGCCTCATGGCACATGTAGTTCCGCAACAGCTGGATGGCCATAGTTTGGAGATCCCTGGTTAAGAGCATCAAATACAGCCATTGCATTTTGAGGACCCAACCCCCCCTTCCCCAATCTCTTGCATAAGCAATTAAGGTTAATAAAAGCATGAGAGAATGCAACCGTTAAGGGTTGATGAAGACCAACCCGTTAAGGCTTGATGAAGACCGTCATCTCACCATCAGAAGTTAGTCTTACTCATTTGACTGTTGAAGCCCTAAAAGGGGGCCTTTTCCCCGGAAACACATGGGCTGTATTTCAGGTTCTTAAAAATGTAATGTTTCAAAAAGTCCTTTAAGATGATCTGTACCAGGTGCTCTCTACACATCCAATAATTTACCGCATGCGCTCAATGAGGCAAGTTGGTCCCCTAAACCGAAGCTCTCTAAAACGCCCCTGTTTAGGGCCACAATTTCTAACTTGCTTGGTTGTCTGAAAAATGCTTGTTCGGGGCCATCTTGTACTGCATCAACCCGATTCACTCAAAAAAGCCACATTGCACTCTTGCCTCACTGGCATGCTGTTGTAGGGACGAGAAAAAAAAAAGCATCCATAGATACCAATTTAACCAGACTCCCTCAGTTGGCCGCCAGAAACAGCTACTTCAGGAGGGAGAAAAAAAAAGTGACAGCTTGAGTGGAGAACACTTTATTTTACTCAACACAAGATTGACCAGAAAATTTTAAAATGAGACAAGCCATGTTTGCTCATTGCCAATGCAAGTCGTGCTTCCCACTTCGCAAGGCTGAGAAACAGCTTTACAGTTCCTCGGTGTCTCACTCAATTTTTATATGGCCATTTAACAAACCAAACAAAAAAAAAAAAAAATTAGCATCTTACGATTCAGGCCGATGTCATGGAACGTCAGGATCACTGGTCTATTTCCTTTCGGGACACCACGCATGGTGACATGCAACACGCCATGAGCAGTCTCAATATCATGCTCCTACAGGGAAAAAGAAAAAGGGTTGTATATGTAATTAAAAGTGGTACATTTTACTTACTAGGCCTACCTTTTAACTCCTGCATCAAGATTTAAAAGTAAAAGCCTAAAAATGGCACCCATGGCAAATTTTCTATCAAAAACTTGGAATAAAGTCCCACCTGCTTAATTCAGAGCCAAAGTTAGGAAAACTCTGAGGCAGCAACATTTAGAGAATTTCCTTCCCCCCCCCCCAATACTAGAATACGAAATTTAAAATATAAACATGTTAAAAATAAAAATCACACAAAATATTGCCAAAAGGATTGGGACACCCCTCCAAATCCCTGTGTATAAAATCAAGCACCTAGACATGCAGACTGCTTCTATAAAATATGTGTGAAAGAATGGGTCGCTCTCAGGAGCTCAGTGAATACAAGCGTGGTACCATGATAGGTTGCCACCTGTACAAGTCCATCCCTGAAATTTCCTTGCGCCAAATATTCCACGGTCAACCATTTGTTAAAATCAGGGCTGTGGAGTCGGTAGAGAAATGTTTCAACTCCTAAATGTTTCGACAATCTAAATTTAGTAGGAGTCGGAGTCGGTGCATTGTTTGCTGACTCCGACTCAGAGTCCAGGTATCCAAAATTTCCTCCGACTCCAGGTACCCAAAATTTCCTCCGACTCCACAGCCCTGGTTAAAATACCACCAAGTGAAAGCAACAGCAACTCAGCCATGAAATGTGTGGCCTTCAGATTAGCACAAGTGTGTAGAGAGCTTCATGTGATGGGTTTCCATGGCCAAGCAGCTGCATCCAAGCCTTGCATCAAGTGTAATGCACTAATCTGGACTATGTCACAAAAGTTGGTGAGCCACGTTGTCACAAGTTTGTTTTGGGGGCTGGCAAAACCAGAGGAGTCTTTCAGTTTTTACAATCTTAAAGAAAGGGGCAGTTTTTCTTCCAATCAGGTCCCACCTTTCATGTTTCCAGGCCAATTTTAAAAAATGAAACAGAAACTTAGAACGGTTGTAACCATTTCAATAGTTAGATGCTTCCACACAGGAGACAGATTTCCCTTCAGTAAAATTAGCCACATTGAGGACTTACCGAAGGCATCAATGCAAGACATATGTGATCGACATCCAAGAAAGCCATCGGGAAGAAGTAGGTTACTTCTCGGCAGTGCAGACTCTCGAACAAACATTTGTTAAACAGTGAAGTGGTGGAGGGGATTAGTTTCGTACTAATTGGATTCCAGCTTGTAATAAGGATGACGGGGATCAAGGGAAACTCACTAACGACACACATACGCAAGTTACATAACCACTCCTCTAAATACTACGGTGTAAACAAGGGATTATATGCAGGTTAACGGATGTATGCTGGTATTCCTCAGTTTTATGATGGCTATTAAAAGTATATTCAAATCTAAAATGTTTTCTAGTAGGTTTGACATCATGCCTGTTCAGTTTTCAGATAAAATATTTTGTAAATCTATAGCAAATTTTCTTCTTGAGATCCTGCCAGTAACAGCCCTTCCCACTGGCACGTCTTGTTGCAGGCCGACAACACCAAGCCACTGGCTCCCAATTGGTAGCAGCGTTTTCAGTTTATGTGGTCTCCCTCAGTTGGCCTTTGGACAGGCAATCAGGCAAATTAGATAGGCATTTCAATGGTCACGATTTTGCCAATTGACTATTGCACTTTAAAAAAAAAATTTTTTATTATATATGGAATTTGTGGTCCATTATCAGATGAAGTTTTACATGAGTGGTCTCCAAACTGCGGCCCGAGGGCCAGATGTGGCCCTTTGCTAGTCTTTATCCGACCCTTGGGGCACAATTCTTCCCACTGATATCAACAATCCCAATGATGGGATACTATACCTCCTACCAATAGGGGGAACACATCTCCTATTGGTTACCAACCCCAACGCCATATTTATTCTCACCGATGATGGGCCCGTGACAACCTCCTATTGGCTACCAAGGCCATATTTATTCTCACCGAAGCTGGGCCCGTGACATGTTCTGCCCCTGCTGGCCACAATCCGGCCCTCCTAAAGTCTGAAGGACAATAAAGTGGTCCTTTGAAAAGTTTGGAGACCCCTGATTTACACAAATTGTTTTTATTTTAGCACTGGGTAAGTGCAGCTCCACTTGTATTCAATAATGGGTTAAGAACAGGTAAAAAAAACACAAGAGATCTGGCTGGAGTCCGATTTACAACACCCAGAATTTCAGGGCTGTAGGACGTTCTTGGAGTTGGGAAAATGTTGTGAGCGTGAGGCAACAGGTGGCGTCTACACCATCACCCCTCTTAAGGAGGTCTATGATCACAACGGACACGGCTTTGCATTAAGGGGAACCCATTTTGTCTCGTAGGCTTGAACACATTACCTTTACGTTGCCTGCAGCAAACATCCACTTACTCTTTTGTAGTTCTGATCAATTGGACAAGTTTAGGAAGCTTTAAGTAGCCACACCTACATGTCCCTCCACCCAAATGTCTTCCACTTTTTGTCTGAACAGTGAAGGAGCATAGCACATTATGAATCTTCTGTTTATGATGGGCGTTTTAGTTCCATAGTCTTGTGCCCATTTAGACAGTTCATCATGTTGAATGAGCACACATGCCTAAACATGGCTGGGAAATGCATTGCACTCCTCTCCTCCTGGTGACGTCATCCCGCTGGCATTGCGGTTCACACTGCGCTCCATCAAACCTTCCATCTCATGGGGACGGTGGACAGAGTTGCCAGCCACCCCTTCTTTTTCCACAGTTGTCTGCGAGCAGTTAAAACGCCACTCAGCAGACGTTTGCCATCAAATGAGCCTGTTCGTTGGAGTTTTATTAAAATATTGCTCTTAATACTACACTTTCACACTGGGGCAGTGGGGGGCGTCGTCAGTAAAGCATTGCCATTTCATTTTATATACCGTCGTTTTAGCGGTGACATTCAGCCACTAGTGGGGCGCTTTTAACCGCCGATAGCAGCCGAAAAATGGTCAAAACCGCCCACAATGCGCCACTCCATCGGCTCTTTGCCAGCACCGCCCATTGATTTCAATGGGCAGGGGCACTTTAGGAGTGGTGTATTCACCACTTCTACAGAGCCTCAAAAGATCCGGCTAGCAGGACCATTTTTACAGTCCTGCCAGCACACCGCTGCAGTGTGAAAGCCCTCTGAGCTTTTGCAGGCGCCATTTTTAGCGATATAGCGCTGCAAAATGCCTCAGTGTGAAAAAGGTCTTAGGAGGTGCTCTTCTTTTTTTTGTTTTAGATACTTAGAATATATGACCAGAAATCTGTAGAACAGGCACATTACCATAAGCAAATATCCCATACAACTAAAGAGAATATATAGTCTCACCTGTCCATCAAAGTCTTCAAAGTTCCGACCGGCATTCTAGGAGGTAAAAGCAGAATATTATAAAAATATAATATATTTAAAAATTAAACCCCCCAAATTGATTGGTCTTTTTTGCGCTATAAAAATATGTGGTTATCAAATACCGTATTTATCGGCGTATACCACGCACTTTTTTCCCCTTAAAATAAAGGGAAAATTGTGGGTGCCCGATATACGCAGATACCCGCACTGAGTTTGAACTGTGCCGCCCACATATACCGAGCGCAGTACACTTGGGTACATTCGGCCAGGCTCAGCTTCGCTCGCGGTCACGCTCTGTGACACCTCCTAGCCTTTATGCGTGAGAAGCCGAGCGTACTGCGCTTGGTATATGTCGGCGGCGTGGGAATTCGACTCAGAGACTGTGCGGGAGGACACCACCGAGGCCGCAGACGGACCGGACAAGGCCGCCCGCAAAGACACCGACGAGGGGCATTCAAACTAAGTATTTTTTTTTCCCTTTTAGGTTGGGGGTGCGCGCTATACGCGGGTGCGCGTAATACCCTGATAAATACGGTACCACCAAAAAAAAGCCATGTGTGTGAAAAAACAAATTCTGCATTTTTATTTGGGTACAGCGTTATCAGTTAACGCCACAGTGCCCTATTGTAAACAAATGGCCTAGTAAATGATCTAGAGGTCAAGTGGCTAGCAGGGGTTTAACACTTCCCTACACAGGGTTTTTATTTTATTTTATTATACAGTACACTTTAAATATATCAGATATACAGTACACTTTAAATATATCAGATATAAAACAAACACATGCACTGCAAATTTATGAAAGGCCATGAATTAAGCTGAGCCGGTACAATGAAGCATCAATGGGACGAGTCTGCAGAGTACAAAAAGCTTGTTGAAGGTCCGATGTACCAGTCCTCCACTGGCACAAGTACAGTGCAAATGTCCCATCATGCAAATTAGGCCAACAGAGCCATGCTTGTTGAATTCTGATTCATGAAATTGTTAATGTCAGACGCACAGGGCATGTGGTGTCACCAGGAAGAACCATATAAAAACATTTCACTGAATATATCATGGCAGAAAATGGTTCCAATGGACATTTACTGTATCTGGATGAACTTTGTGAATAATAAAACAGTCGGGAGTAGACAGGTTAACCACTTAAGGACTGGACCAATATGCTGCCTAAAGACCCAAGGTGTTTTTACAGTTCGGGACTGCGTCGCTTTAACAGACAATTGCGCGGTCGTGCGACGTGGCTCCCAAACAAAATTGGCGTCCCTTTTTCCCACAAATAGAGCTTTCTTTTGGTGGTATTTGATCACCTCTGCGGTTTTTATTTTTTGCGCTATAAACAAAAATAGAGTGACAATTTTGAAAAAAAATCAATATTTTTTACTTTTTGCTATAATAAATATCCCCCAAAAACATAACATTTTTTTCCCTCAGTTTAGGCAGATACGTATTCTTCTACCTATTTTTGGTAAAAAATAAAAATCACAATAAGCGTTTATCGATTGGTTTGCGCAAAATTTATAGCGTTTACAAAATAGGGTATAGTTTTATTGCATTTTTTGTTAATTATTTTTTTTTTTACTACTAATTGCGGCGATCAGCGATTTTTTTCGTGACTGCGACATTATGGCGGACACGTCGGACAATTTTGACACATTTTTGGGACCATTGTCATTTTCACAGCAAAAAATGCATTTAAATTGCATTGTTTATTGTGAAAATGACAGTTGCAGTTTGGGAGTTAACCACAGGTGCCGCTGTAGGATTTAGTGTACACTTAGTGTGTGTTTACAACTGTAGGGGGGTGTGGCTGTAGGAATGACATCATCGATCGAGTCTCCCCTATAAAGGGGATCACTCGATCGATGCAGCGCCATAGTGAAGCACGGGGAAGCCGTGTTTACATACTGCTCTCCCCGTTCTTCAGCTCCGGGGAGCGATCGCGACGGAGCGGCTATAAACAAATAGCCGCGCCGTCGTCCCGGATCGCTCCCCGAGGGAACGCAACCGCCGCGTGTAGCGGGGGGGGGGGGGGTCCCGATCGGACCCCCGACCCACGTCTAGGCAGGCACGTACAGGTACGCCAATGTGCCTGTACGTGCCATTCTACCGACGTATATCTACATGCGGCGGTCGGGAAGTGGTTAAGCACTCTGGCAGCCATAAGATCTACTGTGACCCCAGCCTTTGATTGTGACCATTTAGGAAAAAAAATAAAAAAAATTCATAGCCAGTTTGGCCCACAGATATACAGACACTCCCAGACTTAAAACTACCATAGCAGCAGAGGTAGCCGAAGCCTCACCTTATCCGTCAG